>NW_021319527.1:581614-587875 GCF_001605985.2 Dendrobium catenatum | reverse complement strand
TGTCATCATCAAAATCTCAAACTCGGGGTCATGGATTGCAACAATTATTAATGGGTCTAGTAATGGTTATTTTAAATCCTCTCATGGTTTAAGACAAGGTGATCATATTTCTCCTGCTCTCTTTATTATTGCGACTGAATTTTTATTTAGGGGCCTTACCAATCTTTTTGAGAATACTCCTAGTCTTTACTTTAGAACGTTAGGTGGTTTTCACATATCTCATTTATGTCTTACTGATGACTTTATAGTTTTTACTAATGCTTTTTTAAATCCTCTCATGGTTTAAGACAAGGTGATCATATTTCTCCTGCTCTCTTTATTATTGCGACTGAATTTTTATTTAGGGGCCTTACCAATCTTTTTGAGAATACTCCTAGTCTTTACTTTAGAACGTTAGGTGGTTTTCACATATCTCATTTATGTCTTACTGATGACTTTATAGTTTTTACTAATGCTTTTGTTAATAGGATTCATAAACTTATGTATTTTTTCTATCAATTTGAAATTGTTATTAGCTTATCTCTTAACAAAAATAAAAGTTATTTTATTAATTTTAAGAGAATTACCAATGATTGTATTTTAGCCATGAAAGATTTAACTGGTTTTATGCATAGTCAATTACCCATTAAGCATCTTGGTGTTCCTCTTTTTAAAGGTAGAAAGAAAACATTTCTCTTTGATGATCTTGTTTCCTCTATTTAGAATAAACTATTATCTTGGGATTCTAATTTTTTTAGTTTTTGGTGGTAGAGTTACTCTTTAAAAATTGTTCTCTGCTCTTTGTCGGTGTATAGTTTTCAAACTATTTTTTTGACTCAAGCGGTTTAAAATAGAGTGCATAAGCTCATAAATTTTTTTTTTTTTGAAATGTACTTCTACTAAAGCGGTTTAAAATAGAGTGCATAAGCTCATAAATTTTTTTTTTTGAAATGTACTTCTACTAACTCCAAATTTGTCATGGCTACTTGGGATAAATGTTGTGGTGTTTTGGAAGAATGAGGTTTTGGTTGCAAGAATATGTATGATTTGTCTATGGTGTTTTTCTTTAAATTGTGGTATAATTTTCATGCTAAAGTAAGCCTTTGGGCTAATTTTATGTATGCCAAGTACTATGTTCGTAAGTACCCTACTACTTGTCATTTTAATCAAGGTGATTCTAGAGTGTGGCAAAGGCTTTGCAAGGTTAAATGGGCTGTTGATCCTTACATTTCTTGGGGGCTTGGGGAAGGTAATTTTTCTTTTAGCAAGATCGTTGGTTTGGTAAACAATCTATTGACTCCATTATGAACTCTTCTTTTAATGTGTCTCTTAAGGTTAATTTTTTCCTTTTCTGATAATTGTTGGTACTATGAAAAGTTTTCTAATGTTGTTCCAGATTTTATTATTCATCAAATCCTGAATCTCCCTATCAATAAAGATTCTATAGATATTCTCTTATGTGATATCTCTAAAGATGGTGGCTTTCACTTAAAGAATGTTTGGCATGCTTTTAGAACTAGGAAAAATATTGATAATATTTTCTCCATGATTTGGCATAGAAGTATTCCATCTACTGTGCTTGTGTTTGTCTGGAGAATCGTACCTAAAATCATTCCATTGTATAGCAATCTCATCAAAAGAGGTTTTATTTTTCCTTCCAAGTGTCAATGTTGTTACCATTTGGAAAATATGCATCATGTTTTTTATTCATGGCCCTATTGCAGTTAAAACTTAGGTTTATTTTGATTACATGTTTCAATTGAATTATTTTAATGCTCATTTGTCTCTTTATGCTATGCTTAATGCTTGGTTCATTAAGTCTAAGGGTCACATCAAAAATATTATTCCTACTCTCATTTTATGGTATTTATGGCTGGAAAAGAATAACTCTTTATTTAATGGTGTTCGTATGAATTAACATAAGGTGATACAGAATGTGAAAGATAAGGTTTTGGCTCTTTTTTCTATTAATTTGCTATATATTAAGAACTTTAAAATTTATTCTTATGTTGTTTCTGCTTTAGGTCTTAATTTGGAGGATGGTTCTATTATCAAAGAGTCTAGAATTATTTATTGGACCAAACCCCCCATTAACTTTTATAAGCTTATTGTGGATGGTTCTAGCCTTGACCCTTCTATGGGGTATGGTGGGGTTATCAGAGATAGTAATGGTAGTCTTATTATGGCCTTTGCATGTCCATTACAGAATAGTGATAATTTTTATGCTACCACCTTGGCTATTATCTATGGTTTAAGGTTGTGTATTTCTCTTAATTTAACAATTGTTCTTATTGAGGTTATTTCAGATTATAATTTCTTTTTCTTAATTCTGTTGATGATTTGTGGTGCAACCCTGATCTATTTTATCAGGTTAGGGAGATTAAGAACCTATTGATTTTCTTGAATTTTTCATTTTTCTCATATTTGTAAAGAGGGTAATGATAGTTTTACCTGGCTTGCTCAATTGTGTTGTGGTTTAGAGTTTGTTTATGACTTCATTTGCTCTAATAATCCTGTGGCTCTGAAAGGTCTTCTTAAACTTGATGTTATGGGTGTGGCCTATATTCGTAGTTAAGATTATTTTTTGGTTTGGTTCTTGGGGTTTTAGTGCTTCCTGGTGTTATGTTTTCTTTTGGCTGCTCTCTTTGCCTCTCGGTTTGGCCTGGCGTTTTCTTTTTCTAGTCAATATTGGTGGGAGGTCCTATTCTGGTTTGGTGTCTTTTGTCTCCGTGGGTAGTTGTTATTTTTTCATTTTATTTTTTGTTGCTATGATCATTCATTGTTGTGTTGATCAGTGATGTTCTGTGTGGCTGGGCTGTTGGGGTTGTGATTTTTTTCAGTGGCTGGTTCACTTGTGGTTGCTGGATCTTGATGTTGTTTGGTGCAATTCTGATGGCTGGGTTGTTGGGATTGTGAATTCTTCCTGAAGCTTGTACCCTTGTGGTAGATGGAAGTTGATGTTATTTTGGTTTGTGTTGGCCTTGACTCTTGGTAGTGTAGGGGCTGACTTTAACCTGGAGCACTTTGTGATTGCTGGTTATGTCCCTTATCCCCTTAATGGCTTGTTTTTTTTATTTAAATCTAATGTCCTAGTTTTTATGAATTGTTGTTGGCTTTTTTATATGGTTCTGCCTATTTTAATTATGGTTTTTATGTTTTGGGGCATGAGCTATGATTTTTCTGGTTCATCTTTTGACTAGATTCCTAGTGGTTGCTCTCCTACTTCCAGGTTTTATCTTAGGAGCTATTTTTGGCTGCATTCTTTGGCTCTGGGATTTCCATCCTCTATGGTTGTTGGGTGGCCTATGGGTATTTGGGGGAAAATATGGGGCTCTCTTTGGTTCTATCTTTTCTTTCAGTTGGTTGTGGTCTTTAGGGCGTTGTTGGTTGGTTTGTTGGTCTTGACCTGTTGGGTCTATGTAGTTTTTTTTTTTGTGGTTGTTTTGCACCTAGACTTTTCTTTGGTGCTGTTCTCTGCCCAGGTTTTTTGGGAGCCTGCCTTGTTGCTTTTGGGCACTATTTTCCTGTTTGTGGTGGAGTGTTCTTGGTGGTAGGATGGAGCGGCCTTGGGTTCTCCCTTATGATGGTTGCTGGTTTAATCAAATCATAAGCTCTATATGCCTGTATCTTTGTTTAGATTATTTGTTTTTGTGTGGGTTGGATTTCCTTATTAGCTGGTCTATTTTGGATTTCTTCGGTGGTCTCTGGATTTTGGATTTTTGGCATTACAGTTAGAATAATTTTGATCCTTGGTTTTGGGTTGTTAACATTGTTATTGATAATTGGTGGGAGCATTTCTTGATCAACTATGGGAGGTTCTTTCCGCAGAAGATGTTTTTGGGTGATATCATCACTTTGTATTTTGTATTATATTTAGTTAATTCTCAAATATACTTCTATATTATTAGGTTTTGTAGTCCTTTTTTGTGCAGCTATAGTGGTTTCCAGGTGGATTTACAAATGGCTATGATAAAGTTTTTTTGCAGAAAGATCGCGCTTCATGTGTCTATCTGTATCTCTTTTTTTGTGATTATCTTTAGCATCTTTAGCATGTACCTAGGTTATCTTATTTTTTCAATTAGTGGGGACTATTGGCTCGTAGGTTTTCTTTTGCTTTGTTTTGTAGCTCTTTTGAACATTAGAGAGCTGAGGGTCCCCCTTACGGACCTTGTAATCGCTTTTGATATTAATGCGTAGGCCCCTCTGTTGGTTTTAATAAAAAAAACTTTTTTAAGCAAATCATCCTGGATGATACTAACATCATCCTAGACAATATGCTCAAATAAAAAATTCTCAACCTCCAAACTCATTTAAGCAAGATTTTATATTTAGAATTTTATTCTAATCGTATAGGACGATCCTATGTTAGGCTAGATAATTCATTGCAATCATGCCTAAATTAGTCAAGTGATTAAGAAAAGTAATTAAGGTTAGATTGATTGATCATATCATCTTGGCCGATCACAAAATCATTCTAGAAGTTCTATATAAAAAATTATAGTTCTCTCTTGATTCTCCTTGATGTCCCGAACTATCTACTGGACTATAATCACTGATTTTGAACTAATCATACAGGACGATCCCAGCATCATCCTGGATGATTAATTATATTTTATATTATAGAGATTTATCTCTTGGATGTCCCAAACTATATGTTGGATGATAATCAATAATTTTGTACTAATCGTACAGGACGATCCTAGCATCATCCTGGATGATCAGTTATATTTTTATATATTATCTAAATTTATCTTCTAGATGTCCTAAGCTATCTACTGGATGATAATGCATGATTTTGAACTAATCATACATGATAATGACCACATCATTCTAGATGATCAAAACAAACTTTGTGTTGTGATCATACAAGAAGACCAGATCGTCTAAGCTGAAATAGTTGTTTTATACTAATCTTACCGGACGATTTGATAGTCCTGAACGATCTTTGACGGCAAGTTAAAAATTATGGAATTTTTAATTCCTATTTATCTCTCTTATTTGCTGATGATAAAATCTTTTGCTGAAATCCTAACCTAAGAAAGCTTAGAAAAGGAGAATGAGAGTTTGGGAGAGAGAGAGAAAATCTTGTGAGGGGAAGTTTCACTACAAAAAAATCATCAATTTCCAACGGATTTTTCAGGAGGCTTGCCGGCGGCCTATTTTTCTGAAGGCTTTCCGTTGGCTTTCTGGCGACCAAAATTTTAGGAAAAATTCTGGCGGTTTTTCAGGGGCATTCTGGCAACTTTCTAGCAGTTTTGTTTCCGACGGTTTTTCGGCGGCTCTTCCAACGATTGTTTAGTAGCTTTTTCGGCAGCTTTCCAGTTTTTAATAATTAATTAATAATTTTGGTTTATTTTAATTAATTTTTCATTAATTATTAATTTATTTTAATTAATTATTAATTTAATAACTTAGTCTAATTAAATATTAATAAAATAACACATTTAATTAATTATTACCTTTAATATTTTGTTTTTTATTAATTTTTAATCATAATTTTAATAAGATAAATTTTAAATAATATATAATAAAAAATTTAACACATTTTTCATTGTCAACATATTGGTTGGGACTTAGCAAAATTGAGGGGACTTAGTTCGAATCCTGGGCAAGGCGCTCGCAGCTGAGCAGCGCGGGCAGGAGTCCTGGCAGGCAGCGAGATGTCTGGGCGGGCAGAGGAGGCTGGCCGTCTGGTGGGCAGCGGGCAGGGCAGGAGTTCGGGCTGTTAAGACGGGAGAACGGCTGGGCAACGGGCAGCACAGCTCGGGCAACGGGCAGTCGGGCAGGGCGAGGGTTCTTTAGCAGCCGTTTTTTCTTTTAAATTAAATTTTAGATAGTTTTTTAGGGCTTTTTAGCTGCCAACAAACCCCCGAAAATATATACATCCGGAAAATACCACTAGAAATTTTTTCCAATGCCTGTTTTACCGGCTACAAATTTGCCAATGGAAAGCTGCTGAAAATTTATAAAACCATCGGAAAAAGCCCATTTTCCGTCAGAAAATGCCACCGGAAATGATTGATTTTCCTTTAGTGTTTGTGGGGAATCACAATAGGTTGCTTCAAGCAAGGATTTGTTTATCTTCTTCAAGCTTCATTATTGGTTCCTGAGTGGCTCTAAGGGAGATAATTATCAACATCGGATCTAGGTTCTCTGTTAACTCTTGGAGGGAGTAAAAGGATTCTAGGTTCTCTTTAAACTCCAAGAGGGAGTAAAAGGATTCGAGGTTCTCTGTCTTCACTAGCATGGTGAAAATGGATTCTAGGTTCTCTGCTTCACCAA
>NW_021319527.1:516127-581240 GCF_001605985.2 Dendrobium catenatum | reverse complement strand
CCCGGTTAGCTTCGAGACTACTTCATAAGGGCATAACAACCCTAACGAACTTTCAAATTTTGTATTTGAAAAGATAAGTGATGGTCAATTTTATCCTTTAGGATAATTTTTATAATCCCTATTCTTAATTCAAATACAAAACTAAATTGTTTTCTTTCGTCAAGTTCATAATATAGTGCTAATTTTTCTTTTAAGATAAAAAACAATTATTTTGTATATTTTTTTAAACAAAAAACTAAAAAGTAAATAAGTGGTGCATTTCAATTAATTTTTTTTAGAGTAGCACTAGTGTCTGGAAGACTAAGTAGCATCTATCTGTTGACCTCATTTTTGTATGAGGTCACTAGGATTTTTCCCAGACTCAAGATCAATCTTGACCCTAGATCAATCTAGACTCCAGACCACTCTAGACTCAGATCCTCCTAAACTTAGACCCTACAATATATCTAGACCCTAGGATTCTTCCATATAAATCCAAATGTTAGGATTTATCTAGACCCTAGGATCCTTCTAGACTCTAGACCCTAGGATTTCTCCAAACCAAATATAGACTCTATGATCTTCCTATAATCTAGACTTTAGGATCTACTCTTGACCCTAGGATTCTTCCAGATTAATCTAGACCTTAGGATCCATCTAGGTCCTAGGATTCTTCTAGACCTCAGACCCTAGGACTTCTTAAACTCTAAAATTCTCCTAGATTCTAGACCATAAGATTCTTCAAGACTCCAAGTCCTTAGATCTACTTAGACCTTAGGATCAATATAGATATTAGATAATTATATATGCTAATCAATCTAGATTTCAAATAAATCCTGACCTCAAGCCTATCCATATCTCAATTCTATTCAAGCCTCAATCAAAATTTAGACTTCTGTCCAGTTCAATATCTAAACTCCAGTTCAAACCTTGATCCTACCTCAAATCTAGCTTCAATAATATCCAACCATTTGTGATCACTCAAATGATCATAAATGATTTTTATAATTCAAATACAGTCATTCAAACTCAAAACTTAATTCAAATCCAAAAATCTAGACCAAAATCTAAGGTTCAAAAGCCCTATCGTGAAACCCTTTTTCAGGGATTTTTTAAACCCTTCAAAACCCAATCAAGTGACCTATGATTTAGAGTCTATCAAATATATATTGATATATGACATGTCTCTAGAGGTAACCCTCCAAATTTGGGCTCATTCTGATGTCTCTAGCCACATAAACTAAATTGAAATCCAAATGTTGTAAAACCTTCAAATATTTATGGCCTATGCCACTAGACTTGTCACCTAGTGGATCCTGACCTTGGAGCCTTCTCCAAATACTATAATCACTTCTAGACCCTTAATTGTGACCTGTTAAGCCTTAAATTGTATTTTGGTGGACCGCTTTTAACCCCCAGTTGATAAGGAGTCAAAATGACCAAAATACCCCTTAAGAGTTTGAATACCTTTTTCAAACCAAATGAACCCTAAATTATTTGGAACGACTTCCAGTAATTTTCAAAGGTTAAACACAACTTGTCAGACCCAATCCCAGACGTTGAGTCAACCTAATTGACCAAGTCAGCCTAGGTTGACCAAACATTACCTTTAGGGTTTAAAATGTCATTTTGACTGAATTAACCTCCCCAGACCTGAAGGCCACCTCCACTGGTTTCCAAATATCATCTCAAACCCATCTAACCCAAGCCCAAGCCCTGGGTCAACTTGGTTGACCAAGTCAACTCAAGTTGACCCAATTAACACTTAAGCCTTTTACATCTAATCAAGCTCCAAATCAATTTCAAATCTATTTAAACTTCTCTAGTCACTTATTCTAATGATTTGGATTCAATTGGACCTAATCAATAGTTGACCAAGTCAACTTAGTCTATGATTGGTCAAAATTGCCCATATGACTCATGTCAATTCTCCTTATCATTTCAATCTATTTTAAATCTCAATAAACCTTAAATTATGACCTTAATATGCCCTAATGCTTGGTCAACCTAATTCAAGTCTAGTTGACCAAGTCAGCATATTAAGACTTGGTAAAAATTGCTCAAATTTCTTCCAATATATTCAAACTCCAACTTGCAAGCCTTAAACCTTCTTCAAATCACTTCAACCAGTAAATAATGTTTTCCCCATTTCCACCTAAGCATAAGTTAACTATTTGATCAGACAAACAGTCAAAAAATGCTTTGATTGGGGCTTTAAGTGGTTAAACTTTATTAAATACTCATCCCTTTCCTTTGGCATTGTGACCATTGTATCCTAGTCAGTTATTAAGCCTTCCCCCATATAACCTCTGCTGTCATATGGCATGGGGACCAGTCAAATAGTCAAACCTATGATTTAGGTGGTCAAACTTGGTCAAATGACCCCTTAAAGCAAATCCTCCTTAATCCAAATCATCCCAATAGCTTAGGTGGACTCTAGAACCTTCCTGCAACTCCCCCTAACACTTGGATTGAAATCAAATGGCTCATATTCATCCCACATGGTTGCTAGATGACAAAACAAGCTTTCCACATGGCTTGTACTATTATTCTTTGATCAACCTACTCTCAACAACTCCCAGGCCACATTAAAACATACTAGAGCCTAGCCAAATGGATCTCAACCCTCCATTTAATCTGGAATGGATTGAATAGGGTAAAACCCTCATTTTTGAGGGTTCATTCTTGAAACCCTATTCTCTCACCACTAAAACTCTCCTAGGTCTCTTTGAGTTTTTGTTCAAACTTCTCAGGCTCTACTCAACATCTTCCAAGTTCAACCTCAATGATTGGAAGCTGCCGGTGGCGAACTTCTGACCACATAATCCCTAGCTATGTCCAGGTCATCACTAATTTAATCTGTAGCTTCTCTTGCTATGGCTTTTTTAGGACAAATAAGTGTGGACAAACCATAGTTTCAGATAATCCAAAATCATTTTAAATGAGCGGCAAGATTGTTCTAAAACACAAACCTTATGTAGTATACTTAGTGTAAAATAGCTTCCTAGAAAATGATTTTCAAACACTCAAACTATTCCCCCAAGATTTATGTTCATGTAAGAAATGTATGTTTAAAATATTTTTGAAAACAATTGATCCAATCGAGAAAAAACATCAAAAAATAGGTTCTAGGGTGTTTTGATAGTCTCCATTAATTGTACGAGATTTCCACCATTGATCTTCTGATCAACAGATGAGATCTCACAATTTTTCGGCACTTCCAAACCACATATCTGATCACACTTTCAATTGTTCTGTTTAGCTTGATCTGAGCCAACCATTCAAAACCATGGGCCATCGAACGGTCAACAACATGTGTCGACTCGAATTAAGAAACTACGTCGCTTAGTATTGATCGCCATATTAGTATTGTTGCGCCACCGGCAACGATTGCCCCATGGTTTTGATGGGCAAATCAAGGGCCGCCATGTGGCCTCTACCATTTTCATCCCTGCTGGATCTATTTAAATGATTTAAAAATTATTTTAAATCATTTTAAATTCCAAAAAATATTTAAAATTATTTTAAATATTCAAATATATATTTTTTTATATTAAAATTTTTTGAAAATTTAAAAATTATTACCTTAAGATATTAAAAAAATTTAAATTATTTAAATTATTAAATAATTATTATATTTAATTAAATTTAATTTAATTTTAATTGAAAATTAATATTTAATTAATTTAATTAATTAAAAATAATTAAAACTCCAAAAATTATAAAACACTTGATAATCCCTCCTTAGATCATTTTTTTATCTTTGGAGGTGATTTCAAGAAATTTGGAGTTCATTTATATTCAAATCATTAAATGTCCCTTAATTAAACTAATTTAAAATTCAAATAACTAATCAAACATCTAAAAATTATAATTAATTCTAAAAAAAATCTAAATTGTACAAACTTAAAGTCATTCAAATCATATGAAAATGTTGTATTTATCAAAAATATCAAATCTTCAAAAATAAGTCAAAATAAAAAAAAAAATCAACAATCCCGTCAAACTTAAGTAAAAATCAAGTCAAAACTTTAAACCTTCATAACTAATTGTAAAAAAATCTAAATCTAGTAATCTTATATTCTAACTTATCATATTAAGTTTTAATATTTTATAAAAATATTAACTTTCTATAATTTAAGCTTAATTAAAAAGTCAAAATTTGACCCTTTAAATTTAAATGTATTAAATAATTCAAATAATTCAAAAAAATTAAATACATGATTTTAAAATCTAAAAAACACTCATTTAACTTTAAATCAGCAACTGAGCAATGTTAATTAAAATTCATCAATTTTTAAACCTTAATCAATTTAATTGACTTAATTATACCGATTACTACTAGGTAAATCGGGCCTACGAGGATATTAATTTAGCCCTAATGAAGGTTAAACAAACTTCATGGCCCTAGTTTAACAAAGATAGTAATCACCCAATATTTAAAATATATCTTAAAATTAATCTTAATTTATTAATATTTAAACTTTATCAAATATTTCCTTAAGCCTTTTAACCTGCCAGAACATCAAACAACTTTAACCAATTACCCTACCTAGGATATATCCAAACCACACAGCCTCCTTTACACACTTTAGATGATTTATTAGGGCACCAACTATAGTCTTAAGCTAGGACGGTGTTTACTTTTCTGCTGTGTGTTGGATTTTATTTTTGTTTTTACTGCATGCTATTTGAAAATTAATTAGTGCGATTGTTTACTTACTTTCTACACTCTATGATATGATTGGATTGTATGTTAGATCTACCTCTAGGTTATGATGATTTATACTAATTCAATCTTATGCATGTGGCCATACTAAAAAAATATATTGATTAATGAGGAAAAAATAATTAAGCTTTTAAAATTAACAATGTTTTATGCATGCGCTCTAGAATGCTAAGACCCCCTTTAAATTAAAGGAGCATGGCTAAGAGTGGTTGTGAATTTGAAATATTTAACTTTAAATTTTAACTGTTTAAGATTATTTATAACTATTTAGGATAAACCTACAGGTTGAGTTTGAATCTAGATTTTTAATTTTTCAAATGTAATTTAATTTAAGCATTGAGTTGTATTTTAAAAGTGACTATTTGAGATAGGATTTAAATATCCAATTTGGAATACAAAGAGGAAGGGGTATCCTTTAGGGAAGAGTCCCTCTCTATTTGGAGATTCAAATTTGGATGATTTTAAAATATCCAAAGAGGAAAGATAACACCCCTCCTAAGGGTGACTTTTTTTCATTTGGATATCCAAACCTGACGATCCAAGGAGCTGTAGAAGGATGAAGAAGTAGATAGTGAGAAAACTCATTCTCAAAATTACTTCAGTCTTAGAATTAGAAATTCGGGCTTGTTGTTAGTGGTACCTGACCACTTTACTTCTCTATTATTCTGAGTTGTAATATTAAAAGGCATAATGCCTATGGATATTAGATTTTAAATAATTTGTTTATTAATATTGATTGTTTGATATTTATTGTGATATAAGATTGCCTGCTTTTAGTAGTTTTTTGGAGATTCTTTCTTGCCAATTTTTTTTTTACCGATTGGAGACTCGTGAGGGTACAAATAAATTATTTCTACCTTACTAAAATTAAAGATTTTATGCCGACATAGAAACTCTAACAAACTTAAGAAGTAAGCTCGGAACCGCCGGAAGTTTGCATAGCATTTTTATTACACTATTATTTCCTTTTATTAGGTACCTCCCTGCTTGTGGGTTATGGAAAACCACCTAGCTTATGAGGGTGCAGGTCTGTCAAGGGGATTCTGTGCAATTTTTAGGATAAAATCTATTTTTATGCCTTTTTTAAAACTGTTTTATATTTGATTTAAGTATTTTATCTTGTTAACTAACATACATTGCATTAGTAATAAATCTATATATGTCTAAATCTTTAATTGTATTTATTTAAGCATTAATTACCCAACATATGTTAAAGGGTCAATTAAGATATTCTCTAGATGTCATCTCCACTTTCCTCAAGGTTATCTTAAACAACGTCCCTACCACTCTTGCATAATTTGACCGGATATATGGTTTAAAGTGTCTAGGTTATTTAGCTAGCTCCCCAATCCAGGCATAGAAAAGTCTAGATCCTATATTGCATTAGCTAGGTTTGGGCCACTAATTTTTAGTATCCAATTTAAACTTAAGTTCTGAGGAAGGCTCAAACTATAAGACATCAACCTACGAGAATTGAATCGAACTTTCTAATAAAATTGATCACTCAAACCTAAATCTATTTTAATCAAATTTAAGTCTAACACTTAAGATAGGTTGGGGCATTTTTGAATTATTTTAGAATCCCAAGTGCCTCCTACTTTTCCTCCTTTGACCTCCAGAAATAAGTGTTCAAATTTGATCCAATCACATTTAAAAATTCTAATTTTTACCTCATTTGACATCAATCTTTAAAATCTTAAATAAAATTTCTACCATTATTTTAATAAAGAGTTTTCATAAGAAAGTCTGATTTCCCTATGATGTAATTAACTATGAGGGCTTGCGCTCATAGGAGATTTAGAACCCAGATAAAAATTTTCAAACATCAATTCCTCAAAAATTTAATTAATTATCTTTGGAAAAATAAAATATGACAATCATCATTTTATTTTCAAATGATTTATAATAAATGATATTTTTTCTCCAAAAAGATATGTCATTACATATTATAATTTTGATTATGAAATTAATGATCCATTTATTCAAATTAATATAGTCAACCCTCCAAGGTCATATGTAATTCTTCCCCGAGTTTGACTATGATAATCATGATGAATTCAAAGTTTTAAAATTTGAAGCCATTAGAGAACAATATGTTCACCTCCTGATGTGATATATTATTCATAATAAGACGTTCAATTTCAAAACTATTATTCCAAAAATTAAACTTTCCCAAATAAAATTAATATTTTTCAAAACCACATATTTTAATCAAACACTATTATGTAAGCTTAAATTAGTGATGGAAAAGAGAAGTCACCATGATGCCAATATTTAAATGTTGAATGCCAAAAATTTCCACATATTTGGCATTCAATAGAAGTAAATGAATTAAGCGATCCACCAACAACAAATTTCTACCATGATTTGATCAAGGAAAGAAGTGTTTGTTGAAATCATGAACTCGAGCGTGACCACGTTGAGTATAAAATGCATGTATGGAATCTAAAGAAGGGGAAATAGATAACTCACATACGAATTAATATGCTAAATTCAAATTTTCACTACAAAAAAGAGAATAAAAGTCATCCAACCTAATTGGACTCAAATATGTATGAATAGCAATTTTAAATGCCTGATGTGAGCAAGGTAATCCATTTAGCGTATAAAGAAGAATATATTCTGATGGCAAAGGAGATTCGATATATCCAATTGCATCAACATTACTTTTAATCTCAAAAAGATATTGCATCATGGTTTAATCTTTCATTGAAATATGATGAGGCAACTCATTTTTTGAGTTGAAGAATGTGAGAACAATTAGTAGACTATAATCTATGCTAAATCATTTACCAAATATCTGAAAAGAAGTCAAGATTCATGACATACAGAAGAAAAGTTGAATAAATTATTGAATAAAGAACAACTACTAGATTCTGATCAACAAGAAACCAAGTATAATACTCCAGGTTCGAATGAATATCTCCAATTGCAGTCAAAAAAATTTTAGAGGGTTTGGGAGTAGAACCATCAAGGTAACCATTAAAACCATTTGTAGTGAAAAGTTTCAAAAACTGTGATTTCCATGAAGGATAATTTGATGTAGTAAGTTATATATTAAGAATAGATTTCACATTAGTCGTAAGAAACTTCAGCTAATTTTTTGGAAGAGGAGTATTTGAAACGCAACAAACCAAATAATAGGAAAAAGGAAGAGAATAGAGAAAAGATATTTTCAACCCAATGCTTGACCTGCTTTTACTGTTTTACCTAGTTTATATAAAGATGAGTAAAGGAGGAAAGACAATGACATCAATGATAAGGATTAAGTCATTTATATATAATGATGATTATAGTGGAATTAGAAAATAATGAACCTGCCATAGAGTAGTGAGGACATGCTATATGCAGAGATTTATAAGTTATCTTTCTTATTTATGTCTTGCTTATCTATGGGGTCCAATAAGAATGAGTTTGTTATTCTCCACCTTCATGTTCTCCAAGCTTAAGGAGATTCCCATGAGCTTTTAGTAATAGTTCAATCCTTATGATGTGCTCCAACTATTAAGCCCCTCTAAACTAGGGTGTGCCTTACTATCCCCACAATCCAATGTAGTTATGCAAATCTCAATGAGGAGTCTTAAATAAATTATCTTGTAAAAGAGAGGGATCCAATTCAACCAACCCCATGGGTTACGTTGGTGAGAATCCTAAACCCTATATCAAGCATTAGGCTATTGAGAAGTTGGAAGGGTCATGTGTAGATGGTTGTCTATTATCCATAGATGACCCTCATTTTCCATAAGCTATGTCCAAGTAGATCAACTCAATGTTGGAAATATAAACCAAAATTAATGTTTAAGTTTTTTGTGTATCTAATAAATTGTATGGAAGAAAAATCTAGAAAATGCAAAAACTCTTGGTGGTTGGTAGCTGAGTCTTTATTATTGAAATCTCTAGAATAGGTTTTTAGAATTATCTTTGTACTAGTATAAATAGGCATTGGGTCTTGCATATGGATGTAAGAGAGAAAATTTTATAATATAAGTTCCTCTTATTTTTATCCTCTTCCACTCATGTAGAATAATTTCTCTTTAACAAAGTGGTATCAGAGATAAGTTCGATGGCAAGTAGTATGAATCTACAAGTGCCTCGTCACACAAAGGAGAACTATGAGAATTGGAGACTTCAAATGAAGGCACTATTTGGCTCTCAATATATTTGGGAGATAGTCGAGAAAGGCTATGTCGAGCATCAAGAAGAAGCAGTATTATCAACAGCCTAAAGGAAACTATTGAAAGAAAGTAGAAAGAAGGATAAGAAGGCGCTCTTCTTCATTTATCAAGCACTTGATGAGGCAAACTTTGAGAAAGTGGCCAGTGCATCTACCTCCAAACAAGCATGGGAGATACTTCAAGTTGCATACAAAGGCATAGACAAGATAAAGAAGATTCGACTTCAAACTCTCTGAGCCGAATTTGAGGCACTTCAAATGAAGGAAGCAGAAAATGTGGAGGACTATTTCACAAGAGTCTTGATAATCGTCAATCATCTACGAAGGTATGGAGAACCATTAGAAGATATTCGAGTGATATAAAAAGTTTTATGCTCGGTAAATAATAAATTTGAGAATATTGTCGTAGCTATTGAGGAAGCTAAAGATTTAGAGACAATGACCATTGATGAACTAATAGGTTCTTTGATGGCTTATGAGCAAAGAAAAAATTTAAAAAAAAAATAGGATACTATCGAACAAGTTCTCCAATCAAAGCTCTCATTGAAAAGTGACAAAGACGACATAAAAAATGAAGATAATTCAAATGAACGAGACATTTATGGACAAGGTCGTAGTCGAGGTCGCGGTCATGGCTTTGGAAGAGGTCGAGGACGTAGACGAGGACGTGGTAGATATCAAAGAAATAATGAAGAAAATCACAACTCAAGAAATGAAGAGTGGAAGAAAGAGCCAAAATATCAAAGGTATAAAAAATCTCATGTTCGTTGTTATATTTGCAAGAAATTTGGTCATTATGCTTTTGAATGTTATCATAATCAAGAGAAAGCTAATTTTGTTAAAGAGAAGGAAGATGATCCAGTCTTATTATTAGCATTGAAAGGAGAAGAAGATGAAAAAGAAAACAATTGGTATTTAGATACTAGAGCAAGTAATCATATGTGCTGGGATAAAAACATGTTCGTAGAAATAGAGGCGATGGAGAGCCAAATTTATTTTGGCGACTCTTCAAAAATTCTGGTAAAAGGAAAAGGTAAAATCCTTATTTTTCTTAAAGATGGAACCCATCAATTTATTCCTGAAGTTTATTATGTTCCGGATATGAAAAGCAATATTTTAAGCTTGGGGCAATTACTTGAGAAAGGATTTGACATTCATATGAAGGATAGAAAGCTCACAATTAAAAATAATTCAAATGAATTAATTGCCCAAGTGGAGATGATAAGAAATATAATGGTTATTCTTAATATAAAAAATGGAGTGATAAAATGTTTAAAGACAAATGTGAAAGATCCATCATGGCTTTGGCATACGAGGCTTGGGCATTTAAATTTTGAAGATCTAAATAATATGTAAAAAAAAATGGTGCATAGCTTACTAGATATCAATCATCCAAATCAAATTTGTGAAGGTTGTGTACTTGGAAAACAACCAAGAAAGAGTTTTCCAAATGAAGCAAGCTTTAGAGCAAAGAAGCCTCTTTAATTAATCCACGCGGATGTAAGTGGACCCATTGCTCCAGCATCTTTTGGTAAGCATTGATATTTCTTAACTTTTATTGATGATTATTCAAGAAAAATATGGATTTATTTTTTGAAAGAAAAATCAGAAGCTTCACTATGTTTAAGAAGTTCAAAGCAAGTACAAAAAAAGAAAGTGGATTTTTAATAAAATTCATTAGATCAGATCGAGGGAGTGAATTTATGTCCAAAGTACTCAAAGAATATTGTGAAGAGTATGGTATTCGACATCAATTAACAGCACCATTTTCACCCCAACAAAATGGAGTAGCGGAGAGGAAAAATCGTACTATTTTTAATATGGTACGAAGCATGATCAAAAGCAAGAGTATGCCTAAAACATTTTGGGCCGAGGAAGTGACATGTGCTGTCTATACACTCAATCGGTGCTCAACTTCAAGCTTACAAGATATGACACCACAAGAAGCATGGACAGGAAGAAAGCTAAATATATCTCATTTGAAGGTGTTTGGGAGTATTGCATATGCACATGTCCCTGAACAAAGAAGAACTAAGCTGGATGAAAGAAGCTCCAAACTCATCTTCATCGGGTATCAATCTAAATCTTATAAATTATTTGATCCCAAAACTTTAAAAATTATTTTTAGCAGGGATGTTGAGTTTGATGAAGAAGGAGCATGGGATTAGAAAAATAAAGATACTCAAAAGGAAGAGCAAGTACCAGTGGAGCTACAAGATGAAGAGCAATTGTCTACAAACTTGCAATATTCATATTCTCCAAATACTTCAGAAGATAATCAAAGGCAAAGGAAGACAGAAAATTTAAGAGAGCTTTATGAGGTAACTAACGAACTTCATTTTATTTGCTCACTTGCAAATAATGAACCAATTGAATTTGAAGAAGCCATAAAAGATGAACGATGGAGATGTGCTATGGATGAAGAGATCAAATCTATAGTAAAGAATGCAACATGGGAGCTCACAATATTACTAGAAGAACATAAAGCTATTAGTGTAAAATGGATATACAAAGTGAAGAAAAATGCAAAAGGTGTAGTAGAAAAGTACAAGGCAGGGCTAGTAGCAAAAGCATACAAGCAGAAAGAAGGCATCGACTACAATGAAGTATTTGCTCCAGTTATTTGTATGGAAACTATTCGCTTGATTATTTCTCTTGCTTCACAAAATAATTTTTCTATTTATCAAATGGATGTTAAATTCGCATTTTTAAATGGAGTCATTGAAGAAGAAGTTTATGTCGAACAACCACTGGGATATATTAAAGAAGGGCATGAATCAAAAGTTTATAAATTAAAGAAGGCTTTATATGGGTTAAAGCAAGCTCCAAGAGCATGGAATGCAAAAATCGATTCATACTTCAAACAAAACGATTATATCCAATGCCCTTATGAGAATGTCCTCTATTTGAAAAAATATAATAATGGAGATATATTACTTGTTTGCTTATATGTGGATGATCTTATCTTTACTGGAAATAATCCACTTTATTCAAGGAGATTAAGCAAACGATGGTAAAAGAATTTGAAATGACAGATTTTGGACTCATGTCATTTTTTCTTGGAATTGAAGTAAAGCAAAATAAAGAAGGAATTTTTATCACACAAGAAACATATGCAAAAGAAGTTCTAAAGAAATTCAACATGGAGAATTGCAATCCAGTAAGTACTCCAATGGAATGTGGAATCAAACAATCAAAGAAAGAAGAAGGAAAGACAGTCGATCCAACTATGTTCAAAAGTTTGATCGGAAGCCTGAGGTATCTAACAAGTACAAGACCGGACACTCTATATGAAGTCGGAATTGTTAGCCGCTACATGGAAAATCCCACTGAGACACACTTGAAGGCAGCCAAGAGAATTCTTCGATATATTAAAGGTACACAAAATCATGGACTTCTATATTCTCATTCTAATGAATTTCAACTTTCAGGATATTCAGATAGTGATTGGGCTGGAGATCAAGACGATAGAAAAAGTACAAGCGGATTTTTATTTTATATGGGCGACACTGCTTTCTCATGGAGCTCACAAAAACAACCAATTGTTGCTCTATCTACTTGTGAGGCTGAATATGTTGCTACATCATCATGTGTATGTCTTGCAATATGGCTAAGGAAATCTACTGAAAGAGATTGGATATTCTCAAGGCGAAGCTACAAAAATCTATGTTGATAATAAGTCAGCAATTGCATTATCAAAAAATCTAGTTTATCACAAGAGAAGCAAACATATTGATGTTCGTTTTCATTACATAAGAGATCAGATCAAAGATAAAGAAGTTCAAGTGGAGTATGTGAAATCTGAAGATCAAATTGCAAATATTTTCACAAAGCCATTAGATGCATAACAGTTCATAAAATTAAAGATACTTCTTGGAATGGTTGATAAAAATTTTTGTTTAAGGGGGAGTGTTGGAAATATAAACCATAATTAATGTTTGAGTTTTTTGTGTATCTAGTAAATTGTATGGAAGAAAAATATAAAAAATGCAATAACTCTTGGTGGTTGGTAGTTGAGTCTTTATTATTGAAATCTCTAGAATAGGTTTCTAGAATTATCTTTGAACTAGTATAAATAGGCATTGAGTCTTGTCATATGGATGTAAGAGAGAAAATTTTATAATATAAGTTCATCTTGTTTTTATCCTCTTCCACTCATTTAGAATAATTTCTCTCTAATACTCAATTGGTCTGCTATGCCAGGAGAATATCTCTTTTGAATCTGATGGGTTGACATTGACAAGCTAACTTAAAAGTCATGTTTCAACTTTATCGTGGGGTGGAAGATGAAATTGTAGCTGTTGTTTTGTTTAAAAAAATGATCCAACAACTAATATTAAAACATAGCGAAATTTTAAGGATTTACTAGATCTTTTGTGCACATCCCATTATTGAACCAAATAATCTGAATTTTTTTACCATAGTTGCATTTATGCATGGGGGATCGAGTAAAAATTTTCTCTATAGTTTTATTGCCTATTGTAATTTAAAGATCAGAAAAGCTCACTATTTAATTTTCTAATTATTTCTAAAATCTTCAAACTTTGTTGATAATTTAAAAATGTCATTTTAAGAATATGATAATTTTCGATTAGCATGATGTTTACTCTTGTGATAATAAAGCATTTTTCTGTGTAAACTATCTTTAGAAAATCAATATCCATGCATGTTTATTGCATTTGGTCATGGGAAATTTTGGATGGCCAAACGCACCAAACGCATGCAATTAAATATCCCCAGTTTTTCTTCGAATTTTTGGGGATGATTTGCTTTATTTCATAACTAAAAATTAATTATTTCAATTCTCAAATTTAGATAAATAACCTAAATTATAATGAGAAAATTTGAAGGATTTTAATATGTTGCAATTAATTTTTAAATGCATTAGAGAATTTCTCCCACTGATTTGCATGAACAAAAACTTTAATGCTAAAATTCTTTGTTTTTTTACCAAATTTCAATATATATTACATCCCAATGGCTGTAAACATGATTCCATAGATTTACTTGGGAGCTTACTCTAATTTTCTTAGAATTATTTAGTTTAATTTCCTGATTGAATAATTCAATTAGTTACTATTTCGATTATTGAATAATTGAAATTTGATTAAACAGCTTCAATGTTTTTTGGGGTAGTCCAAATTAATTAATTTTATTCATCCGGTGCATTTTTGAATTGTTCAATTAGAAAATGCATTTTTTTCCCCATTTTTTTTATCAAATACTTTTTATTTATTTTAGATAATTTGATCAAAAGAACGTAGAATCAGGCCAAAGGCCACGACCGAAATCAACCAAGGCCATCCTTAGTTGTAGTAAAAATGGGTCGTTCATTTTAAAAAGAAAACAGGAAAAAAAAAAACAAATGCTGTTCGTCGCTCATGTATTGTACTACAACGGCTGGAAATTTCACACGAATTGGCCATCCCCTTTCCACGCAGAACCCCAACTGTTTCCACAGACATTACAATCACATGCTCTCCCAAATTATTTATTTTTATAATTAACGTGAAAAAAAATCGGCCGACCAATTAATGATCCAAACCATCCATCTTGATTAGAGCGAGTATCAATTATATCCAACTTTAGGTACAGCACACCGCCATTCAAATATTTATACCCATTAAAACTTAGAGTGATTCACCTTAGTTTTAGTTTCTTGAGCGTCGATGGAGCAAGGCTTGCTTGCAAAAGAAGAGAAAGAGGCGACAACCGGTGTGGAGTTTAGGGAAGAGGGAGGAAGGCTTGGGAGAGTGGCAGTACCAATGGTTGTTGTTTCTGTGGTGCAGTATATGATTAATGTGATATCGATGATGTTGGTGGGGCATCTCGGCGAGCTACCGCTGGCTGGAGCCTCTATTGCTGCCTCTCTCACCAGTGTTACTGGCTTTACTATTCTGGTAATTAATAAGCAGTAATGCTCGATTTAGCCTGAACTTTTATTTTTTTTATCGAGTACGTTATTATGTGAGTTAGCACACATATAATGAACGACGCGCATTGATCTTGTTGTGGGCATAATAATACGTTGCCAATTACGTATTGGTCTGTTTCCATTTGGTTTATGAGATAAGTTACTTCTGCGGATTGAGAGTGGTGAGGATAGCAAGTTTGATGTCCAGCAAGTAGGATAGAACTGGGATGAAATGAAATGTTCATGCTCTGGAGTATCCATTATTTCACAAGTTTTGAATATTAACTCATTAGTTTTAACAATACTGAATATTCTAAGCATTTTTTAGACTTCCCTTTTATTACGATGTAGAGATCAGCTTTAATTTTTATTTTAAAAAAGAATAATAATAATAATAAGCGTTAATTATTATTTATTTGTTTTTATTATAAGTGATATTTCTTTCTCTATTTTTTTTTTTTTTTTTTGAATCATACAACAGTTAATTAGAAAACATGTTCATTTTTTCTTTTTGAGACCTTTAGGCCAATTAAGTCAAACTCACACACACATAGCATACACAAAGACTCAAACTTAAGGCATCTTAGTTGGTAGTCTAAGCTCTTAACCAACAGGTCAAGATGAGATGTGTAAAACATGCTTATTCACCTTAAACATACCAATAAAATGTCTGAGACTAAATTTTAAGATATTTGATCTTTCTTCAAGCACACAAAAGTAATGTATAAGCTCTATCAATTATGCTGGTGTACTACCATAATCATTAGTTATATATAATTGACACTATGTAATAATTTATTAATGGGATATTTGATTTAATGTATTATGGGCGCATTATATTCACTTTATATGTATTTGATTTGTTTTTTGTTGGTATTTAATTTGAGAAAAAAAAAATACAAAGCGGAACTTTGAGATATTGGTCTTGTTTGAATTTAAATTTGTTTGAATTGGTTTGTTTAAATCACTTGCATCTTGTACCTCAACAATTAATTTTTCCTACCTATCTTTGTCATGATGCATCTCTCATTATTACGTATCTTTGTCATTGTTATACCACCCTAACCTTATGATAAATTTTATCATGTTAGCCTCTTTCATTCTCTCTCTATCAGCCTCATCTGATCCCATCCACATCATTCTAGCCATGACACATTCTCTCCCATCACTATCATCATCATTGTCATCCCATCATCATCACCTAATGTTATTGTTGTATTCTTGAAAAATAAAGAGATTTACATATATAACACCCATAGTTCATTTTTATATCAAATATGAGTGGTAAAAATGAAATATGTGAGTGGTAGGAAGGAAATATGAGTGACATATTTGATATTAAAATAATATAGAGTCGTATATATGTAATATTAAAGTTTTAGGTGTTAGATATATAAATAGGATGTTATAAAGTGATAGTATATAAATTTCCCAAAAATTAAATAATGCACTTACTCTTTGAGGAGAACCAAGATTGGATGCAATAGAAGAATAAAATATTGATGAGCATGAAGACCAGGACAAAACATCGGCCTGTGTAGCCATAGAACAAAATTTAAGGAGAAAAATTGATGAATGTGTCGGGAAACCCATCATTTAAGCGCTAGAGATAACAAAAAAATAATAATAACAAACAAATGGTTTTCTCTTGGATTTAAATGAACCAAGTTGGCACTCAGCCACTCATTGCCTTCATTCTCCGAGTCATCTTTTTCCCAATGTCCTGCTCATCCACATTACTGGTAAGTGAGATTTTTTATATATTTGAAATATATCGTAGCTAAAAATAAAAATAAAAAAAATTTCGATGATTTTATTTACATCCCCCAAAAAAAATTAAAAAAACTCATTAAATTCAGCATACATTAAGTTCATTCGATCTATTCAATATTTTGAAAATGCATGCATTTTAAATACATCTAATCAAATAACCCCTAACTACACAGTTCATCTTGGCCTGTTGGTTGAGAGCTTATGCTTCAACTAAGAGGTCCTGGGTTCGAGTCTTTGTGTATGCGTGGTGTGTGTGAGTTTGCCTTAATTGGCCTAAATGTCCCAAAAAAAAATAACCCCTAACTAATTAATGCATAATTGATTAAAATAAATTATTATGTTAGTAGTTGCTTCTTAAATAACTCAATATCCTAACTTATCCATAACTGAAATAATTGATTAATTATAATTAATTAGCATTATCAGCAAATAGAAATTAAATTTATTAAATAATACCTAATAAATGGCCCTGTTTATTCTGTTTATTCATAAACACAACATTTAACTATAACAATTTGGCAACCTAATTATTAATTTATGCATAAACAATTCTAATAAAAGTTTAAAATAAATTATATAATAATTTAATGATTAGCTGGAAAATTAATTCCTAATTTGCCTAGCGATTTTCGAACTATTAATTAGATTACTTATTTTTATTGGATTAATTGATGAAATATTAGATTGTCATATTATCCTAATAATAATGAGCAATAAGACAAATTATTTATTTGAATAATTTAGTAATTAATAAACATGTGTTTTAATTGAGCATTTAGTTATTATATTATTTATTATAAGATCTTTAATTATATATATATATATATTGTTCATATCAAATAAAGAACCTCTTTGATTATTTTCAGAGCTGTTTTCACAAAACAAAACATTGTAAAAACATTATCGAAAATCTACAAAAAATCAATTTTTTAAGTGCAGTAAAATAAACTTATCAGTTCCCATTGCAGTATATTTTTAATGTAATACTGAGGGCCACTTTGGTTGCATATCTCTTCAAGAACAGTAATTGCTGAGAAATGAAAATTTCTGAATTTATTGGATTCCATCATTTGATTGTTGAACACAATTAGAATTTATTCTTAATTCTCTCCATATACTTTAAAGCTTCCACATATAAAGATGAACATTTTCTTTAATTAAATGGCATATAAAGATCATCGTTTTGATTGCAGAATCAACAATTCAAATATTCACACCGTAAAGGTGAATAATACTTACTGCTAAGAATGGCACAGAGCATAAACCTATATCATTGGATTAGTAATTAGTATTTCTTTCATGAACAACAGATTGGGATGGCAAGTGCATTGGAAACTCTATGTGGCCAAGCATATGGAGCACAGCAATACCAGAAACTTGGAATACACACATACAGTGCCATCTATTCTCTTATATTAGTCAGCCTTCCCATTTCTATTATTTGGCTATCACTGGGGAAATTGCTTCTGTTCATTGGTCAAGATCCACAAATCTCAGAGGAAGCAGGAAAGTATGCAGTGTGGACTATCCCAGCAATCTTTGCCTATGCCATATCTCAACCGTTGATGAAGTTTCTACAGTCACAAAGTGTCATTCTTCCCATGCTTCTTAGCTCTATAGCAACTCTTTGCTTTCACATACCAGTCTCTTGGTTTTTGGTTTTCAAGTCCGGACTTGGAACTGTTGGGGCTGCTCTTTCCATAAGCATATCATACTGGATGAATACAATTTTGCTTGGACTTTATATATTTCAGTCTACTTCTTGCAAGAAGATCTCCTTGTCGCTTTTAAAGGAGGCTTTCAACGGAATTAATGAGTTCTTAAGGCTTGCATGCCCGACAGCAGTCATGATTTGGTAAAAACATATTTAAGCATTTTACATATGTGTGCTTAGTTTGAAATATGGATGCTCTTCAAAATTTCAGTGAGACTTGTATTGCAAAGTAATATTCTCATGTTTTATTTAAAATTTACCTCAGAGTTTATTTATTTAGCAGATTTGCTGCAACGTAAATGCAGCAAAATCAACAACATTTGCTTGGCAAAGATTTACTATACATGCATTCTAAATGCAACTAACAAGAATCCCAGTTTCTTACAATTTACCAAACTAATTGCAGTCTGGAATACTGGTCATTTGAAATGCTGGTTCTTCTTTCTGGCCTCTTACCAAAACCAAAATTGGAAACCTCTGTGCTTTCAATATGGTAAGCAGCCATCAAAACTTCTAAATATTAGTAGATCTTTGCTATTGGAAAAATTCTCCAATGATTTTAAATCTTTGTGAACAGTCTCACAACCATATCACTGCTTTACAACATTCCATATGGACTCGGAGCTTCAGCTAGGTAAGTTCTAAAGTTAACAGTTCAATTATTAGTGTGAGATGATATGCATGTCTACAGGTGTATAACATTGATAGGGTCATTGCTTGTATTATTAGCACAAGGATAGCTAACGAATTAGGAGCTGCAAATCCGAAAGGAGCACGCTTAGCTGTACATGTTGTGATGTTTATTACAGTGATGGAGGCCATCATAACAAGTGTGACTTTGTTCTCCATGCGTTACATCCTGGGTTATGCTTACAGCAATGAGAAGGAGGTAGCAGATTACGTTAAGGATATGGTTCCTTTGGTATGTCTATCAGTGTTCATGGATAGTCTTCAAGGTGTTCTGTCAGGTAATTTAGATTTTTCTGTTCCGTAATAACACATTCATCCCTAAAACTTAATATTTTTTTATTTTTTTTAGCCTTTTTTTGCAAGAGGTTCAATTCCTACAGAACTATCTTATAACTTTAAAATATGAATGCAGTTTATTATGATAATTAACATGTAAGAATTATAATTCATCAATCGGACCCAAATAGTTGGCATAAAGCTAATGATTTGCAAGTTATTGGTAGAATAGTTTGCTCTGGAAAAAGTGCCATTCAACAGTCAATATTCAGATAAATCAGTTGTAAAATAGAGTCCCGCTGCCTATTTATGCGAGGCAGAGCAATCACTAGTTCTGGAAAATAATCTGACGAAAATTACTGATCATAAATGAGCTCAAAAGGAATGGAAAATAGATATTTTCATGTTTTAATAGTAGATAAAACGTAATAGAAAGAAACTTTGTAGAGCCCAACACCTTTTAGTTAAAAGAAAACAAGCATCTAAAAGCTTTGGTGGAGAGAATGTGTAAAAGCTTAGTATTCAAGTTGTTAATTAGCATTTGATTAACCATGGACCAAATTTATTGGTTTATTAACCGTTTCTTCATTCAAAGAAGTGAGATTCGAAAGGGGCAATCAAGCATAATCTTAGTGAATAAACTGGGAGCTTAGGTTTCGCGTGAATAAAAATCTGGTGCTTAAGTAATTATAAAAGTTCCAATCACATAGATTTTATTGTAAAATAATGATTAAGTATTAATTTATCAAAATGTCAATGTGTTGGACTTACTTTCTACTTGGACTGACTCGTACAAGATAATTATAGCCCGCATGGATTATTTTGTTCCAAGAAATAAAGAAGATTAAATAAAGTTAAGAAAAAGCTTCTACTATCTCAAAGCTGTAAACAAATAAAGTGAAACCAAGTTAGTAGATCTTCCTTATACTAAATAGTTTTTCAATGCTTATAACTTTCATATGATATTTTTCATTTTGTACTTTTAGGTGTTGCTAGAGGATGCGGATGGCAGCATATTGGTGCTTATGTAAACCTCTTCGCCTTTTATCTGATTGGAATCCCAACAGCTGTGGTCCTTGGTTTTGTATTGCACATTGGAGGGAAGGGGCTTTGGGTTGGTATACTCTGTGGATCAACGGCACAAACAATCTTGCTTTCTGTTGTGACAATTTTTACAAACTGGGAGCAGCAGGCTAGTACTTCAAATTTAGACTTGATAAATAAACTTTTCAAATCTTGACTCGCAGTATACGTACATTCAATGCTTACACTTTGTGAATTTAATCGTGAAACAAATATTTTTTGAAAATGTTAACTCTGAATTTATTGTTACATTGTGCAGGTAGATAGGGCAAGAGAGAGATTGTTTGATGAAACAGTATCGTTGGTGAATGACAGCAAGTGAATCTGGATTCATTCTTGATCTGTCTTTCAAGGTTGAGAGATGATCGAGAAAGGTTTTCAGAAATAGTTCTGAATCCACAATGCCAGTGCAAGCAGTATTTTTGGTTCAACTTAGTGTGTAAATTATATGGATGATTTAAAGGTATTGTTGTTATATAGCAGAAAAAAATCAGCATTCAAAACATTTGGTGGTAAAGTTGGTATAAAATTCAAGCGTGGGATAAACCTCACACCAGATGGAGCAAAGGACCTTTCTGAAAGTTCAGTATTTTTTTTTTTGTTTTTACATTTTCATGTGATTAAGCACCTCTCCGAAAACTTCATCAATGATATGCCTCGTTGAGTTTCAACCTGCAAAGGCAAATGTATAGGCGCCATTCAACATGACTTGGAAGCTCCTGTTGTTTGAAAAATTTCCTGTTTTCAGTTTGTGATTTATGTTATAATTGCCGAACACTATGTTACCGGCAGACTAAGTCCGCCGGTAACACTAGAAATCCTTCGGAAATTCTCTCTTTCCGGCAAAATACCAGCGAAAATTGTTTCGATGGTAATTCGCGCGTCAGTAAATCTAAACTGGCGAAATGTTCCACCGGAAATGTTTCTGGCGGTGTTTCCGGCGCATCCCGGTGCCAAAACAATGTGAAACCGGCGTCTTTTATGTTAGAAAATTCTGGCGCTTTCTTCGCCGGTATCTCTGGCGAAAATTGTACTCCAGAAATACCGGCGGATAATCTGCCACCTTCAATCGTCGCACTATTATCGACGGAGATTACCGGCAGATATTCCGCCGAAAAGTCCGGTGCAAATGTACATGAGAAACGATGATTCATTTTCGTTGTATAGTGTTGCCGACGGTATTTCCAACTGAAAATCTGCCATAATCCTATAGCATAAACAAAAAAAGAAGAAAAAACAAACTAACTTTTAAAACTGATTCCCGCAATATAACTTGTATAAAAAAAAATCATGCGCCAGTTATATTAAGATGGCGGACGGGTCAAAATAGGATCTTATAATCAAATTTTCCGGCGGATTATCCGCCGATTATAGTACCGGCATATTATCCACCGGTAACATTTTGTTGAGCTTAAGTAAGCTGGCACAATATTCGCCGATAATTCTGCCGGTTAATTCTGGAGGAACATTCTCTTGAAACCTTTAAAATACCGGCGAAAACACAACGGAATATGTGTTGGTGTTTTAACAGCAGAAATTTCATTGGACATTTCACCGTTAATTTACCGGTACATATTCCACCAGTAAGATTGTCGGTTGTTTCGATGTAACTATTGCTGCCGGAAAGTCCGACGGTAACAAAAGATTTTCCTGTAGTTGATGTCTTATTATATTTCATGCACATTGTATAATATTTTCCTTGCTTGTGTTATTTACAAGACCTGAAGTTTTTTTTGAGGATGAGCAAAGCTTAGCACTTCCAATTCACAAATGAGAAGTGGGATCAAATAGATAGGATCTCGAAAGTCAAGGGTCATGAGGTGAATATCACCCATTTCATAATATTTAAAGGCTCACTGGTTGCTTGATGCAAAAAATCATGCTAGTTAAAACACTAAATTTGTTAAATGTATCGTTGAATTTGTTGTGTGTTGATCTCATTTTTGACTGAGGTCATTTATACCCAAATTTTAAAATTCCATCTAAAGCCTATCATTGTATTTCTATAGTGTTACATGGTTTTATCAAGCAATAGGGACCCAGTCCTAGGTTTGTTATCTTGCCATGTAAAACACTAACTTGCCTAGTACCCTATCTTAAATTCAATGACTAATCTAGATGACCTAGACCTACCCATTAGACTCCCAAACCCTAAAATCTAAACATAAACATCTCTGAGCCCATCTAACTCTAAACTATGCCATGGTTGATTCAAGAGTCAAGGGCTAAACCCTAATCTACTTTATATATGCCTAGCAGAATACACTATGCAAGACATTTGCCTGTTCACCTCAAACCCTATAGAAACTTCAACTTTAGGAGCTTCATACACTAAACACATCAACCCCAGCTCCCCAAGCAAAGGGTTAACCCACTCAACCTACTTCAGCTAGGTCAAACTAGCCTAGTAGATCAAAACCTTGCATACATTTGATAACCTACATCATTCCACAAAACCTCACCTAATCGACCCTATCAAAGCTCCTAAAGGATTGGACATGTCTGGTATACTCCATTGAGTTTAAGGTTGTCTTGGTCAACTCAACCAGTAATTGATCAAACTAGCTTATCTTGGGTCAAATCCTCCCATGTGATCAAATGGACTTGCCCCATTACTCAAGCCTAGACTATTTCACCTCCTAAACATATGGAAGTCATAGCCTAGACCATTCATAGTGAGCTGACTTAGTCAACCCCTATAAAATAGTAAAACCTAGGTTAATCATAGTATCCTTCTAATAAACGTTAAATCCATCAAACCAAACCCCATAAACTTGATTCTATCAGCTTATAGAGAATCCTTAGGCTCTATGCTATGGGTGCTTGACCTTCTTTGACTAGTAAAAGTGGTCAAACACTCCAAAACACTTAAATGGTCAACCTCCCTAAATAGCTCATTTCTTTCTTGCCTAGCTCATGTGGCTTGCTAGATTGGACTCTAAAACCTTCCTACAACTCCTTAAACCTAGACCAAAGGCTTGGTTTGGATTGAACCTGACCTAGTGGTCCCTCCATGTAAAAGAACTTTATGTCATTTTCACTCTACACATGCCTATCACACACTTTAGAAATTATTTACTTGGATAACAACCTCTAATCTAGGAAAGGTTGGTGATTTTCTTAGTATGATTGGGTTCCTTGCTTGGAATTTATCATATACTATGTTTTCTTACTTTTCCTATAATTTGGATGTCATATCATATATTCTACACACTTACTTTCCTACTACAACACTTTACTTTCATGTATTGCATTGCATCTTACTTCATTTCCTTGTATATACACATGTATTATTACTTGTAAAGAGTTAATTTATAATGTAAATAAGATAAATATAAATGCAAAGAGTCCCTATATATGTAAAGTGTAGATTTCTTGTTTACTTAGATCAAGTTGTAAAAGTATAGAGTTGTGAAAATTTTAAATGTTACTACTCGAACATATCTATGTATAAGACTTCGAAAGGAAATGACCCTTTTTCCTTTGAGGGCAATCTCTTTTGGAATTCTCTATAATATAGAAAACTTGTAGATGGAAGACCTGAATAAATAATAACTTTTAGATTTATTGTATTATAGGAGTAGAAATTCACGCTTGTTGTAGCGGAGCTAAGCCAACTTTTCTTTCTTGCAAATAAAGTATTTTGGACTTATAAATATAAATAACATAATTTTACTAATGTGACTCTTAATTTTTAGACGTGGATGGAAGTTTATGCATCACTAAATCTCTATCGAGCTTATAGGGGTAAAAAGAAAAACTTATGGCTTTCCTAGAGTTTTGCAATCTCCATAAAACCTAGAATATATAAGCATCCTATGTCTAAGAATTCCATCAGTTCATTTCAATACTGTTGACGAACATTTTCGTGTTGAGCCAACTTCGATCGAGCCCAACTATGCTTGATCGTACTGGATCAATTCTATCGAATGCAGCCAAAGTGAAATTAGATCCCGATTTGTTGAATTTAAATTTTAATTTCATAAAATTAGCCTTATTTTAATTAAATTCTATTAAATTTAATTAAATTCAAATCAATCCAAATCAAATCTAGTTGAACCTCGTCAAGCCAAATTCGACACATTTTGGCATCAATTCATGTTTAATTTCATGAAATTTTATTGATTGAACCCACTCAGACCCCAATCAACTCAAATCAATTTGGGTAGTGTCCAATTCGGGCTCAATTTCAACCCTCATTATCAAATTAAGGTTCATCTAGCTTCCCAAATAAAGAAATCAAGTGATGGGCTCAGATTTCATGTGAAATCCCACCCCAAATCTTTTGTTTTGCATGAAAAGGGACCTAATTGGGCATTTTTGGGTGGTGGGTTGATATTTGTTCTCTTCAAGAGCATGCAAGGGAGAAGGGGGAGCCATTCGGCTCCCCCGTGTGTGTTTCATCCATCCTGAACGAGAAAGAGAGCGAGAGAAGAGGGTAGAGCCTCTGGCTTGCATCCATCTCCAACCGAACAAGAGAGTGAGAGAGGAGGGTGGAGCCTCTGGATTGCATCCGTCTCCAAGCAAACAAGAGGCGAGAGGGAGAGAATAGCCTTGCAGCCCATCCTGCTTGCATGCGAGCTTTCTAACCAAGAAAGGAAGTTCAATGTTCCTCTCTTCCTTGCATGCAATTTAGCCAAGAGGTAGGGCCAATCGAATATCTTCCTCCTAGTGAAGAAGGGGGATTTCTTCTGTTGGCTTCTTGTCTTCTCCCTCCAAACAAGAAGCTAAAACTTTTTTCCTATTGTTGTTGGCCATTTTCTCTTTCAAAATTTGGAACCAAATTGTTGTTTTAGATATTTTCTACTGCATTTAAGGGAAGTAGAAGACCTAATCTCCCTCCCAAGTCATTTCCAATAAGCTCGGGACAATGGAGGTAGCTTCTGGAAGCCTTCAAATGTTGAAGACAACGGTTTGATACATTTTGGACAGCATATTTGTCTTCCAAACATTTTGTGCAGCATCTTGGAGCCTTCAAACTGCCTTGGATATCAGTTTGGATCCTTTGAAACACCTTGGGAAGTAGCTTGGAGAGCCTTCAAAAGGGCTTGGACAATAGTTTGGAGCCTTTAAAACACCTTGAACCGCACTTGGAGCTTGGATTGGAGCTCTTGGACAGCCCGAGTGAGGTAAAATCCTAAAACTTAGTGAGGCCTAGGGTCTCCCAAGCCTAATGGTTGTGTGGTTCACATCCCCAAGCCTTAGGTCCTTTAGAAATTTAATTTTTGCATCCCTAAAATCCCTTGCTCGTTGTCCTCCTCGCAAAACAATGAAAGTTTGGTTACTTTCATTTGTTTACTCTCTTTTCAGAGTCAATGGGACATGTCGACACACATAGGGTTGTCAGATTGGTGTTCAGTGACCTCCCAATGCATGTTCAAGCACTCATGTTATGTCCAATCCATCACCTCAAATCATGCCTTAGGGTAGACGCTATCATTTGATCTCAAAGTCAATGATGATGCATAGGTTCAGATTGTCATTAGTTGCATGCACTTGTCATTAAAATGCATTGTATTGGAAAAATTGACACCCAATTTTAGGAGAGTTTTTATCCATTAAATTGATAATATCTAGAGTTTTGTTTAATGCATGAATTGAATCTAATTGAATTGGGCTCTCCAGTCATTGTGAGACATAGAATTTTAAGGGTCTATGTAACGAATCTCACAACATGAAGAATCAATTAAATTTATATCTTGTACAATACAAAACTAAGAGTGTGGAATAATGCAAATCTTGAAATGATTGTTTGTTGAAGCAATTTAAGTATGTGAGGATGTACATAAACTTGAAACTCACCTTAAATGTGTGCACCCTTCTTTCAAGTATGACTCATGGAAAAAGTGACTTATGAGTTGCAAGAAGTGTGCATATGGTGAAGTTTGTAGACTCTAGTGAGGTTTTGTGAGTGCTTGAATATGAATTTAGTCAACTATTAGAAATATCAAATCATTGTAAGGTTTCGTATAGAGTTTCCAAAGTTCATGTTGTAGATCCCACAAAATATATTGTTGATTAAGTTTATGTATAACATTGTGCAAAACCAAATACTTGATTGCTTTCAATTACTAAAATTCCTTAATTTAGAGAATCATCTACACATGCATGCACTCCTAGGTTCTTCATAGATCATACCGAATTTGATCTTAAATCTGCTAGAAGTCATAGGGATAGATCTCTTCTATCTAAGATTTTCTAAATCATGCCAAAATTGATTTAGAAATCTCTCCAAAGCCTTAGGAAATCAATCTTCCCTCCTCAAATTGAGTTCAAAACACTCTAAAAGATACGGAAATTCCTTTCATGTGCGCATCTCCTCTTTCCATGAATCCACAATATCCAAGGAGAAATGGGGAATCCTCTTTCGTGTATGATATTTTGGAACATTCTCAAAGCTCCAAGTGTTAGATTGCATGAATCTTATACCTTAGGATTAAAATTCTAAGCGCACTCTATCATATTTGTCGAGACAAAATCAACAAGCGATCATGTTTCTCCTCCCTCATGCATGATAATTTGGAACGTCTCAAAGTTTCAAACTTTTCATTGCATGAATAATCTTAACTTAAGATCCAAAAATCTTAGGTTCTTTCCTTTTTGCTTGTTGACACAAAGTCGATAAGCATTATCCCCTCTTCCATGCATGACTTTGAGAACCTCCTTAAGTTTCTGAATGTTATAGTACATGGATCATTGAGCTTGAAGCCAAATCTCAAGCTTTCCACCTTGTTGAAGCACTAAACCAACACATATCCTTTTATGTAAGATAATTTAGAGCCTCAAAAGGCTTCAACCAATATCATTACATGGTTGTTAGACCTTAGAAATGAATTCTAATTCATCCACCTCTTGTTTGTTGAGACAAAATCAATAAGCAATTATCTCCCTCTTTCATGCATGATTATTTGGGACTTCTCAAGTCTCCAAACATATCATTGCATGAAACATTTAGATCTTAGGGCTAAATCCTAAGCTACCTCCTTCATTTGTTGAGTCACAAAATCAACAAATGAGTATTTCTCTCCATTCACTTGACTTCAACTAGGTGATTGATTCTATCTCTTTGAATACCAAATATTCAAAGAATTCATGAAGTTTTGTAACTCTCAAGTTACATCTTCTTCCTTCAACCCCAAAGTTTTAGGGGGTTTTATCAGATCTTGAACATAAAACTAATGGATAATCTCTTGAACTTAGGATTCAAATCCAATTCCCCCCTTCTCCATTCACTCAAACCCAACTAAGTGAATGATGTCTTCTCCTTGGAAACCAAACAGTCAAGGGGTTTCCTTCAACATGTAACCCATAAGTTGCACTTCATTTTCCCCTTTCTACAACCCAAAAGTTGTAGGAAAACCATATCATTCTCCTAAGACTCAAAATTAGAAGAATGTACAATTCTCTTTGAAAATAAAATGTTCAAGGAATGTTCATAAGCTTGCAGCCCCCAAGTTGCACATCCCTTTCCTCATTTTCCTAACATATATTTGGTAAATGTTTATGTATAATTGAACTTATAGTTCATTGATTCGTCCTCCCATATGCAAACCATGGGTTGTGTAATCCTTCATCTCTTTCTATAACTTAAAGGTTATAGGAAGATCTTCTCATTCTTCTAACCTAAATTAGGAGAGTGTGCATCCTTTTTTGAATGTCAACTGTTCAAGGAACTCTCAAGAGTTTGCACCTTCTAAGTTGCATCTCCATCCCTCCAACCTAAATTGGAGGAATGAATCTCTCTCTTTGGATACCAAACATTCAAAGAAACTCCTCCAATTTACAATCCCTAAGTTGCACTTTGGACCACTTCTTTTCTTACAAGCCTAAACTATAAGAAACCTCTAAATTCCTCTCCACTTTCCTGGCTCTAAAATTAGAAAAATGAATATTTTTTTCTTTGAACATTAAATGTTCAAGTTTATTCATGAATTTGTAATCCAGAAGTTGCATGTTCCTTCCCTCATTTCTACAACTCAAAAGTTGTAGTAAACTCCATCATTCTCCTAAACCCAAACTAGGAGAATGCATTCCCCGCTTTGAACAATAAATGTTCAAAGAACTTTTATTAATTTACAATCTTAAAATTGCATCTCTTCATTTTTTCCTACAAGCCAAAATTGTATAGAAATTATCCTCTTCCTACAACCCAAAAGTTGTATGAAAATCACATTCACTTAACCCATATTGAATGAATTAAACCTATAAAAAATCACCTAATCGTTGAATAAAAAAATTAACAAGTAGTTCTATCCAAATCATTTATTTGCTAAACCAAATTCAGCAAATAATTCCATATCAAGCAAAGGAATCAAACTCCTAGCTTTCTTTCATTATACTAACCAAACTAGGTGAATAAGTCCCTCTCTTTGGATACCCAAAAGTCCAAGGAATCCTTGATGTGTGGCTCAAACCTACACATCACGCTCTTATGTATACTTAATCTAAATTTAGCAAACCGAATACCCCATCATTGAACATAAAAATTCTATGATAATTCCTCTTGGTTTGTGGCCTTAAAGTTACAAACCTTCCTCACATATTGAGCTAAACTTAATAAGTGACTCACATTTTTTTGCCTAATCCAAATTAAGCAAATGAAACCCAACTCCTTGAATACAAAAATTCAAGGAGACATCCTTTTGATTTGTAGCCTCAAAGCTACTAATCCCCCTCACTCTTAGAGGTACCAAAGGCCTTAAAAGATGTCATATCCTAGCCCAAAAGCTGTAGGTTCCTGCTCCTACTTCAACTCCAAAGTTGTAGGAAATTCCCTCTCTCTTTACTCAAAAAGCTAAAAGGAGTTCTTCAACATTTAGCCAAAAAGCTAAATTTTGGATTCCTACTTTCTTTTCTTAGCTATAAAAGCTAAGGAGCATTCTTCAACACATAGCCCAAAATCTATATGTTGGATGCCTTTCTTAGACCTAAAATATAATTAATCATTTCATTTAACCAAATCAAGTGATCTCTCCTATAATATTTAAAGTTCTAAACACATAGATGTCATTTAGGAGTTATCCTATCTATTGAAGTATATCATACTCTATTTGATGAATCTTACTAAATCCTTAGTGCAACCCCTTAGGCATATCTATCTTACCCTTTCAGATAGACACTTCTCTTATCCAAACACTAAAAGAGCTTCAAAATACCTAAAAATTACTTAGGTTCTTTTTTATATAATGATCAGTCATCTCCCCTAAAAGATGGGATGCCTATATCATTGTATCTTATGATTCATAAGTAACAGTCTTAACAAAAGTAAGTAGTGGTACTTTATAGGTTCTTTATAACCCTCCTAAATATGAAATATTTAAAAATTAAATAAAATCTTAACGTCACAAACAACTTAAAGTGAAATCATCTTTGGATATAGATCAAACATCTTCTTTCCAAAATAAAACCAAACACTCTCAGTTTGGCATGCCACACTTACCTCACACACTTAGGTACACAGCCCCTAGGCATGCTAGGATTAGGATTTTTCTTTTCTGCACATGTGTTTATTATTGTGGCGTGATTGCATATTGGATTGTCTGTGTTGTGAGCACTTGCCCTTAAGTGGTTAATGTAGAAATATATATTTTTTGAGTATGTGGCCATGTCCAAAGGGGGCACTTATAAATAATAAAAATGCTTGCATGATAGGTGTCGCTTAAAACCCCCCAAGTGAGGTGGCCAATAGGGTAGAGGCAGATATTTTGGCATTCTAAGTGATAAATAAAACCCTTGATGTGATATTTCATTATATTAACTACCTTTTAACCCTATTTTATAGGCTAAAATCTTTTCTTTTTAAATATATATTTGATAGAATTAGGATGTAACTAGACTTATGTGGTTCTGGATCAAAATTAGGTGAACCAAATGATGTACGTATGGAAGGCGAGGCCTGAGGTTTATTTGGAAACTAAAGCTTGAAGACCTCATAACTAAGAGTCTGTATTAAATTTTTAGCAGTTTGTATAATGGTTGGTAACTCAGCTGACAAACTTAATTGTAATAACTTGGACATTACTTATATTTTTTTCTTTAATTGATTTGCATTTTCTCACATGTGTTGATTGTTTATTGGGTGTGCAATCATAAAGCATGCTTTTTTTCTTAGGTTTCTTTCTTGCTCTGGTTGGAGGTGACCTGGACTTTTTGATACAATAATATCTTAGGATAAAATAATATTTCTATCATTTAAAATGTAAATAACTTAAAATCAATTTAGGCTTCATAATTTTCCAACAAAAAAAAAATTGCATGGCTCCCTTTTAAGGAGTCAAGTTTTATAAAATTAGAAATAACATGCATAGCCAAAAGTGTGTCTCATGTACAAATGCCTTCACTTAAGAACTAAATAACAAGAAGTCTTTCTTTGTAAGTTAGTATATGCATGCCCTAAATAACTAGACATCTTAGCCTGAAAGCCAAGTTATAAGTCCTATTTTCTAAATGAAATAACCCTCCACTCTTCATATACATTGAGATAAAAAAATATGGTTTTAAAAGCATTTAGGTGGGTCAAGCTGGTAGTCCTTTATAGGAAAGATAATAAATCTAGGGGTCTGGCTGGTTATGCCTCATGTGAGGTGTAACTTATAAGTCCTTTTTGCATTCCATTAGACTTAGATTCGAGGCACTACCTCCTAGTAGTCCTCACCTTAGTTTTAGGATCCAAGATAAATGGTTGATTCCAATCCCCATATAAGTCCTCACCTTCCGGGCAATTTCTCCAACATGTGTTGTTGGAATCTAAGCCCTAAACTTCAAATAAAAGCTGTCAACATAAATAAAAATTAGAGTTCAAAATTGTAAAGCCCAACATAGGATAGTCTGAACACCTCTGAGATTTCTCAAAATCAAGTGCTCCTACTTCACCTCCTTTGCCTCTCATTTCAAAATCTAATTCTAAGTTGATCTTTTTCCCCATTTAAAATTCCTATAGGCCAAACCTTTAAGTAAGACTTTCATGGACTCTAAAAAAAATCAAACTTTAGCCAATGTCTAAAATGACTTTCAAAATAAAAGAAAATCACTAATTTAATCAAAAGTTTTCTCAAGCACCAAAGCTTGAAATGTAATTAACCATCGGGGCTTGCCCCTATGGGATGTTTGTACCCCAAAAATAAATAAATCCCACTCGCCAATCAATAAATGGGAGAATCTCTATTAAAATTGTTAATTTCTTTATTGAGTTCATAAGGAAATGATATTTTTACCATTCGAGGTAATATATCATCATTCTTATGTCGTACTCGATCATAAAGTATGCAATCCGTTTGAGGATAAAAAAAATTCTCCAAAAAATACTCATAATTATTTCAGCATTTGTCCATTAAGGCTATACCTCACACTAGATATTAACTATACACATGGCCATTGTATGCATTAAATGTAGAACAAGAAAGATTAAAAATATGAATGTTTAATTTAAGAGACAATAATCTACATTAGTATTTGTTATACCTTTTATATCATTAACCCAAAACTTGATAATTAGCAAGGCGTAAAAGCAAAACTCACTTTAATTTCATTCATTAAAAGAAAGATAAAATAGATGTAATAGAAAAGTTTCAACTTGAAGGATCAAATGATCGTTTCCACACTTTCTTTCTCCAACCATATAGTTTCTTACACAACATGCTAAGATCTCTAAAATGAAAGTATCTTACACTTCTCTAGACTTCCTTAGAATTTATTCAAATGGTGCAGTAAAGAAATAAACTAAAAAATATAAAATTTTATATAAGTGATACAACTCTCTACACAATAGAAATAGAAAATGATTTATACTAAGTATAAGAATGGGTAAAGCTCCAATGGAGTCAAAACCTATTAGAGAATATACCTCAGTCAGACTACACCATGTGATGGGGAGATCCATAGAAGATATGATGAATCATTTAAAATAAAATATCAAAAAATAATTGAGAACAGACTACTGAAAATGCTACTATGAACTTACATGATGGAGAAATATTCGAGTGTATTTGCATGATAAATACACATGTATCTACTCATAAAGAAAAGGGTAATGTTAAAACTAATCTTATAAATATCAAAGTTGAGGTAGGTGATACACTAGACTTAACTTAACCTTTATTAGACCTGCTAAGTTAAAAGGATGAAATGATCTCAAGGAGGGAGAAGAAGATGAAAAAGAAGATGGTCATCATGTCTGCCATGCAAAATAAAGAATCTTCTTCATTGAATGCATAGATAGAGTCACCTTTAGATCAATCTATATAGATAAATAGTAAAAATAAAGAAGTTAATAATGAAGAAGTAGTGAATAAACCACTAAAGATAGAAAGGGAGTCAAATCAATTTATTGATATAAAGAAAATTCTAAAACAACAAGTCAATGAGGATTTAACACATGCTTAGGAAACTTTTGTTGAGACCCATGATCCCGTGTTTGAGATTTTGATGATGAAAAATAATGTCAATTGAACTACTCTTCATTGAATATCATTTATTATTTGCTATTGTCTGTGAGTACTAACATTTCAGGAAGATCACAAGCCACTCAAGACAACGGGAAGACTCAAGACTAGTTAGATTAGGAGTATGTGTCTGACAATGTAATTTGTTATTTATTTTATTTTTATTTTCTTAAGTCTAGCCACAAAATGTAGGTGAGTCTGAGCAATCATGCACACACACAGGGGGAGAGGGTTTTTAAAAGTAAAAAATATAGTTTTTCATTGTCTGTTAATCGTACTATACGAAGTTATGTTGTACTGTATGATATTATATTATAAACGTGTTCTGTGAACAAATCGTATGGTAAGAATACTATCGTACTGTACGATGTGTTTCAAATCCCAAACTCTAGCCGTCACATTAACTTAAGTAAATTATTTTGCGCCGTTCGTACTGTAAGAAGACCTTCGTACTATATGCCCTATTTTAAATACTTACTTAATTTAACCCATGATTAGTGCAAGAAACCAAGGCTTAATTACAAATTGAAAACTGTACTGTACGAACACATTCGTATAATATGATGAACATATACGAATTCAGATTGTCCCGGAGATCGTCCTGGATGATCACTTATTTTTGTCTCATCGTACTGTACGATATCTATCGTACCATACGATGAACAGATACGACATTTGATCGTCCCATAATTCATCCTGGACTATGCCTTACCATTCGTACTGTATGATGTGTATCGTACCATACAATGAATAGAGATGACATTTAATCATCCCGGCTATCGTCCTGTATGAGCAGTAGTGTTGACGATCGTACTGTACAATTTAGTATTGTACCGTTTGATTAGATTTTGAACTGTTCGTACAACTTCATACAAGGACAAAGCCTGTTTATACATATCGTACTGTACGATGAGAAATCGTACTGTATGATTGTAATGGCTACTTTGAAAATTTTAGGAATTTTGGAGCCCATTTTATGTGTCAAAATTGTTATGTTTTGAGAGAGATAGAAGAGGAAAATGTGATTAGAGAGAAAATCCTTGGAAGAGAGCTCTTGAGAAGTTTTGAGGGGTTGAGAGAGGAAGGAGAAGGTGAGCTTGGTGAGGGAGAAGAGGTGTGAGGGAGATCACGTGATTGCTCCGATCTTGCTGCATCATGCTCCAAGCTTGCTGCATCTTGCTCCTCCTATGGCCCGGGAAGAACTTGAGGGAGGTTCTCTAAGGGGGAGACTCTTATATATCCGTGACCTCAAGGTACTTTGCCTTCTCCTGGAGGGTGAAAACAGCGCTTGGCACTCCGCCACGCCGGGTTGGTGAAAGGGGGTATTATAAGGGCTTCTCCGCCTTGCCAAGGGGGTAAAAAGGAGAGCTATAGTTTGTAGTGAAATTCCCAGAGCGGAGGACTCCGGGGAGTGGACGTAGGTCATGGTTTGACCGAACCACTATAAAAATTTCGGTGTATTTTTTCCTTATCGCTTTTATTCTTGCGTGCATTTTATTTTCATAATACTTGCTTGGTGAAAACTTGTGAAAGAAAAAGGATTCTATTGTTACAAGTTTAGTACAATTGTTTGCCTTCGTAGTAGTTTAAATTTTCATGTTAAAAATTTAAATATATATAAAAAATTAGAACTCTTGCTTAGATTTTAATTATTGCATTAAATTTTTCACAATTCACCCCCTTCTTGTCCATCTCGTAATTTCAACTTTATTTATTCTAATGGGTAGAATATACACAAAGGCATATGTCTTAGACTCATATCAAAAAGGTTTTGTGCCACCTTCTCTCAAGAATTTTTACAACACATGTAATTAAAAGCAACATCTAGCACATTTTAGAGCTAATTGCTATAATCTTTGAGGTAGAGATGTGTTAATATTCTGATAGTTCATCGATAGTCTGTTAAGCATCATATTCAATTGGCATATTGAATAACCTAATGGGTCATTCCATGCCCTTATAGAATAAGAACATTTATTTATCAAAAAATTTCTAGAGGAAAACCACACGTCATTATTAGGGATATAGTAGTTAGGTGAAAATCTACTAGATTATATCCCATGTTAGAAGATTCTTAGAATTAGGTATAGGCTGCAGTTATAAGAGTAGTATGCTATAGAAATTCTCATAAAGAATATTCATGGTCCAGTAGCTTTTCTATAGAAAGGTTTCACAATCAAGACTTTTGACAAGTTATTAAGCAAAGTCTCTTTATCTCTATGAGGGAGCTTCTCAATTAACATTCTTTAAAGATTAGTCATTGAAAAAGTAAAGAAATTAAAAACCTCCTGTGGTATTAGAAAATAAATTTGGTTTAGTGTCCATAGTTTCCAAAGGAAAACAATCAATAATGGTTCAATAGATTCCATGTTGTGCTTCCTAATATTAGTAATATAGTAAACCATAGAATTATGAATAGTTCAAACCTTGATCTAATCTTACACCAGATGTGAGCAAGGAGCAGTTCGAATCATTCAAAAATAAAAGTAACACATTTAAAAGGGATGCTAGTAAAAGAATCTTTAAAAATCACTTAAATAAGTTTGAATTTATACTTTCTAACTTTAAGAGGTAAGAAGAAGTGGGTTAATTAGGATGACATAATTATTTCCCATATCATTGGATGCTCAATCATGAATTAGAAGGTTGCATAAATTTCAAGGAGTTGATTGACAAGAATATAAAATCCATTGCAGTTGTGACATTGAAGTAGTATTTAGCATATTTGAGACTATGGTATCCCTAATAGCACAGAGTCCCAAGTAGGTTGATCTGGTAGCTCCTAAAGAAGTCTAAAATATAGCCTTAATCAAATAGTCCAAGGAAGTGCAAATTAGTCAAGCTTCAGTAGACTCAAAGAAAAATGAAGACAACAGAAAAAAAAAATTATATAAAATAAAATAATAATCTCTACGGATGGTGGATCTAAATCCCTTGTACCACTTTATATGATTTTTGTACCATCCTAGGAATAAGAAAATAATAAAAAGGATTCTACATAAATTTTATATATTTCTGGTGATGAATTAACTAACAAGTCAAATGGAAAAGAAAAATAAATAATTTTCAAGAAAAATAAATAAATTTAAATGAATTAAAAGAGTCTCTTCAATATTTATCTAATAGTGACACTCCTCTTGAGGTTCAGAATGATGTTATCAATATAAAAACTGAGATGTCTGCAAGTTCACCAGGGTGAAATCTAAAAGTACATATTGACTAAGAAGAAAATAATCCTACTGCCTCTTTCCTCGAAGAGGTCCTGCAAGCAAACATTTTTAGTGGTAAAGTTTTACTACAATGAGTATCAATTACAGATAAAGGAAAACAAGTTGCAAATAATCTTGCAACATCAACAAAACTTCAACAAGTATGGGATCAAGATGTAGCTAATTCATATATCGCTCAAGTAGACTATAAAATTTTGGCTCATCTCAGAAAGATTCCTGCAAAATTAAGTATTTATAAAACTCTTATACTTTTCAAAAAAAAAAGTGAGGCTTTAATCAAAGCTTTCCTCGATCCAAAAAGTTGTATGGTTTAGCTAGCATCGATATAGCTATAAGAGGTGTTATATTTCAATGATGTTCAACGAGTAAAATTTTTAAATAAAGATTGTTTGTTAGGAATTACTGAGCATAATGTCTTGTTCTTGTTGCATGCTAGAATATTTGCAGTGATAGAGAAATATAAAATTTAATGTCTTAGGTTTGTATGAAGATCTAGTACATAATAAGATAAAAGAGAGGGTATAGTGTTCATAAAAGACACTTGAGTTTTAATGTGGAAACCTTTTTAAAGAGAAAAAACCCATGGGTCCTATCATAGTTTGAATGAATCCATTATTATAAGCACTTAATTACAAATGAGGCTCTTCCTTAGAGGGAAGGCCTTGGTTTGATATAAATAATACACATCATATAGAGTGTATTTTATGGTTAGAATTGGATGAATCCATATTAACATGTTTGTTTAGTCGGCAGGACCATAATTGGTGGAAGATAGAGGTAAAAAAGATCATAGTTTGTTAACGGAGGTCAAAAAGAACCATAGCATGGTAACATAAGTAAAAAAGGAATGTAGTCAGCAGGTGATGGAGGTCAAAAAGATCATTGTTTGGTGATGAAGGTCAAAAGGACCATATTCGATAGGAAATACTGGCCAGAAATATCATTTTCTGGTGATGAAGATTAGAAGGATCATAGTCAGCAAGTGATAGTGGTAAAAAAATGCCATTGATGATGAAGATCAGAAGGACTATATCCACTCTTAGAGTCCTCTTCTCTAGGTATTACACTAAACTTTATTGTCTCACCTTTATCCCCCACAACTAGGTGGAGAAAACCTTACAATATTTTCACCAACCGAGAGCGATAAAGAATCTTAAACTCCTTTCTTACCATCCTGATGATGAAAGAGAATCATGAAATCTTTTCTCACCCTCATGGTGATGGAGAAGAACCCCGACCTTCTTTCTCACTCTCTTGGCAATGGAAGAGAATCCCGACCTCCTTTCTCACCCTCCTGGTGATGGCAAAGAAACACAACCTCCTTTCTGACCCTTCAAGTGATGGAAAAGAACCACATCCTAAAGCTGAAGAACTTCTTCCTAGGGCCACCCAAGAAACCTAAATAGACACTAAAAGTTTGTTAGGGATGTTAAGTCCTTATGAACTAGCCTAAGGCTAACCAAATAGGGGGTTTTAATTATTATTTTAAAAAGTTTTTCAATCAAAATGCAAACATAAACAAATCCAAATTTCACCACAAACAAAAATCAAAGTGCGGAAATTGAATGCGGAAAAAATAGTAATAAAGAACACATAAATTTATAGTGGTTCAGTCAACTTGACCTATGTCCACTCCCCAGAGGCGCCCTTCAAGTATTGCACTAAACTCAGTGTCTATCCTTTTGTCCCCATAGTAAGGCTGAGAAGCCTTTAGAAACCTCCTTTCCACGAACACGGAGAGGCAGAGAACCCGACTTCTTTTGCTTCCTCTTGAAGTAGGCAGAGAACCCGACTCCTTTTGTTTCCTTCTGAACCAGGCAGAGAACCTCAATCAATTACTGAAGTAGACCTCTCTCCAAGGACTAGGGATGACGATTAGAGAAGGCGACTTCGATCCTTTCTTGGAGCAACCTTTATGAAATCCCTCACAAACTCTCCCTCACAAGATCCTCTCTCTCTCCCTTTCTCTCCCTCTCCTCTAGGCTCTCCTAGGTCAAGATAGTAGCAAAATATATTATCATGGGTAAACCAAGAGTTCTTATAAATAAGGGCTTTGGAATAGCTCTTAATTGCAATAAATCGACTATATCATCTAGGACGGTCTGGAGATCATCTTGTACGATCAATACAACTTCAACTCAATCAGCTAGGACAATTAGAAGGAAATTTGTTCATATCATCTAGGATGATAAAATATCATCATGTACGATTAGTTCAATTCTTCGAATATCGTCCAGACCATCACCCTGGATGGGAGTTTGGATGATAAAAAAGTTACTTGATCGTCCAGGACGATCTTGCAATCGTTCTGGATGATTAGTTCAAAACATCACAGATCATCCAGAACATCTCCTTGAATGAATGTCTGAATGATGGAATATTGACCTGATTGTCCTGGATGATATCACGATCATCCGAGATGATTAGTTCTAAACATCACAGATCGTTCAGAATATCGCCCTGAATGGAACCAGGCCGATGTTTGATCATCCAGGAAGAACTTAAGGTTTGTTAACTAATCATCCCAGATAATATGATCAAGCAATCAAACCTTAATTACTTTTCTTAATTACCAGATTAATTTAGGCATACTTGTGCTACATCATCCAAGATGATGTCCTGAATGATGTCAAAAAATAAACATACCTAAATAGATATGGTTGTAGATTCTTTCTAAGTTGAGCATATTATTCAGGATGATAATAACATCATCTAGGACGATGTGCTTAATGACGGCTGCCTTAATCAGAATGCCCTAATTAAGGTTTCTATTTTTAATTGATCATCCCGGATGATGTTTGGATCATCCAGGATGATATGATCAAAAATAGAGAACTCTAAAACACTCAAAAATTTTCCCTCGAGTGTGTGTGTGCAAGGTTACTTAGCATCAAAAATCACATCATTTATAATTGACTCAAGAAAGGGTAAAATAAATAAAACATACATTATAGACTGACTCAGTCCTAATCTATCCAATCTTGAGCTTGCTCGATTTATAATTTGATCTTGTGGACCTAAAATATTAGTAGGCAATACAATCGTATTAAAAACAAAAAATATTTGATATCATCAAAATCATATTCTCTGAAATCAATTTCGTAACAATCTCCCTCATTTTGATTATGGAAAACACAAAAATAATTAAAGCTACTTAAAGCAAAGCAAATCAACAGTGTGAAATCAAAATTTTAAATTTTACTAAAGAACAATACAGTATAAACTAGAACAGTACAGCTACTCCCCCTTTTGACATCATAAAAATGAGGAAGGAAGAAAAAGACAAAATAGAAGCTACAAAATAAAAGTAAACTACATCAAATAAAAAATGACATCACAAAACAAACTAAAAAAAGGATATCCCCGGATCATCTGAAGGAGGAGGTGGTGGTGGTGGCGGCTAAAAGTAATTGAAAAGAGTGGCAAACTGCTGCCATATCCTAGTCATACTGGCTCTGCTGATGAGCTACGTAAGAGTCAAAGAAAGTAATGTCCTCCACTTGTTGCTGCTCCTGTACAGCAACGTAGGATTGAAAATATGCCTCCCACTAGTCGAATCACTCCAACTGATCTAGCTGAGAGTGCTAGCGAAGTGGAGCATGTGCAAGAACAGGTGCAAGATCTACCTCCTCCTAAGCTCCCTCAGCTTCCTTGTGTCCCGGGTGGAGACGAGTACTATGAAGAACGTGGAAGGAGTTATTTGAGTAGAAGGTAGGTTGAAAGTTTGGTGGGGAAGGATATTGGAGGTTGTATTTGGTTTCTAGGACATAGGTAATGATGTTTCCTAAGGCAAGATTGGGCTTCCTCTTATGTCCTAGATCTCAAATGCTAGTTAAGTGCTCAATGTATCAAAAAAATTAGATCATAGGCATTAAATTCACGACGGGACAAGATGTATAAAGTGGTGATCGAAAGTAGTGGAGCGATATAAATGCGATCACCAGCTTTTGGAAGAACAGAAGTACGAAGGACATGTTGGACTATCCTAACATCTTTGAGTAAGCTGCTAAAATCTCCAATGTGATAGGAGGCATTGGTGTTTCTCAAAAAGTGATTGGCGAGATCCCACTCATAGTCGGGATCTTGACACAGGATGTGGAGTTTGTTTCTTGCAGTGGAAAGTTATAAGAACTCTTGACAGTCCTTATATGTGATTTTGATAGGACATTTATTCACATAGGACTGAAGAGCAGTGAAAGAGGAATTGATGTGAAGGCTAGCAAAAAAATTCAAACAATAACTCCAAATTGAATGGGACAGTGAGAGTAAGGAGAAAAGAAAGAGTAGTGTGAGATTGATAGTTCAGGATACAGTGATCCTGACCATCTTGAACCTCAGATAGATGGCTTGATCGGCCGCCTCAGTGAAATGAGGGTCCAAATTTGCCCTCGAGAAGCTTCCAGAAGTCATGCAAGACCTTTTTCCACTAGCCATGAACAAAAAAATAGAGAAGAAGTAAGAGCAAAGAGGTTTCAAGAGGGATTGTGTGAGTAAAAATGTTGGAATGCCTCAATTTTTAAAGAATTAGTCCGATCGTCCAGGACGATCTGGTGCAATAATTGCGTTCGGGATGATTGGTCAAAAAGGTGGTAATATTGTCCAAGACGATTAGGTATCATCCGGGATGATAAGACACACATGATCATCCTGAGGAGTTATTCCAAACGATAGTTGAAAAAGAAGATCATTTGAGATAATTAGGTGGATCATTCATGACGATCAACATAATTGATTGTACCAGAAAAATTAAAGTCGTATAACGAACATGCCATATGGATTATCCAAGACAAACAAGTATATCGTCTAGGACGATCACAAATAATTGAGCAGAGAAAGAGAAGATTATTCAAGATGATGATGGTTTTTCAAGACGATTATAAATAATTGAGCAGACAATAATCAGATTATCCATGATGATAAATAATCATCTAAGACGACAAGATGTAGAAGAGTCAAATCAGCCATCATATGGAATTTCAAGAGTGAATTGAACGGATCATTCTGGATGATATCACAAATAGCTTAAAATCAGAGGATGAATGGAGATGATCAGAGAAGGCCCAAAAACATGAAAATAACCTGTAAAAGATAAAAGAAAAATACGAAAAAGGACATTAAAAACATCAAAAGGAATGAAAAACAAAAGTTGTTTTTTTAATCAAAGCTTAAATATGATAAATTTTCCATTTTATTGAATTAAAAATTTTAAGAATCAATGAGTAAATATCATCAAAATCTAAAAAATGGTTGAACAACCGATCATATTACCCTTAGCTTGGATTTCTCCTAGGGCAAACCATCTTTTGAAAATAAAAATCTAAATAAAAAATAATAATTGGATAAGAAAAAGATATCGGTTCAAAACTTGGTTCAAGAAAAATATTTTATAAAATAGTATATCAAAGTAATTAGTTACGATCATGAATTCTGAAATCAAATCTTTGAAAAATATCAAGTGACACATGAATTCTTCTAAGATTTAAAATTTTGAAAGATAGGAGAGCTTACTTTTGGTGGGATCATTTTATGCCTCTTGTCAATTTATTGACGCACTTTATGTATCTCTTAATTTTTGATATATTTTGTGTATCTTTTTTTTTTATTTAGCATCATTGCACATCTTTTGATTTGACATCATTGGCCAATTTTTTTATTTATTATTTTTTTTGCAAGATAGATCACTTTTTCAAAAATACTTAAATATTCTCAATTATGATTATATCTTCCAGATATTAGAGAAGAAAAACTCACTCTCTAATATAAGGAAGAATGAATCACATAACAAAATAAAAAATCATATGATAAATCCAACGATAAGATTACAAAAATATGAAGGTAATATAAAGACTTTGAACATCATATATATAAGATAGATTATTGTAGAAAGATTGAAAATATCTTAATCGCAAAATCCAGTTTGTTAATTTGAGATAGATTTTTATTTAAAAAAGAAAATTATACCATTAAAAGAAGTTAGAAGAAGGGAAACGATCAACAGTGCTTCTCTCTTTAATTGATTTAGGGATATCAAACATTATCTACAAATTTTCAAAAATAAAAATAAGGCACAATATATCAATTCAGTAGTGATTAAAATATACAAAAGAAAATAAAATAATATAAGTGAATCATATGAAAAGTACAACAAAAAATAAATAAAGGAAATTACAAAAAGAAAAGAACAAATAATAGATAAAATTCAGAAATCAGTAAGAAATTTGTTCATGCATTTATGTCAATCACACCCAGTCTTGTCCTTAAAATGTTGAATGTGTCGAAGGCTAGTAGTTTAATAAAGATGTCAACTAGTTGATTCACAGTTGTCATATAGTGTAACTCAATGTCTCCTTTGGTCACATGGTCTCTAATAAAGTGATGCCTTATGTCAATATGGATGGTCCTTAAATGTTGGATAAGATTTTAGAAATGCAGATGGCAATAGTATTATCACAAAGGATCAAAATTGTGCCTACAAGTAATCCTAAATCCAAAATTTGTTACTTCAACCAAAGGACTTGGGCCATATAACTCCCTAAGGCAATGTACTTAGCTTCAGCAGTGGAAAGTGCAACAGAGTTTTGCTTTCTAGTAGACCAGGAGACTAAAGACTATATTATGAATTAGTAAGTCCCAGAAGTGCTCTTTCTAGCCACCCTACATCCTACAAAATCATAATCAAAATATCCAATAATCTCAAAAGAAGTGTTGTTCCTAGGATATAAGATTTATAAGTTTTGGGTCCCTAAGACATATTTAAGAATTCTCTTAACTGCAGTCACGTGGTATTATTTATGATCAGCTTGAAATCTAGCACAGAGGCAAACATTAAATATTATATCAGGTCGATTAGCAATCTGGTAAAGCAAAGATCTAATCATCCCTCTATACTTCTTTTGATCAATAGATTTTTTATTTGGGTCCTTATCCAACTAAACACTGAAGGTCATGGAAGTATTAATTGGCTTAGCTTTATCCATTTCATATTTCTTAAAGATGTCTTTTATGTACTTTAATTTATTTAGAAAGGTTCCATCATCCAATTGTCTTATGCTAAACACCAAAAAGTAAGATAACTCTGCCATCATACACATCTAAAATTCCTTACTCATTATTTTAGAAAACTCATAATATAGCCTTTTATTAGAAGATCCAAAACGTATATCATTGACAAAGATCTTAACAATGAGTAATTCATCTCTTACCTTCCTCAGAAAAATGGTGGTGTCTACGCTCCCCTTAACAAACTCCCTCTCTAGTAAGAATAAGTGCTTGCTTTAATCCATATAAGGCCTTTTTTAATTTAAAAACATGATTTGGAAATTCTGAAAACCTGGGGGTTGCTCTACAAACACATCCTCTTTTATTACCCCATTTAAAAAGGCACTCATAATGTCCATTTGGAAAAGCTTAAATATCTTATAGCAGACAAAGGCTAGTAGCACTCTAATGGCTTCTAATCTAGCTACAAGAGTAAAGGTCTGCTCAAAATCAATCCCTTCTATTTGGTTGCACCCCTTAGCTACCAATCTTGCCTTATTCCTAACCACCACACCAGAATATTTCATCTTATTCTTAAAGACCCATTTGGTTCCAACAACACTTTATCCGTTTGGTCTTTCTATAAGCTCCGAAACATCATTCTTAATAAATTGGTTTAACTCCTCTTACATGGCTAAGATCCAAAACTCATCAGATAGGGCTTGATTGATGTTGGTGGGTTTAGTCATTGAGATAAAGATAGAGTGGTTCACTTCCTTCCTAAGTTTATGCCTAGTCCTAACACCTTCAGAAAGGTCTCCTAAGATCAGTTCTTTAAGGTGACTCGAAGAGTATCTCCAATCTCTAGGCACGGTGCGTGTAGGTTCAACCCTTTCTTCTAGGTCTACATTTTCTACTCCTTGGGTAATCTCACCAACTCCTTCAATGTTTTGGGGCTCTACCCTCTTCTTAAGAGTTTCAATTCCTTGGGTAATCTCTCCAACTTCATCTTCATCCTGAACTCTAGACTTCTTAGGATCAAATTCATCAAACACTGCATGAGTAGTCTCCTCCACCACTAATATCCTATTATTTAACAACCTAAAAGATTTCCCCATACTAGAATATCCTAAGAACAATCTTTTATCAGATTTTGGGTCAAATTTTCATAAGTTTGACTTCCTATTGTTAAGAATGAAAACCTTACAGCCAAAGACATGGAGGTGGGAAAGGTTGGGTGTCCTAATATTAAGGATCTCATAGGGTGTCTTATCAAGTTTGGCTATAACATTCACCCTATTCAACACACATTAAGACGTGTTTACTTCTTAAGCCCAAAAGTATTTTAGAAATGAATACTCAGTAAGCATGGCTCTAGCGACTTCAACTAAGGTCTGGTTCTTCCTTTCAGCTATCCTGTTCCACTGAGGGGTCCTAGGAACTGAAAAGTTGTGACTAATCCCCTTATCCTCATAGAAGTCTCCAAATCTCTCATTTTCAAACTCTCCCCCATGGTCACTATGGAGGTCAGGATCTCACCACCTAACTTTTTCTGAATGTAAGTTAAGAAGGATTTAAACTCATCAAAAGACTCATTCTTACGTGATAGAAATCTAATCCAAGTAAATCTCGAGTAGTCTCAAAAAAACAATAGACTTCCCCCCTAAGCTGGCACTACTAATAGGCCCAAACAAATCCATGGGAAGGACTTCTAAAGGTCTAGAGGTGTTAATGTCCTTAATGGAGTGAAAAGAGGAATGAACTTGCTTCCCTAGTTGGCAGGCATCACAAAGATGGTCATTAGTGAACTTAAGTTTGGGGACACCTCTAACTAGGTCCATTTGGGTCACTCTCTTAAGGGTTTTCATACTGGCTTGACATAAAGTCTTATGCCACAACCATGAATCATTAGCAGCAGTTTTTAAGCAAAATGTAGCAACACATTCTATATTATTTAAGTCAAGCATGTAAATATTGTTGATCTGCTTTCCATATAAAGTAGTGTTATTATTTAAGCTGATAATACATGTATTTACCAAGAGTTTTATGATGAAGCCCTTATCATAAAGCTGTCTTATGTTGAGCAAGTTCTGTTTTAGTCCATCTACAAGCAAAAAATTTTTAATCAAAAGGTTCTTGGAGTTTCTGATTATACTTGCTCCCACCACTTTCATGGTAGTGTTGTCTCCAATAGTAACCTTGCCTCCAGCCCTGGCCTTTAGCAAAATGAATTAATTAGTATCTCTAGTCATGTGTCGTGACCATCCGTTGTCTAGTATCATATGCTCTCGCGAGGCCTTTTGTGAGAGCATGCCTACAAAATCATCAAACATCATATTTAGCAACCCAAACAAGTTTGGGTCCCTTCTTATGGAAAAAGAAATGTGATGCATGTGTGTTATACTGTGAATCATATAATTTGGGTCTCCACATATAATGTTTACTATGGTGAATAGTACAAGTGTGTGCAATGTATCTCAACATGCCACATGAAAAATATCTAACACCAGGAAAAGGGTTTACTAATCTACTCGTGTGGTGATGCTACCTTTTAAAGTTATGTGATGTATGCAATATTGGTTTATAATTTTCAAATACTTTGAGATATTCTAATTTCTTAAACTCTTTTTTTAACTCAGCATGGGATGACTTCAAGGAATCATGTGCATTAGATAATTCAATATGCTTTTTGTTTAATTCATTAAACTCATCAAGTAGTGACATGTGATTGATATCGATTGTAAAATGATCTTTAAGTAAAATTTCATGCTCCTTTTATAAATTTAAAAACTCCAATTTCAAACTAGCATCTGATTTTTTAAGTTTCATATATGATGCATGAATTTGTTCAAAAACTTCAAGTAGTTGTTTATATGTTAGTTCACATACCTCATCTTGATCACTGTGACTAAGATGATTATCTGCTATCAAGCACAAGTTTATTGTCTCCTCTTCAGCTTCAGTCTCAGAAGTGTCCGATGCAGAATTCGCTTAGAATGCATTTTGGAACATCTTTTTATTCTTTTTGAACTTGGGTTTCTCCTCACCCTTCTCCTTACTTGGGTGAGCCTTAAGTGAAGGACAATCAACTTTAACATATCTTAGCTTCCTACATTCAAAACAAATCGTATCATTAGAACCCTTAAAAAGTTTTTTGCTACCCTTACCTTTATTCCACTTCTAATGGTTCTTATGCTTCTTTCTTAGAAATCTTTTGAATTTCCTTGGGATTAGAGCAACATCATTGCTTTTAGACCCGACCGAAAGAATCAGTGTCCGTGTCGTTGGCTTTTAGTGCCATAATTTTCTCCTTCTTTTTCTCACCTGCATCAAGATTTCTTTAGTTCACCCCTTACTCATAAGCAACGAGTGATCCAAGTGAGTTATCAATCGAATAAGTATTCAAATCTTTAGATTCGATATTTGCAATAATCTTAGCATAAAAGGAAGAAGGTAAACATCTCAAAATTTAATTAACTTTTTCATAATTCATGAGTTCTTTTCCTAAAGCTAGCAATGTGGTAACAATCTACGTAAATCTAGTATACATGTTAGAAATTGATTCAGAAGATTTAATACAAAAAAGTTCATAGTCACGTATTAAAACATTCAAGCGAGATTGCTTAACTTCAATTATTCCTTCATAAGTAATACACAATCTATCCTAAATTTTTTTACCGGTAGCACAAGTTGATACATGCATATAATCTTTCAATTTTAAGGCACAAAAAAAATAGTTCAATTATTTCGCATTCAGTTGCGCTAAATCTCAATCATCAAAAGTCCATTCAGTAAAAGGAAGTTAAGTTTTAATTCCATTAATTTCACATGACAGAGGTGAATAACCTTCTTTAAAAAGAATCCACATGCGATAATCAATAGATTGTAAAATGTAAAAAAACAAGTTTTCAAAAATTAAAAGGAATATTTTCAAACAAAGTTGGTCGGGTAATAGAATACCCTTATGTAGTATTAAGATTACCGGAGATAGCCATGGATTAAAATTCAAAAGTTTTCAAAAACTTAATTTTATGAATCTCGCTCTGATACCACTTGAAAGTTCGTTAGGGATCTTAAGCCCGTATGAATTAGCCCAAGGCTAACTAAGAGGGGGGTGAATTGGTATTTTAAAAAGTTTTTCAATCAAAATACAAACTTAAACCAAACAAAATTTCACTATAAAGAAAAATCAAAGTGTGGAAATTGAATGTTGAAAAAATAATAATAAAGTACACATAAATTTTTAATGGTTCGGTCAACTTGACCTACGTCCACTCCTTGAAGGTGCCCTCCGAGCATTGCACTAAACTCAGTATCTCTCCTTTTTCCCCCATAGCAAGGCAGAGAAGCCTTTACACACCTCCTTTCCACTGACATCGGTCAGGCAGAGAACCCGACTCCTTTTGCTTCCTCTTGAAGCAGGTATAGAATCCGACTCCTTTGCCTTCCTCCAGAAGAAGGTAGAGAACATTGATCAATTGCTGAAGTATACCTCTCTCAAACCCCAAGGACTAGGGATGACGATTTAAGAAGATGACTTGGATCCTTGCTTGGAGCAACCTTTGTGAAATCCCGAAGATCTTGAGCATCATCTAGTACGTATAAGAATTGACATGATCTTCTAGGATGATTTTGAGCATCATCTAGTACGATTAGTTAAAATGACTTACATTATCATCCCGAACGAAGGTCGATGATGAAATATCATCCATATAGGGATTGAATAGTACATTAAGATTGGTCACAATCATTCTGTACAGTCTGACTGGATCAATTAATCCAAATCATCCCCTAATCATAAGATTTATTTATAACATACAGTTTGATCCCTATTGTACAATTTGATTAGTATAAAATCTAAATTTTAAAATATTGTATAATTTAAGATTCTCAGTTGGGATCTTGAGTTCAATGAATCGTCCATTACAATATGAGTCATACATCACAATTAATTCAAATAGCTAAAATTACACAATTATCTACTTTACTAATATTTTGATTAGTTAATCGTATAGTGCGATATATATCATAAAGTAAGATTAGTTTAGAAAATTAATTTTTTAATTTTATCCCTATCTCACTTCCTTGATTGTGTATGTACATGGTCACCAAGTTTAGTATCCCCCAAATACATAATTTTGACTCAACAAATAAAGAAATAAGAAAAAAAAAAGCATAATCTTTCATGCACCTTAACCTTATTCTACCCAGTCTTGAGCTGAACAAATTTGCATGTGTATGATGGACCTAAAATGTTAGTGCACAAGAAAAAACATATATGTAATAGTATCCATTTATAGGAGATAACATAACAAAAAATTCAATAATATTTATTATCATTAAAACTTTAGGACTTGGTTCCAGATTTGCAACATAATATATCTAGAGACTTCTTTTAATATTCTCTTGGGTAGACTCTATATCCGTGAATATAGAATAGTTCCTTCTACTCTCAATCATTGTATCAAATACTCTTGTGTGAGAGAAAAGCATTTTATTAAAGGTGACTTGCAACTATTTTCAATTCATGAAGTAATTAGGGGAAGGTTTTAGAGCCTATTCAGACATTGGTTGGGTCCAATTTGGGTTATATCAGGAATGGGCCTAATAAAGTGGGTTTTGGGTCGCTTGGTTTAACTCATTTGTATGACCCATGTAAAACCATGGATTAGGCATTATGAGTCATGTGCATTGGATTAATAAACCTATATTACAACCATTTAGGGAATTTAATTCTATAAGGGTTAGGTTTTGGCTCACAAAAACCCTTTTTAGTACATTTGGTTCAACCCAAATGAGTAAAGTAGGTGGGCACATGAGCTTAAACTTTTTTAAATGACTCATAACGATCTAAGTAGCTTCAAATTTTTAAAGTGTATAGGTCATGCTTTAGTCAACTATAGATGACTTAGTCAACTAGTTTAATTAGGGGTTAATGATGTCTATAACTCATTCCAAATGATATTTTGAACATATTGGAAGTGGTTTCATGGTTTGTTGGGGTCATTTGGTTCAAATACTTGTTTAAAGGATAAAATATACCCTTTTATAAACATAGGTTGACTTGGTCAACTAGGTCAAATCAAAGGTTAAAACATGGTTCAATGCATTCTAAATAAGTTTTAGGGCTTGTTGGTGGTGGGGGTTTTGTAGGCTCTCCATACATGTAATATAATTTTGAATTATCAATGAGTTTGATCAATGGATTGGATTTTGATTTGGTTTATTCAATGATTTATGGGATTTTAGGATTTGAAATGCTCATATCATTGAAAATCATTGATCATCATCATTGATAAAGCATGTCATCAGCTAACTATCATTGGTGACTTCCAACTGAAGGATTTAAGATTTAATTTTGATTAAAATTTTAAATTGATAAATATAGGAAAATGATTGGAGGAACTTTAGCTTTATAATTATCATATCATTAACATTTAAGAGCCATTGTCAAGTGGTGATATTAAGTGTCAATTATCAGGATGACATTTCAAAAAATAGTGATGAATTTCTTTTAATGTTTGAAGTGTGGTGAGATGGTTGATATATGAAGGATGAATATTTGGTATAGGTAATTGTTCTCATTCAAAAATGAGGCCAACATTTATCTACTCTACAAGATCTTTAGAAAGTACTTAGGCTTTCAATCTAAATGAAAAAGTCAAATGTCAAAAGTGTCTAGAACATATCAAGATAGTGTTGTGCAAAGAGTTGTAAAAAGTTAAAGGAGTTTACTGACACACATAAGAGTCCAAAAATAAATGCTTTATCTTCTCTTGAAAAGCATGATCTTTTGAAATCCTATAGAAGACATGGAGCAAAAAGACAATAAGCAAAATACATTTGAACCTATACTTATAGGAGTTGAATTCTAAGCTTGTTGTGGTGGATCTTAGCCACCTTACTTTTCGACAGACATCGTTTGTATTCTATATTACAAATAAATGAATAAAATTTTTACTTGTACTACGTTATTTTATATTGCTTCATGATATATGAATAACATTTATGTGGGGGTAGATTTGTATTAGAGAGTAGTTTTTACTTTGGTTTCTTTTAGTATTAATGTTACAAACTTTGTAGGAACATGTATGCTAATTTTAAAATGATATGATAGTTGTAGCATATACACACCCCCTTTATCCTGACACACATACATACATGCATTTTAAATTTTTGCATTGTAAACTAAACCAAAGCACACAAGCCTACACTAGTAGGCAAGGGGGCCATGACATCATACCATCACAAAGACCAAACTAATGTTTGACTATCGATTTGAGAAGATAAACCATCAATTCATTTTATGGCCAAATAAATCATATTGAATATTCAATTCACTCCAGAGGATACAAGGAATATTCACCTATCATTTTAACCATGAAATTCAATCAATGAATATATTATCATAATTAAAACTGTATATGGAACATCCAACTCATCCCAAAGGATAAAAGAAATATTCACTTATCATTTTAATCATGAAATTGTATTAATTAATTTATTTTCGTTATCAAACTATATACAGAATATTCAATTTATTATTTTAAAACTACATCTAGACCCAAAAATAAAAATTCAATCAAACTACATCTAGACTACATTGTATTATTTTAAATTTTAGTAATTTTAAATTATCAATTTTCACTTTAGTTATTAAGTGATCAATAAGTAATTTTTACCGTTACTTAAGGGAAAGAAAGAGTTTATGCTAGGGGAAATTCGTTAAGGAGAATTTTATATTGATTATTATGTTTAAGTTTACTAAAAGCATGTTATTTTAGTGGCATTTGTGCAAGAAATGTTCATGAGGAGGAAAATATTTATCAGAGTTGAATAGCACCATCACCATAAGCTCCGTAGCATACGTTTTCAAAGCACCTTGGTGCCATATTCAAGCATGAAAGTGCTTGGCTCTTTATTTTGCAAAGTCTCCGTGACTCCAAGGTCAGCATCACATTATAACTAAGGAATTATTTATTCTTAAGTTAATTTGAAATTTATTTGTAAATTTCTACTAGTATTGTCTTATATTTCAAGGGGAAATCTGTCTTGTTTTTTGTATGTGATCCTAAATTAGAATCTTGTAATATTTGTTATAAGTTCTCTAATTTTATATTTGAGTTTATAATGGATTTAATAAATTAATTTAGATACTCCCTTATATAAATCCGTTATTCAATCTTGTAACCAATAGTTGGATCTTTGGTATTATAACATTTAAATTTATTGTGATGTATAACTTATATAATATTCTTATTTGCTTGTTTTTCTTATTAAATTAAAAATTATTGTTCTTTGTTCATTCAATTAAGCACCTAGAGTCAGGGGCGGAACCAGCCTTAATTTTCATGGGGGGCAAACTTATAAGTAAAAATGTAGAGATTTTTTTCCATATATATATATATATATATATCATTTTAGTGAAAAATGATTATTTGTATTTGAGTACATAATACATTTTTAAAATATCATCAACATCTTATATAATGACAATTATTCTTAAACAAAAATTAGGTAACACCTCTACGTAATGTGTTGGAGGTCCAAGGGGGTAGTGCCCCATGACGGGGTGGTCAGGTCGCGGGGTCGCGGGGCAGCGCCTTTGTTGCCCCCGGAACAAATTTTGGTCATAAGGATATTTTTGGATTCTCTTTATTATTTCGTTTTGTATTTGGTTCATTGTTCCCTAACAATAACATCTCTATACAATGTGTTTACCCCCCTCGGGACTTAATGGTTCCGCCTCTACCTATAGTTTTATATTATTCTTAATTTTAAGCTATTTTTTATTGGATTTTTTATTTTGGTCAAGCTATTATGAAAGTGAGATTATTAAAGAAACATATAATAACTAAACATATAAAAAAATTTAAGCGAATTGAAATATTTAACAAGCAACTTTAAATAACGATAAATAACACAACATAATAAATTGCATACGCAACAAAACAAACAAAACAAAATACTAAAAGGCATTTTAAAAAAATGATAATTGGCACCAGATTCTAATCATGCTAACCAACAAATACAAGATATATGTTACTCTATTACACTCACCAACACAAGAACTATGCCTCACTACATTATAGCCAGACCTATATAAGCAAAGAAATAAAAATAAAGTGATTAAAAAAATAACCATCATCAATCCCAATCTTACTCCTCCTCCTCCACCTCGTCATCATCATCATCATCATAACACCTCCTATTTTGTAGAATTTGATGAACACTATAGTGTTGAGAAGTAAAAAAAATGAATAGGTGCTTGAAAAATAATTTGTTTTTGCCATTTTCCCTTTTTTATTTGAACTTTGGGCGAATTGCCAACACAAAAAAATTTAAGTCGATCAGACTCACAAGACAGATGTAATTCTCTTCATCCACAAGAGAAATTATTAAGTGCGGACACCGGACGACCCGAAAACCAACAAGAACACACCACTTCACCTAGTACTGAGGAGCACCGAGCACCGATACAGACCAAAAAAGTGACATTGCACATTTTGGTTGGCCTCTGAATGATTTAGTGTCTACCATGGGCGAAAAAATTCTTAATTTTCAAGAGGGGGGGGGGCAAACTTTTAAGTAATTGTTTGTATTGTCTCGAATTTGGCTCGACCCTTCACTGCAAGAAAATGAGTCAACAATGACCCTATTTGTTCATATCCTTCATTGTCATACACTTCGCATATATATCGGGGTCTAAGGGGTTCGACCTGCCCATTCAAGTTGCAATTTTTGGAAGCAGTGCTCCTGAAACAAATTTTGGTTGTAAGGATATTTTTAAAATTCAAATTAATAAATAAAATAATGAATTAAATTTACTATTTGATGGGGGCAATTGCCTAATGACCATAATATTTTAAAACTTTTAGGAGGATAATTACCTAAAAACCATCTTAACAGAGACTAAGGCCTTGATTAGATTTATTTTCTCCATTTTCCTTTTGAATAAACATAAATCATTTAGTGTTTAGTGTTTGGAATCAAGCCTTACTCCTAATTCCTTTTTAATAAACTTCATTTTTTTGGTGGTTACTATGGGCTCAAAAAATTTGGCCCCGGCCTCCGCCCGCGTTTCTTTTTATTCAGCGAGGGAGTTTTAACTGAATAAGGTCCAGAGTAAATTTTGGAAGGCAGATGAGTTTGTAGATAAGACACTACCCAAAGATTTCACCCTCATTTTGAAAGGATTTTATGATCTGAGTTCTGGTTTCCTATAGGCGCAAGCCCCTATAGTTAATTACCCCTCTCGATCACGAGAGAGAACTTTCGATTAAGGCTAATCATCAATCAAATACGTAGAGAATATGTGCATCTGGCATATAGTAGTAGTATAGGTTAGATTTGTAAATTGGGTTTGAATTTGGAAATGTTTGATATTTAAAATGGGAAATTTCACCATCTTTCACTTAAAGCGGATGGTAGGGGAATGGATGATAGACCCAATCAAGATCTCATGGTTCCATCATCACGAGACATCATGGTCCCTGGTCTACTTAGTCAGAGGAGGTAGTTGACCCAACCTGATAGAAGGATCCTTGCCGGCAGCCATGGGTTGCTTTGTCTAAGGGTACCTTATAGACCTGGGCTGGATATTTGCCTAAGGGGATAAATTTGAATCCACCTTAGCTTACATAGGGCTTTATGCCTTATCAATCATATCCTATTGATTCATGTCTCAAGAATTAATGCCAATAAGGAGCGTATCGGTGCTAGCCATAATCGGTATTTCGTGGTGCCATTTGGTGGCAAAACCACTCGGTTCAGAGGACCTCGGGACATAACCGTTTATCCTGCGGTGCCATTTGGCGGCAAAACTGCCAGTTAGATGACACATACCATGTCCTTACTAGCAGGAGATTGTTTGAGAATGGATCCTAGTGATATTTTCGACCAGACATTAGCTCTTTGTGAGCTGAAGTATTTTTAAATTTTTTCACCCGACAAACTGTTGCAGAGGGTGGATGAAGTTTGCTTTAAGTGTTTGATAGTTAGATTTCAAATTTTAAATATTTTTGGATTTTTGATATTTATTTTGGATTTTTGGATATTTGGAACGACATTGGAAATTATTTGGAATGGACCCCTCAAGTTGAGATTTTTGTTTAACGCGGCCATCTCGGGGTGTTTGGGATCATTTGAAAATATTTATATCTTAAACCTTATCAACGCTATCGCCTTCCCATCAGGGGATCAGGTTTCGTAGGCTTTGAGCTTTCGTTAGTGAATTCTCATTGCTATAGGCCTTGAATGCATAATATAAATGTATTAAAATAAATACACTGGTCGTCACGACCGTGTATCTATTTGAAGGTTCGAACCCTGTCGACTCCTATTGATCCATATAGAAGGATCAGATTTGAACTAGAATTCACTTATCAACTCGTGTAGTATCCCTAGACGTCACATGTGTACCAATAACATGTTCGCCGGCGCCCATGTAGGTGTTTGGGGGCATTTTGTAATTAAACACTATTTACTCCTTTTTCTTGCATGTGTTATTGATCTATCATGCCTACTGATAAACAACACATGGTATGTGGGTATTTGCATTCTTGAAGGCCTTCAATATTTGTGGAAAATCATATTCTTCAAATGTTGATTGATCGTCTTCATTGGAAGTTACATCATATGTTGCATCATATGCATCTACCCTTCATTTGTATACACTTAAGACTTAATTCTCATGAGTCATATGTTGTTCAATTCATTGATATTCATTTGAACACCTTGCCTCATCATTCATTTGAGTTCAAATTTATTCACCTTAAGCTCATTATCATTTGTTCCTTAGCTCGAGTCTAGAGTACAAGTTCAAGTCTAAGTTAAGACTTCTTGTACCAAGTTCATTTAGGTTTAAGTTTTGTCTTGAGTTCAATATGCCGGTTCAATTCAAGTCCAAGATGAGTCCAAGTACAATTTAGGCTTAAGATGAGCCTCTTCCCTTCATTTGAGTCCCCTGTGGTCCTTACGAGTTCAATTGCATATTCAAATTGTTCACTTCTGTTCAATACGGTTCGAGTTCATAAGTCCCCTGTAGTTCACTTGAGTTCGAGCCATTCTCTTGTTTCATTCGCATTCAAGTTTAAGTTATTATGGATTGTTTAAGTTTGAATTAAGTCCATTTGATGCTCCAATCAATGTCCAAGTAAAGCTCCATATTATCCCAAGTATGATCTTTTACCCGAAATTTCGATAGCCTCCTGGCGTCTCCCCCGTTTAGGGGAAAACTACGGAAAACTGGGCCTCCCATCATGCTAGAGAAAAGCGTGCATGGTAGGTGCCCTCGGACGAGGACACCACAGCCATAATTTTTTTTATTCCCCACAATACCAGAGAAAGACGTGCATGGGTTTTCAGACACCAATTTAAAATAAGCAATTTTGTATTTGACCCCACTTCGCCATAGGCATCGCAGCGGGTTCCCTTCCCACCATGCTAGAGAAAAGCGTGCATGAGTTTGTGTTCCGGTCCGCCGCTAACGCTGAAAATGGGGTTGATTTCCCATCCCGTCGCAAGCACCGCAACGAATTCCCTCCTACCACACTAGAGAAAAGTGTGCATAGGTGGTCGTTCGCCGTATTGCAATCTCCGGGAATGGGTTTTCGAAGTTTTAGGGTTTGGAGAGATTATACCTTTGTAAGTGTCATAATTATAATTATTTAATGATTAGGAGTGATTATGATTATTACTAATTACAATTAACATATATATTATAATTATCAAATATTATAAATATTAATAATTATAATTAACAAATAATTATAATTATTATTAAGTATAATCAATAATAATTAAAATATCATAATTATTGTAATTAAGAATCAAATAAACAGGATTTATACAGGATTTGAACAAGATTTTATGTCGGATTTGAGCAAGGTTTATACTAAATTTTGCCAAACCTGTAAATCTCACGAAGGAATAAATCCTCCATTCCCTCTCTTTACTGTAAATCATAGGGTTTGGCGGATTTACGGGTTTCGGCCGAAGAAGCTCGTGCAAGGGGATAAGTTACCTTCACAGCAAGTAGAGCTCTTGCTTTTGCTCCGATCAAAATGTCATGATTCTAAATCCGACAGGAAGAGAACGTTGGAGGAGGAGACAGAGAAGGGTTTGGAGGCTCGATGGAGGTAGGGATCTCTCTCTCTCTCTCTCTCTCTCTCTCTCTCTCTCTATTTCTCTCTCTATGAGGATCGAAAGGCAACAATGAGAGCTAGGCGTCGGGTTAAGGCTAGAGATGGGAAGGGGTCGTACGAGAGGAGCTCCGAACAAGAGTTCGGTTGGAAGTTGGGAATTTTGATCAGCTTTGGCTAAGAGGTCATGGAGATGGGAGCGGCAAGGGAAGGAGATCAAAGCAGGTCAGAGAGGGAAATGTTCACGTGGGAGGAGTTTTGGATGAGTTCAGATCGGTCTCCCCGAAGGCTTGAGCTCATCTCCCTCTTATAGACGAAAACAAGAGGAGATCGAGGCTATCATTATGGGAATAGCGGAGAAACTACTAGAGCAATGCCGATTCAGCGGGATTCGTGGATGTCTTTGACGGATACAAGGTATAGAGTAGGATTTCGGGGATCCTGACAGAGCTAAGGTATGATTTAATTTTTTTTTTCCTTTGGGTATTATACAGAGGTTAACAAATGTCCCCCCAAAAAAGTGGTACGCGTCTATAGTGAATCACATTTGTTGTATGCTGATTGACCTTATGAATCTCTAGATATTTGTTCTAGATGTCACATAAAATCTCTTATTTAGTGGATCTCCAAAAGCTTACTTGGATGTCACGCTGGGGTCTTCATTTAGTGGATCTCCAAAAGCTTACTTGGATGTCACACTAAAACTTTCTTTCTTCATAGATTTCTTGGATGTATCAATAAATGGTTGAAATACTGATTTCCTTTGTCCTGTGCTTTATGATATGGACATTAATGAAAAATTATCTTATTTATCAATAATGATTTGTCAGGAGATTTGTGTTCCTTCTGGCTCTCTATAGTTACTCTTGGACTTAGGTACGCTTTCTTCCCTTCTTCTTAGCTTTTATTTTGTAATCGTACAAATAATGCTTTGTATTTTGTGCAGGCTATTACAAGAAGAGGATCCAAGCCTCAGTCAGCTTACTGCTTCAGGAGGCTTTAGTTTTGGTACGTGTTTACTTTATTTGCACTGTTCTTTTCCTTCTTCATCTATTTTCTAACACTTTTTTTTTTGCTCTAATGGTTTCACAAGGAGAGTGATACTTTTTAGCGAGCCACCTCGGGAGACTTCTATTTCAGGTACAACTTTTCTTTTGTAGCCTTTTACATATATTCTTTATAATTCTTCTTCTTTCTGCTAACTTCTCTGTTGCTTTGTGTGGGTCCTAGAAGTGCAGGACACCTGGTCTTTAGAAGGAGAAAAATAAGGCTGTAGACTTCCTCTTCAGGCATAGTTTAGGAGAAAGATTATAGTGCTCTATAAAAGATATTGTACTTTTTCTTTTCTTTCAGTTGATGTAACCTTGTAAAAAGATATAGTCCACAAATTTGTATATGAATTCTGAACTTAATAAAATAAAGTGATTTTATAAATTCAGTTGTTGACGAGCTCTCTTTTTACTGCCCTTGAGATTTCTGTGGTTGTACTCTGACTTGTGCTCCGGGTATTTTAAATATTTATTTGGAAATCTTGATATATTGTGTGATGTCGACCCAAATAAATATTTAAAATGCCCCCAGTCTTTAAGGACATTTTTAGGTGTCATCAAGCATGCTTATTCTATGGCTTCGACTTGAGTCCTGAGATTCTGATTCTTTCTGTCATATGCTTTGTGCTGCATATATTGATGGAGAATTACCTGATTTATCTTTACTGACTTGTCAGGTGGTTTTTGTAACTTCGGCCCTACACTTCTAGCTTTGGTGGGCTTGATGAATGAGTAGATGCCGATGAGCTAAACCCTTAGATTTGTATTAGGTCGATGGCGAAAAATCATTGGTCCAGAGCTTTGTGCATAACAGACTTGTTGATGATAGAATCCACTTAGTTCAGCCTTAGGCTTTGTCTGAACTTTGGGATAATTTTCTTTGGTCCTTTGCTTTGTGCTTTGGCAGACTTATTGAAGAAAAGTTCCTTCAATCCTCGCTTTGTGCTTTACGGATTTGTTGAGGGATTTGGAGGTTCGGGATTCAGCTGATAATACCAAACTTATATAGTTTCTTGATCCTTAACAACATAAGAAGACTTTAATTTGAATCACTTGAGTTCATCAGATCGGGAGACCTAGAATTTGATAGCTCTTTATCCTCTGGTTGCTGAGATGGGGGTTCCTCTACTACGGCCTTTCATCTAGCTTATTGAGTAGATGGAGCTGTCAGCGATTCAGTCATATTTGGGCTTATTGGATCTGACCTCTTACACCCATTCAGGCTTTAGACTTCAGCTATGGGAATTGCGCTTCCCAATGCTAATTTTATTAAAGTTGGTATATTTAGAGTCATCCTTTGTGGTTGAAGATTTTGGAGTCTACGAGCATTCGGTGGTTGTTCGAGACTCATCCTTCAACTAGAACTTTGATTCTCCAATCATTTGGGAGAATTCGGTGGACTACGATCACTTGAACTGGTCGAGTCAAATTGGCATTCGTGCTTCCTACAGTCCCTACTGACAGGTTGACGAAGTGGGGGTTATGCAACTACGATCTTTCTTATGGCGTGTTTTATAGACAGAGCTGCTAGCGATCTGGCCAAATTTGGGCGTGTTAGATCCAACCTTTTACACACATTCAAATCTTAAGCTTCAGGCTGTCGAAAGACTTCAAGCTTCTTCGGCTCAATTTTTTAGGAGTGTGTAGCCACAAAAGTTTCTTTCTTGACTTTTGAGTCTTTGCATGTTGGAGAAGGTGTCTCTAACTTTTGAAAGATCACCTGCATATACTTTGAAAAATAAATATTTGTATTTTTTTAGCGCAAAAGAACATATAAATTGATAATTTTAAATATTTATTCGGAGATCTCGGCATGCAGCGCGATGTCGACCCGAATAAATATTTAAAATGCCCCCTGTTTCATTGGGACATTCTAAAATATAATAAATTTGAGATCTTTAAGATTTTAAATATTCATTTAGGGATCTCGGCATGCAGTGAAATGTTAACCCAAATAAATATTTAAAATGCCCCAAGTCTCGTAGGGACATTTATGATAGGCTTTATATCTTTGAGGTTTTAAATATTTATTCGGAGATCTCGGCATGTAGCGTGACGTCAACTCGAATAAATATTTAAAATACCTCAAGTCTGATGGAGGATTTTGAAAAGTGTTCTTGTTATACAAGAAAATTTTAAAATGTAAATGTTAGTATGCATTAATAAATCTGCATGTAATACTTTGATCATTATAAAGTATATTAGACATGAAATTTTTATGCATGATACTTCTTTAAATGTCGGTCGTTGATAGGCGGCATGGGTCTCTGACCGTTTAGATCGATCAACTGATATGCTCCTCCTTGGTACACCTTCTTGACGATGAAAGAGCCTTCCAAGTTGGATGTGAATTTGCCACCAATTTTTCGATGTTGAATGATTGGTCTTCTACCAGGACCAATTCCCCTTCTTGAAATGCTCAAGGACGCACCATGCGATCGAAGGATTTTGTAATTCTTCCTTGGTAGATTTCTAGTTTTTGTTGAGCTTGTAACCTGAGTTCATCAAGTGCGTCGAACTTTTTCATTCTGAGGCGGGCATTTTGCTCTTGAGTGAGATCATTCTAGATTACTACCCGGAGTGATTGTAGTTCAATCTCTAATGGTAATACGGCTTCAACACTGAATACCAATGAATAAGGAGTGGCTTTGGTTGGCATCTTGTAGGTTGTACAGTATGCCCATAGAGCTTCTGCCATCTTCGTATGTCACTCTCTTTTATTCTTAGTGAGGATCTTCTTCAACAATTTCACCAAAGTCTTATTGAAGGCTTCTACCAATCCATTTGCCCTTGAATTGTATATTGATGAGTTCCTCCAATCGATCTTATGACGGTCGACGAACTTATAAATTTTTGTACTTTTGAAAGCTATACCGTTATCTGAGATTATGCGGCGTGGTATACAAAATTTGTAGACGACATTGTGGGTAAATAAATTGATCACATGCTCCGATGTGACCCTCTAAATGGAGCCGCTTCTGCCCACTTGGAAAAGTAGTCTGTTGCTGCCAGATTGAAGCGGTGTCCAGCTGATGATGGTGGATTTATTGGCCCGATAATATCAGTACCCCAACATTCAAATGGCCAGGATGCTATTATTGGGTGCAAAGGATTTGGAGGCTGATGTGTAACATTACCGTGAATTTGACATTTGTGGCACCTCTTTGCGTGGTCAATACAATCTCTGACCATAGTTGGCCAATAATATCCCATACTTTTGATTTTAGCAGCCATCTTAGGATCTAACTGATGTGCTCCGCAAAACCCTTCATGGACTTCTATCACCACTTTATCAGCTTCCTTGGTTCCTAGGCACCTTAGCCACATTTGATTAAAGGCTATTCTGTACAACGTGTCATTGACAAATGTGTATCACAACGCCCTTTTTCGAATTGGTATGGCCATAAACATTTTTGTCGAGAGTTTGTTTTCCTTGAAGTAGCCAATGAATGTCTGCCTCTAATCATTTTCGACTTCAATTTATAAACAATGCTACCACGATTCTGAAGCTTGACTAGCTTTATATCTCTTGGCCACATGATGTCCTTCTGGATAATTTTCTATAATTATTTTATGGAGAGGTTGAGGGCATCTGGAAGTATTTCTTGTTGATCTGAATCTGGTATTTGTTCTGCCCTCAGGAATTGTAATAGAGCAGGTTCCAAGACTCTTCGAGTGTAAACTCCAATGAATATAGGCTGCTCCTCATTAATGTTTGCCATTTCTTTGGCTAATTTGGTCAGACAATCTGCTTTAGCATTCTGTCCTCAAGGAACTCGAGCTATTTTTGACATTTGGTACTTGCTTTAAAAGCTCAAGGGCTTGTTGGTGATAGTTGGCCAATTCAACTTTGCCAACTTTATAAATATCGAGGACCTGATTTATCACGAGCTGAAAATCACTGAAGATTTGGAGATGTTGGATTCTGACATCGATCGTAATCTCCAATCCTGCTAATAGAGCTTCATACTCATCTTCATTGTTGGTACGAGGTTCAGTCAAATTGAATGAAAATCTCATTATGCCTCCCTCATGTGCTATAAAAATGAGACCGATGCCGGCTCGGGCTCTTACAATATTTGGAGGTCAGACATATCTAATAGATGATGACCCGTCAAAGTACATCTCCAAGAATGGTAACTTTTTATTCTCCTCGACCTACATGATTTGCTCATCGGGCAAATCATCATTTAGTGGAGAATCTGCTGGGATAGGATGTGTAGCAAGAAAATCTGCCAAAGCTTGACCTTTCACTGCCTTTTGTGGAATATACAAGATATCACACTACAGTAATAGTACTGCCCACCTGGCTAGACGACCTGTCAACGCTGGTCTTGTGATCAAGAACTTCAGCGGATCGATCTTCGATATCAGGATGATTTTATGAGAAAGCATATAGTGATGGAGTTTTTGAATTGCAAAAATCAACGACAAACAATGCTTTTCAATAGGAGAATAACAGCTTTCTGCTCCAATCAATCTCCAGCTGATGTAATAGAGTGCATTTTCTTTTCCTTATTCATTATTCTAGGCCAATAGTGCTCCGAGGGACTCTTCTAGTGCCGTTGTGTATAGTATAAGAGGCATCCCCAGAATTGGAGCCGCAAGAATGGGCAAATTTAACGGGTATTTCTTGATGCTATCAAACGCCTCCTGTCATTCTGCATCCCATTTAAAATGAATATCTTTCTACATCAATTTTGAAAATGGCTGGCACCTACCCGACAGGTTCGATATGAACCGCCTAATGAAAGCCAATTGCCCTTGTAGTGAGCGAGGCTCTCGAAGGTTCTTTGGACGTGGCATCTCCATAGTTACCTTGATCTTGTTGTGGTCAACTTAGATACCTCAATGACGGACATCATACCCCAAAAATGTGTCAGAAGAGACTCCAAAAGCATATTTGAGAGGGTTCATTTTTAGATCATACTTCCTGATCCTTTCAAAAATAATTCTCAAGTCGCCTATGTGATCTCCTCTATCAATGCTTTTGACAACAAGGTCATCCCCATAGCACTCAAACTTTTGATGTATTAACTCATCAAATATATGCATTATCGCCTGTTGATAAGTGGCACCAGCGTTCTTCAGGCCAAAGGAAATGACTGTGTAACAGAAAATATCGATGGGCGATATGAATGATGAGTGCTTTTCATCTTCAAGAGCCATTTTAATTTGATTGTATCTTGACAATCCATCCATGAAGGAGAACATGTCGTAGTTGAAAGTATTGTCTACCATGAGTTCAAATACAGGGAGTGGAAAATCATCTTTTGGGCATGCCTTGTAGAGATCCCTGAAGTCAATGCATATACGAATCTGTCCATTCTTCTTCTTTATAGGGACAATATTAGCAATCCAGTTGGCATATTTTTCTTCGCGGATGAAGCCTGCATCTATAATCTTCTTTGTTTCTGTGATCACCTATTCTTCAATCTCCAATCTCATTCTCCTTAGAGCTTGCTTGATGGTTGCTACATCCGATTTGATTGCTAATCTGTGAACTGCTACGTTAGGTGATAAGCCGAGCATCTCAGCATATATCCAGGCAAAACAATCCCTGAATTCACAAAGAAGTTCTTTTATTTCTTCTATTTATTCTTCGGGAAGGGGGGAACTAATGAAGGTTGGGCGAGGGTCTTCCTCAGTTCCCAAGTTGACTTCTTTTAGTTAATCCATAGTGGATGCCTGTCCACCATCTTGAAGCTCTTCTAGTATAGGCTCGACTTCTACGGGCTGCTCATCATAATCATCAGCTTCGTATGTCTCTTCAACACCATCATCTTCGGATTCCATTTCCATGCATTTGATTGCCCAATAAGTCTCTTTTCGGAGGAAATTTCTTTTAATGAATCTGATACCTTTATATGCATATGTATCCTTCCGTCATAATGGACTCGGATTCCTTCTTTACCATCGTCCTAGGCTTGTATGAAGTTGTCGCTTGGTGGTAGGAATATTGATTTGCTTTCGTAGCATTCTTTGAATATTTTTAGTGTTGAACCTAGGTATCCTCATAGGTAGTAACTCTTCGGAGTCAAGGAGCATACAATCCTAGTCATAGTTCTCTTGTTCACGTATTCCTGTAGAATATAACACATTCCCTAGCACAGTCCCATTTTTAAGGGGAGGCAGATAAAGGGTGGCGAGTTCTTCAACTTTATGTACCTCAAGTGAAATGATTTCTTTAAAGTGTTGTAAGGGAATACGTGTGACTATGAGTACGCTATCCAAAATTTTCAGGCTATCAATTCTTCTGGAGAACACATTCTATACCTTATTCATGTAGATAGAGTCGTAGTCATAATCATCATTTAAAAATTCAACCTGCCTACTCCATTCATCCGTAGACTAGCATACTCTTCGAGATTTGGCAGGAGTAACATCATCTTAATCTGTGTCACTCTCAAGGTGAGGTACATGTTTATTTTCCTTGGAAATGGTTGGTGCTTTGGGAAGAGTCGACGCTGCCTTCTTTCTCCCCACTTGCTTCTTCTCACCTTCCCGTTCAGGTCGCTTTGCAGCCTTTGAATTTGATTCTCTAGCCTCAAGAGAACTCGAAGACTTTTGCTTATTTAGCATGAAGTACCGTGCATCTTCATAAATTATTGTTCATGAACTGTAAAGGGCTGAATACACCCAGAGATCTTAAATTCTTCTCCTTCTTTAAGATACTTCATACATTTGTGTAATGTTGACTGGACAATGTCATATTCATGTAACTAGGGAGGACCTAGTAGCATCTTAAATGAAGTATCCGCATCAATTACATTGAATTTAGCTTATGTATCGAGTTCTCCAAATACAAGAGGAAGCATGAATGATCCGAGGGTCTTCTGCCCTTTTTCGTTGAAACCATGCACCATCAGTTTATCTGGCATGAGATGCTGCACATCGAGACAAAGTGATCTCAGTACTTTCAAGCTCATAAGATTAATGGAGGAGCCTGGATCTATCAAGATTTGGTTGATTATCATCTCATCACTCTCTGTAGTGACATATAAAGGCCGATTATGGTATGTTGTTCCAAGCATCATGTCATCCTCGACAAAAGTAATTATTGGCTCATTCCGAGCTTACAGGACCTCAGTCAAGTTATGCTCAACAAAATAAGTCTCTCGAAGGTCTTTGGATATCATCAAAGCATCATATATGCTAAGTTGTGCTGGGATTTTTCTAAGATGGGATAGAATATTATAATCTATCCTTTTAGCTGAAGCCTCCTTTTTCTTAGAATCTTTGGGAATGATATCTTCATTGACAAAAATCTCGTTCCCTTTGTCTTTATCAGAAATCCCTTTCTTTTGTGGAGAAGGTAATGTTTTACCACTTCTCAAATGCACTTGAACATTTTCCTCTTGCTCAGACTCATTTAACAGTGCATTATCTTCACAATCAATTATTGCCCCATCTGGAGATTTGTCTATTGATTTAGAGCTACTGCCCAAATTCACCTGTTCCATATGCGAAGTGATATCAAGATCTGATTCATTATCTTCTGAAAAATACATATCCTCTTGTACATTATAATCCATTGGTGATACCATCATACAGAACTTAGAGGGTGCTTCTTTTTCATTTTTGGCTGGAGTTACCGGCATTGTCAAGACAACTCGACAAGTTTCCATAAGAAGTGGATCTTCATCAGCTTCTTTTTCTTCTTCAATTTTGAGCCCTGTCATAAAATCAACAAGCTTAATGGGGCGTCTCACAGTCTGGTAGTATTCATCCAAGTTATCGATAACGCTTTGGGTTGTTGTCTTTTTCTCCCTACGCTTCTTCAACTTGGTCTTCTTCTTCGAGGATTTCACCTTCCCAGACTTCAAAGTGCCAGCTTGGTTAAGGAGGTTCTTAGAATTGGATGCTCGCATCGCAGGTAGTGCTTTGAGATCTATCACCAGCTCTATGGGAGACTTCCACTTCACACCCGAAACACCCTCAA
>NW_021319527.1:475871-516027 GCF_001605985.2 Dendrobium catenatum | reverse complement strand
CACAGGCTACAAGAGGTAAACTACCATACAGGGAGGGGCCTACGCATTAATATAAATGTAAAAGTACAAGGTCCTTAAAGGGACCTCGAGCTCTCTACCTCTCAAAAGAGCTACAAAAAGAAAATAAAAAAACCCTATGAGCTTAAGATCCCTGCTACACAAAAATATAAAAGAACCTAGGCACATTCTACTGTGCACAACCAGAAGCACCCAAAAATAAGGAAAGCATTAACCAATATCCTTCAGTATGAGCTTCCTATCGAAAAAATTAGTAGAGCAATGACCTGCTCAAAAAAGAACCTACAAAAAAGAGTACGAGGCACACAAAGATAGACATAAAATCAAATAACATGAAGGAAGTTGAAAGTACTATTGCAAATATGGTTTTATGAATTAGAATTTTGATGATAGCAAAATATTCATATTTTTTCTACGACTGTCTTGCCCACTAATATTTCAGGTCAACAAGATCAACTGCAACTCAAGCCAGCTCAAGATTGGGTGGATTAGGTCTGAGTCAGTTTGTAATGTATTTTTTCTCTTTCTTGAGTCAATTGTAATCTTTGTTGGGCCAGATGCTAAGTAACCCTGCACACACACACACTTGCGTGAGTTTTTTTCTATTTAACTTAGAGTTTTTTTATTTTGCTAACATCATCCAAGATGATCCAAAAAATAATCTTGGATGATCGGTCAAAAATAGAAACCCTAATTAGGGCATCCTGGTTAAGGCAGCCATCATTAAGCATATCATCCTGGACACTTTTTGTATCGGCCGGGATGATATGCTCAAATCAGAAAGAATAAGCTACCATATCTATTTAGGTAGTTTTATTTTTTAATCATTATCTAGGACATCGACCTGGACAATGGGGTTCAATTATGCCTAAATTGATCTGGTGATTGTGGATAGTAATTAAGGTTAATTAATTCGATCATATCGTCCTGGACGATCGCAGGATTGGCTAGGACGATCAGTTCAAAAACCTTGATTGCTCCTAGATGACCAAAAATCATACATCATCTATTCAGAGCTATGTTCTGGATGATTTTGTACAAATTTAAACTAATTGGCCATGATGATCATGAGATCGGCTTGGACGATCAAGTCATTTTATTTTTATCCAGACTCCCATCCAGGGTGATGTTCTGGATGATATTCCTTGATTTGTACTAATCGTATAGGATGATATATTATCATCCTGGATGATTTGAACAAAAAATCTTCTAATCATCCTAAGTCATCAGGGCTGATTGAGCTAAAATTATATTGATCGTATAGGACGATAGCAATATCGTCATGGACGATAAAGTCGGTTCTTAAAAATTTATTTAAAGGACTCATGTTTTCTTAAGAATAAGCATCTTTTATTGCTGTCTTGACCTGAGAGAGCCTAGAGGAGAGGGAGAGAGAGGGAGAGAGAGAGAGAGAGAGGAACTTATGAGTGGGAGTTTATGAGAGGGATCACAAAGGTTGCTCCAAGCAAGGTTCCAAGTCATCTTCTTCGATCATTGTCCCTTGTCCTTGGGGGTTCAAGGGAGGTCTACTTCAATAAACGATAAAGGTTCTCTGCCTGCTTTAGAAGGAAGCAAAAGGAGTCAGGTTCTCCTCCTCACTGGTGTTGGTGGAAAGGAGGTTTTGTAAGGGCTTCTCCACCTTACTGTGGAAGAAAAAGGAGAGTCACTGAGTTTAGTGCAATACTCAGAGGGCGCCTCTAGTGAATGGACATAGGTCGTTTTGACCAAACCACTATAATTCTTTATGTTCTTTTGTTTTCTTCCTCATTTATTTTTTTCACATGTTGATTATCGTTGTGGTGAATTTTGGTTTGAGTTTTGAGTTTTTGATTAAAAGAATTTTTAAAATACCAATTCACCCCCCTCTTGGTTAGCCTCGGGCTTATTCATAAGGGCTTAACACTCCTAACAAACTTTCAAGTGGTATTAGAGCGGGATTCATAAAAATAAGTTTGAAAACTTTTTAAATTTTGATTCATTACTAACTTCAATAATTGTAATACTGCGAAAGGGTATTCTATTACCCGACCATCTTTGTTTGATAATATTTCTTTTGATTTTTGGAAAACTCGCATGTATACATTTTTGCAATCAATTGATTATTGCACGTGGATGCTTGTTAAGGATGGTTATTCACCTCCAACTGGTAAACTTAATGGCGCTACTATTTCACTTCATTTTACTGAATGAAATCTTGATGATAGAGATTTAGCTCAACTTAATGCAAAATATTTGAACTATTTTTTCTGTGCTTTAAAATCTAAAGATTACATGCGTGTTTCAACTTGCACTACTGTTAAAGAGATTTGGGATAAATTGTGTATTACTTATGAAGGAACTAAGGAAGTTAAGCAATCTTGATTGAATATTTTGTTGCATGATTATGAACTTTTTCATATGAAACATTCTGAATCAATTTCTGAAATGTATATAAGCTTTACTCAAATCATTACCTCTTTGCATGCCTTAGGAAGAGAACTCACCAACTATGAAAATGTGAACAAAATTTTAAGATGCTTTCCTTCCTCTTTTGATGCTAAGATTACTGCAATTACTGAATCAAAAGATTTGAATACTTATTCGATTGATAACTTACTTGGATCACTCATTGCTTACGAGCAAGGGGTGAATCAAAAAAATCTTGATGTAGGTGAGAAAAAGAAGGAGAAATTTGTAGCACTGAAGGCCAACAACACGTACATTGAATATTCTGGGTCTAAAAGCGATGATGTTGCTTTAATTACAAGGCAATTCAAAAGTTTTCTAAGGAAGAAGCAAAGAACCATCAAAAGTGAATTAAAGGTAAGGGAAATAAAAATTTTAAGAGTTCTAATGATATGATTTGTTTTGAATGCAGGAAGCCTGGACATGTTAAAGCTGATTGTCCTACACTTAAGTCTCACTCAAGCAAGCAGAAGGGAAAAGAGAAACCCAAGTTCAAAAAGGACAAGAAGAGGTTCTAAAAGGTGTTCTGGGCGGATTGAAGCAGACACTCAGAGCTTGGTATGAGAGGCTTAACACATTCTTTCTAGAGAGGGAGTTTATTAAGGGGAGCATAGACACCACCCTTTTTTTTGAGGAAAATAGGAGATGATTTACTCATTATTAAGATCTATATCGATGATATACTTTTTGGATCTTCTGATAAGAGACTATGTGATGATTTTTATAAAATAATGAGTAAGGAGTTTGAGATGAGTATGATGGGAGAGTTGTCATACTTTTTGAGATTTAGTATAAGACAATTGGATGATGGAATCTTTCTGAATCAATCAAAGTACATAAAGGAAATCTTAAGGAAATATGAAATGGATAAAGTCAAGCCAATTAATACTCGCATAACCTCCAGTGTTCAGTAGGATAAGGACCCAAATGGAAAGTTTGTTGATCAAAAGAAGTAAAGAGGGATGATTGGATCTCTACTTTACCTGACTGCTAATCAACCTGCTATAATGTTTAGTGTTTGTCTCTGTGCTGGATTTCAAGCTGATCCTAAGGAATCCCACCTGATTATAGTTAAGAGAATTCTTAGATACCTTTTCGGGACCCAAAATTTAGGAATCTGGTACCCTAGGCATAACACTCTTTTGAGATCATTAGATATTATGATTCTAATTTTATAAGATATAGGATGGATAGAAAGAGCACTTATGGGACTTTCTAATTCATAGGATAGTCTTTAGTCTTCTGGTCCAGTAGAAAACAAAACTCTGTTTCACTTTCCACAGCTAAAGCTGAGTACATTGCCTTAGGGAGTTATGTGGCCTAAGTCCTTTGGTTGAAGCAGCAAATTCTAGATTTAGGATTACCTGTAGGCACAATCTTAATCCTTTATGACAACATTAGTGCTATTTATATTTCTAAGAATCCTATACAACATTTAAGGACTAAGAACATTTATATAAGGCATCACTTTATTAGAGACCATGTGACCAAGAGAGACATTGAGTTACACCATGTGGTAACTGAGAATCAACTGGCTGACATCTTTACTAAACCACCGGCCTTTGACACTTTTAGCTCTTTAAGGACCAGATTGGGTGTAATAGACATAAATGCATGAACTTGATTCCTACTGATTTTTGATTTGTTATTTATTGTTTATTTTTTCACTTATGTTTATTTTTGTTGTTGTTTTTGTTTTTGTTGCTTTATTTTTTGTATGCTTTAATTTTTCTTATAATCATCACTGAAATTGATATTTTATGCCTTATTTTTATTTTTTAAAAATTTGTAGTCAATGTTTTACTTCTCATAATCAGTTAAAAAGGGAAAACACCGTTGATTATTTCCTTTTCTCTAACTTCCTTAAGTTGTGTAATTTTATTTTCTAAATAAAAGTCTATCTCAAATCAACAACTGGACTATGCAATTAAAATCTTTTTCAAATCTTGCTACAATAATCTATCTTATATATATAATACTCAAAGTCTTTATTTTACCTTCAAATTTTTTGAAATCTTATCATTACATTTATCATATGATTTTTGATTCTATTTTGTGATTCATTCTTCCTTATATTAGAGAGAGTATTTTTTCTCTAATATCTAGAAGATATAATCACAACTAAGAGTATTTAAGAATTTTGAAAAAAGGACCTAGCTTGGAAAATTAAATGAAAAAAAAAGTGACCAATGATGCCAAAATTAAAAGATGTGCAATGTCGCTAAATTGAAAAAAATATATATACACAAAGTGTATCAAAATCAAAAGATGCACAAAGAGTGCCAATCAAATTGACAAGAGGCATAAAATGAGCCCATGAAAAGCAAGCTCCTTCCCTTTCAAAATTTTTAAATCTTAGAAGAATTCATGTGTCATTTGATATTTTTCAAAGGCTTGATTTCAGGATTTTTTATCGTAACTAATTACTTTGATATATTATTTTATAAAATATTGTTCTGAAACCAAGTTTTGAATGGATATCTTTTTCTTATCCAATTGATTTTTCTAATTTAAATCTTTGTTTTCAAAAAGAAGTTTTGCCCTAGGAGAAGTCCGAGTTAGGGATAACATGATCGGTTGTGTTACCAATTTTTTGGATTTCGATGATGTTAATTCATCGACTTACAAATCCTTAAAATCAATCACATGAAAATTATGTCATATTCATACCTTGATAAAAAAAAAAAGAAAAAAATTCTTTATTTTTTAGTTTTTATGTCTTTTTCGTATTTTAATTTTATCGTTTCCACTTGATTTAATGTTTTTTGGCCTTGTCTGATCATCTCCATCCATCCTCTATTTTAATTTTTTTTAGTCACATCATCCTGGACGATAGTAATATCATCCTTAACGATCGGTTAATTTCACATCTAAAAATCCATCTACTGGCTGTTCTGACCTTTCTGCTCTTTATCATCCTAGATGATGCATTATCGTCCTAGACGATCTGATCATCTTCTGCTTCAGTCTTCTTTGATCATCCTGAATGATCCTCTTTCATCCTGGATGATGCCTTTACTCTTTGTTCAATTATTGGTAATCATCCTGTATGATCCACCTATTCGTCCTGGACGTTACACGTGGAAATACGTTTAATAAGCCTTAAATTTGGTCAGTACGATCCATTATTGGAGTATCATCCCAGACGATCCACTTGTTCATCCTGGACGATACACTTGATAGTGTGCTTAAATATTTTAAATTCAGCCGGTATGATCCATTATTGCTCATCATCTTGAACGATCCACCTAATTATCCTAAACGATATGCTTTTTCAACAGTCATCTGGATTGTCACCTCAGGATAATCGCCAGTGTCTAATCATCCAGGATGATATCTGATCGTCCCGAATGATATGATCACCTTTTTTGACCAATCGTCCAGCCGCAATTATTGCACCGGATCATCATGGACGATTCTGTGATCGTCTTGGACGATCCGGCCGATTCTTTAAATTCAGAGCCCCTCCAGCCATTTTTCTCACACCATCTCCTTTTACTAGCCTTATACTTCCTCTTTTCTTGCTACTTGTGATCATGAAAGGAGGCAAGCAATCTCACCAGGTGTCGGGTAGTTCCTCAAGGGCCACTTTGGACCCTCGATTCATGGAGGTGGATGATCAAGCAGCCTGCCAATGCTACAAAATGGCCAGCAATACTGTTTCTCGATCGATCAACCCAAACCACCTTTCCTATCCGGTACTTAACTTATTCACTCACACCTCTTTGTGTTTCATTCTCACTCTCACAATCCTCTTCAATTCTGAGCTTATATTTGAATTCTTCGCAAGACTTAGAATAAATTATACATTTACTTCTCTTGGATCATATGCGAATTGACACCCCGTTGATATCACATACCAGGACTGCACAAAATTCTTACAACTCTCCACCACAAGGGATAAGCTTCACACCCTATATTCTGACCCTGATTATGACTGGCTCTGGCCAACCACTTTCTTCGTAACACCAATGCCCTCTTTAATGTTAGAGAGACTAGATATTTACTTAAAGATGCTAGGATGATCCAGTACATCCTTCGCACCTCTGTTATTCCCAAAGTTGGTGAAAGCGTCCACATTACTCCTTTTTCGGTCACCACCTTTTATATTTTAGCCCATCGCAAATTTAATGCCACTGATTTGATCTTTCATTACATTGAACATCTGACCACTATTCGTGACCCAGGACATAGGAGGAAACCAAACCTAGCCCTAGGATATATCATTACGTATGTTTTAGAATCCAAATATAACTTCCAATATCCCGCTCAAATTTCCAACCTGCCTTCTACTCCAACAATTTCGTCAATGTCTTTTACAGTACTCGTCTTCACCAGGGAGACAGGGAAGCTTATGGGGCAGAAGAGGAGGAGGCTCCACCACCCGTTTTTGCACCTGCTCCGCTTTGCCAGTACTCTCAGCTATATGAGCTGGTCGAGCGGTTCGACTAGTGGGAGGCACGCTTTGAGACTTACATTGTTGCACAGGAGAAGCAACATGATGAGGACTTAGCCCATTTTGAGCAGCGACGTGCTGAGGACTTAGCTTGTTTTGACACCTACGTTGCACACCAGCAGCAGCAGCATGACCAGGACATGGCCTGGTTTGGAGCACAGTTTGCCTCGCTGTCTAGCTACTTTTAGTAGCCACCACCACCACCTCCTCCTTCAGATGATCAGGGGCCGTCATTTTACTAGTTTTCTTTCTATACTATTCTTTCGTTGTAGTTTGTTTTTATTTTTGTTGTTGTTGTTGTTTAGTTTCTGCTTTGTTTTTATTCTATTTTCATCCTTCTTTTTGAGATGTTAAAAGGGGGAGTAGTGTGTTGTACTTGTATTGTTCTATTCTGAAATTTGAATATGTTATGTTTTCTATGATTGCACTCCTTCCAGTTCACTCTCTTGAATTGCTTAGATTAATTTTAGTTTGCCATCATAAAAAGGGGGAGATTGTTGCAAATTTGGTTTTATGAATTAGAATTTTGATGATAGAAAAAAAATCCAATTTTTTCTACGACTACCTTGCCCACTAACATTTCCGGTCAATAAGATCAAGTGTAACTCAAGCCAACTCAAGATTGGGTAGATTAGGTCCGAGTCTGTTTGTAATGTATTTTTTCCCTTTCTTGAGTTAATTGTAATCTTTATGGTGCCTGATGCTAAGTAACTCTGCACACACACACTTGGGTGAATTTTTTTCTGTCCGACTTAGAGTTTTTTGATTTTGATAACATAGTCGAGGGCAATCCAAAAAATCATCCTAGGCAATCAGTCAAAAACAAAAACCCTAATTAGGGCATTCTAATTAAGGCAGCCATCATTAAGCATATCATCCTAGATGATTTTTATATTGGCCGGGATGATATGCTCAAATCCGAAAGAATCAGCCGCCAGATCTATTTAGGTAGTTTTAGTTTTTTAATCATCATCCAAGACATTGGCCTGGATGCTAGGGTTCAATTATGCCTAAATTGGTCTGGTAATTAAGGAAAGTAATTAAGGTTAATTGATTCGATCATATCATCCTGCATAATCGCAAGATCGGTCAGGATGATTAGTTCAAAAACCTTGATTGCTCTAGGACGACCAAAAATCGTACATCATCTGTTCAGAGTGATGTTCTGGACTATTTTGCACAGATTTGAACTAAACGGCCAGGACGATTGTGAGATCAGCTTGGATGATCAAGTCATTTTGTTTTCATCCAGACTCCCATCTAGGGTGATATTCTGGATGATATTTCTTGATTTGTACTAATCATACAGGATGATATATTATCATCCAGGGCGATAGGAACAAAAAATCTTCTAATCGTCCTATGTCGTTCAGGCTAATTGAGCTAAAATTATACTGATCGTACAATATCATCATGGATGATAAAGTTGGTTCTCGAAAATGTTTAAAGGACTCATGTTTTCTTAAGCATAAGCATGTTTTGCTGTTGTCTTGACCTGAGAGAGCCTAAAGGAGAGGGAGAGAGAGAGGAACTTCTGAGGGGGAGTTTAGGAGGGGATTCACAAAGGTTGCTCCAAGTAAGGTTCCAAGTCATCTTCTCTGATCGTCGTCCCTTGTCCTTGGGGGTTCAAGGGAGGTATACTTCAACAAACGGTCAAGGTTCTCTGCCTTCTTCAGGAGGTAGCAGAAGGAGTCAGGTTCTTTGCCTCACCTGTGTCGGTGGAAAGGAGGTTTTGTAAGGGCTTCTTCACATTGCTATGGGAGCAAAAGGAGAGTCACTGAGTTTAGTGCAATACTCGGAGGGCGCCTCCGGTGAGTGGATGTAGGTCGTGTGGAATGAATCACTATAAATCTTTATATTCTTTTGTTTTATTCCACACTTTGATTATCGTTGTGGTGAATTTTGGTTTGAGTTTTGAGTTTTTGATTGAAAGAATTTTTAAAGTACCAATTTCCCCCCCATCTTGGTTAGCCTCGGGCTTATTCATAAGAGCTTAACATCCGTAACAAACTTTCAAGTACTACCAGTGAATCATGTTACAGTCTGTCACATTCCCACAAAGAGCTACCAATTTCCCCCCCATCTTGGTTAGCCTCGGGCTTATTCATAAGAGCTTAACATCCGTAACAAACTTTCAAGTACTACCAGTGAATCATGTTACAGTCAGTCACATTCCAACAAAGAGCTAGCACCATAGTCCTCCCAAAGTAATAGCTCTTCATCCAAAAGATCAGATAAACCAAACCATCCCAAACATCCAACCACAGGTAAAAATAGAAACAGAACAACCACAAAGCACAACAGCTAATTAGAGTACCCAACACACACCAAGAAATAATGGTGTAGACCCAAAAAATAATAACAAAAATAAAAGAAATATATTTAAGGCTAGAGGGGATCAGGCAAGATGAGCTCAGGAATGAATGAATCATGCAAACTTCATAAGGTAAAACTTGATGCCGCTCCATACAGCTCAAAGGCCCTAGCATGCACCACCACCCCCAATACACCAGGTATAGCCATAAAACACAACCCAAAGGGGCATCCACTCATACCAAAAAAAGAAGAAGATCAAAAAAAAAAAAAAAAAAAAAAAAAGAAGATCAAAACAATCCAAAAAAAACCATACTAGACTCAAGAGTTACCTTTGCACAACAGAAAAGCCCTAGTTATCACAACAAGCCAAGTCAGTCTAGCATAACACACCCAAGAGCCTAATCCAGAACCCACTAACCACCCATATATCACTACAGAGAAGAACCAAACAACTAAAAAGAACCCAGATGGGAACCAGAACAAAATCATCCACCCAATAATGCTTCAGCAAAATAAATCCATCCAATAAGCCAGGCAGCGACCACATCTAAAAATCTGTAAAGCCAAGACTCCCACAACTATCAGACTCTTGCCCACCAAGAACCCAAGAGAGGAGAGAAACAAACAAGAAACCCATAAAAAAGAACTTACAATCATCGCTCAACCCAAAAAATCCACAACAGAACCAGATGCGAACCACCAAAACATACAAAAAGAGATTAGGGTACCCCACCAGAATAATAACCAAAATAATACCATCAAACTAGAACCAACCAGCAAAGCTGGGCCAAACGTACATAACAGGAAAGGAAACAAAGACTAAATTAACTTCTAACATAAGGATAAGAAATTTTGTCCAATCTTAAGAGGCCTTTAAATGGAATTGGGGCATTGGCTTCCACGAAGTCCATTAAACAATCAACCCCAGAACCAAACCGAGCAAACCAAATTGCACAAGCATTGTTTTCCTTAAGCACATGAGAATATAAATAGAGATAAAAACCATCAAATGTTTAATGTCCCTAATAATATAAAAAGTCTAAGAGTTACAAACCGAGTCCACCTCATTAAATATGTATTGAATATTATAAGATGACTCAATCTCAATAGCAATTTTGGCAATGTCAAGGGACATACAACTTCTCAACCCATATAGAACCAAAGTAAGAAGAGTCATAAGAGGATTACCATTAAAGAAAGGCCCTGCAAAGGCAAGAATAAAATTACCATAGCCATCGCTAATGATACCACCACACCCCATGTTGTTAATCTCATTAGCAATACTAACATTTAGCTTGAAGTAACCCACAACAGGTTTAACCCAAGAAACAAAATGAGGAAAAGAAGGAAGCAAGGTGGCCTCTATCCTGATACCTAAGCCAGAAGCAACATCATAACAGTTTTTTAAACCTTTAATAGGCAGCAAGTTAACAGAAACCAAACTAAGCAATTTATCTTTCAAATTCTTAATAACCCTCAGAGAATCCATTCTAATGCCATTAAAAAGAGAATTATTCCTTTCCAACCAAAGAAACCATAAAATCAGGGAAAGGGTAACATTTCTAATGTGGCCTTTAGAATTAACAAACCAAGCATTAAGAAGATCATGCATAGTAGATTCACATTAAAATATTTGATTTGAAGATATCATCAAAATAACATCGAGTTTTAAATGGCAAAATGTTTTAGTTTTTTTTTTTTAATATTTTTTAATGAAACAACTCTAAAATCCAACATTACCTAGAAAACTTTTGACTCTCTTAATAGAAGTAGGAGGAAAAATATTATCAATAACCTGGATATATGCCTTAACAACCTCCATCCTATTTTGTGGGATTTTGTATTTGATGATAATGCCTTTCTTCACCATAAGCTATAATTTCTCCCAATTAAGCACAATATTGGTATTCTCCCATATCTTTACTAACTCTAAGTGATCTAAAAAAGCATCAAAAGTCATTTTAAAAAATGAAAATTCATCAAAGATAAATTTAAAACCTTGTAATATTAAATTAGAAAATTTGATGACATACATTATAGAAATGTTGCACAGGCATTGCTCAAACTAAAGAGCATTCACCTTAATGCAGAAGTTTTGTAAGGATTTATGAATTTTTTCTTATCCTGATTTTAAGGGGCAATCAAAATCTGGTGGTATCCAGAGCAGCCATCCAATAAATAATAACAAAGATGCCCAGCTAATCTATTTAGCATTTGTTCAATAAAGGGAAATGAAAAATGATCATTGCTAGTGAATTTTATTAATATTTCTATAATTCATACATATTCTCCATCCAATCACAATTTTAGTAGTAATAAGTTCATTCTTCTTATTTTTAATGATAGTTAATCATCATTTTTTGTGTAATAGAGTGAATTGGGCTAACTCAATCACTATAAAAAAATATGATAAATGATAGACGCATCCAACCATTTAAGGATATATTTTTTCACCACTTCTTTCATAGTTGAATTTAACCTCCTTTATGAGTCAATTTTATGTTGACAGGCCTCCTCTAACAAGATCTTATGCATACAAATGGATAGATTATTCCTTTAAATGACAGCAATAGACTGTCCAAATGCTCTCCTATACATGCTAAGCACCATAATCAACTTGACTTCATGATCCTTTTCAAACTCAATATATATAATGATAGGTAAAATGGACTCCTCTCCAAAAAGTACGTACTTTAGGTGAGCAGGCAGGCTTTTTGTTCTAGTTTAGGTGTCTCAACCAGAAAAGCATTCAAAGGCTACGTTAGAGATGATTTATCTAGTACTTCAAATCTCTCCCTAAACATCATAGGGGTTTATAAGAACAAACTTATTCATTTGAAATTACCTTTATTAAGTTATTTGAGATTATAATTCTTATGTTTTATGGAGAAAAAATATTAAAAAAATCATGAAAATAAGACCAATGCCGTACTACCACAAATGCATTACTGTAGTGCTAGAACTTATTTTAGTGCCACAGTGCCACACCTTCAGTGCCACAATGGAGAGCTTATAGAAAATATGTTGGAGAGCTTAGTCCATTTAGTGCCATAACACCGAATCGAAGTGTTGGAGCACCAAATTATCCAGCGTTGTAGAAGGAGTTAATTAGACTGGTGAGCCGAATAGATTATTGGTGAAATGATGTACAAGTTCAATAATTCCACCAAGCTAGTGTCGTAGTGCTCATTCATATAATTTGTAAAATTATAAATAATTGCTTTAAACTCTTTACCATGGGCGGGGACATTATGGAGTCATTTTGTTTGAGTGTGTTGAATATTTTAGGTAGAGTGTAACTTGTGCTGTATTAGAGTAATATAATAGAGTGGAGCAAAGTAAAGAAGTGAAAAGGAGATTGTAATCTTAAATATGGATCTTTCCAAAACTTTGATTTACTTAGTTTTTCTTTTTATATTGTGTTTTTTAGTTTGTAATTGGTTATCATTCAATGTAGTAAAATGGGTTTTTATGTTTGTTATATGTATCATTGCCTCCATGTATAGCTAAACAAATGCTCTGAATATATAATAATTTGAAAGGTAAGCATTGCTTAGAATAAATTTTATTTTTATTATCTCTATGTTGATTTTAAGTTCTCTATGCTTCAACACTACAGGAAACACGTCATTTTCCGGCGGCCATTTTCGCCGGAAAATGGCCAAAATCCGTCAGAAAGTTGCATTTCCGACGGAAATATTTTCGCCGGTTTCACACGCGTCGTTAAAGGACTTCCGACGTAAAATAATTCGCCGGAAACATTTCCGGCGAATTTCCGATGGAATTTTCGCTGGAAAAATATTTCTGCCGGAAATGTATTCGAAAAAATGTGTCGGAAAACCAGTCAAAAAATTTGTCGGGAATTCGTTGAAAACAATCCGTCGGAAAATCAGCCGGAATTTGCGACGAATTTTTTTCCGCCGGAAATTCTGTCGGAAATGAGCTGTTTTCCTGTAGTGCAATAGTTTATGTATAGAATATATATAGATAAAAATTTTTGTGTGATCTAGAGCTTCGACAGAGAAATAGAAGAATAATTATAGCACTTGAACGTGAGTGTAGTGTGAAAAGAATGGTTTATGTTCTTCTTATAATTTTACTATCTTCATATAATGTAGAATATTCAAACATCCCATGTCTAGGCATGCCAACCTTTTATTTTAATACTCATTATTCTAGCATTTCTCTGTCAAGGTTATACATCATATTAGATATTAACTACATACATGCCCACTATATGAATTAAATGAAGAATGTGAGATACTGAAAAAAATTTATATATTCAATAATGGCACAAGAGTCTATATGAGTACTTGCTACGCTTTTACATAATTAGCCCACAATTAAAGAATTAACTAGACATGGAAGATACAACAAGCAAACTCATTTTTATTTCATTAATTCAAAGAATATATACAAGATAAGTAATAAGAAAATTTTCACCTAAAAGGATCAATTGATCTTCTTTACACTCCTTTCTCCGATAATATAGTTGCTCTCACAAGACAGGCTAAGATCTCCCAATACAAGTATCTTGTATTTCTCCGGCCTCCCTTAGACTTTATTCTAAGGGGGAACTAAAGAAACACACTAAGAGTTATAAATTTTAACTCAAGTAACAGAACACCTTAAATAATCAAATTGAAAAACTATTTATAGAAAGTAAAAGGACTGGCTTAGGTACCACAATGCTTGACAAGGTGGTGGCACAATTGTATAAAATATATTAGCACCTCAACTCTATAATGCTTGCTCCTCTATAGTGCTTGATTGCTTGACATGTTTAATTGATAAACGAACGAGTATTTTGGTAGAGTCAGCATGGTTTTTCATCTCAGTAACTACTACACCATGGTGGTCGAGAATTTGACCACTTCGATGCTTGAATGAGATTTTTTATTTTTAGGTATTGCAAGGCTAGGCACTTCGACGCTTATTATCTCAAGGCTGCGACATTGCGATGTTCAATTTGTACGCAGTGATCTTATGTTATGCCGTGGCACCGTGTTACGCTGCAGTGTTGACCTTAGTGTTGTTGTAGCACTAAAAAATAGATAAACTAGCAATGTAATGTATGAATTAGGCACCTCGATGTTGATGATCATAATGTTGTGGTGCTTTATCTAATGGAATTTTTTTCTACCTTTTCCTGTACATTTCATGTACAAACACAACATAACCAAAATATTTTAGCTCAATTTAAATATAATAAATTGTACATAATTTACACTTAATAGAATTAAGGTGAAATGTTTATGTTAACCTAGAAAAGAATTCTCACACGGTAAGAGAGTTTGTAAGAAAATTGAATGGAGTTTTTTAAAAAACCCTTGAATTACATTCTCGATCGGTTTCCCAAAAAGTTACTAGGGAATTCAAATGATTTTTTGACTACACTGGAAATGCAATCTTGCGTTGTAAGAGAATTTCCATGAAACTTTAATATAACTTCCGTGATTATCTAGAAGTGTATTCTCACTTCACAAGAGAATTCTCACAGAATTTGAATATAATTTTAACGATAATCTGAGAATGCATTCTCTCTTTGGAAGAGAATCCCAAAAGAATTTGAATATAACTTTAACAATAATCTGGGAATGCATTTTTTCTTCATAGGACGATTCCCTGAAATTAGAATATACTAAACAAGGATGATTTTTCCTTTTTATGAAGACGCTTTTGAGTACAATATCCTTTGTATTCTTTTTTTTTTTAAACCCCAAAGGGGCTTACGTGTTAATAATGAAAAACAAAGACAAAGTCCAAAAGAAGTTCATCGGCTCACTACTGCTCAACAGAGCTACAAAACAAAGAAAAGGAAAACCTACGAGCCAATTAACTCCCCAAAACAAAAAAAAGGAAAAGAACCTAGTAACAAGCTACTGATGCTATAGACAAGCATCCAAAAAAGAAAGAGTAGAATGTAACATTGTATCCCAGTCTTTCTCCAAAAATCCATTAGCTGCTTCAAACAATGATCCACTTGAAAAAATAAGAAGTTGCAAACCAAAAACCTACACCACCACCAACAATAAGTGAGATAATCACAAAGGTATAAATGAGCAGTATGAAAGAAGGTAATGCAAAAAAGGATGTGCCAAGTAAAGCCAAAATTGGAATTAGGACTTAGCCAGCTTAGAAATAAATTTCAAAATGCCTCATTTGGAACATCCACAAGCCGCTCAATCCTACCTTCATAAACCCCAAAATCCACCCCAAATAAGCCCATCCACTGATTACACCACTTCTCATAATCATACCGACCAACCAACAGTAAAGGGCATCCAACCTAATTAAGATGCAGCCAACTATCAGGAGGCAATGACAAAAGGCACAAGAAACTAACCAGATCAAGCCTCCAAAAAATGATAACAACAAATATAACAACCTGCAGGCCGACTGCCACAAAAAAAAACCACAGCAGCAATAACATAATTCCCAGGCACATCACCACAGTTATCCCCAACACTCCACCAATAGAAGGTGGAAGAGTAACAAAGGGTTGAACCATCAGCGTATAAACCATTAAAATCATTGCTCAAGTCAAAATTCACAATGAATTTAGCATTAACATTGGACACGAGAAAAAGGAAACAAAGACGATTTAAATCATGAACAACACCATAACCCGTAAGGCCAAGCAGGCACAACAAAAAACTCCCAGCAATCCAGAGAAAAGGGTCCCGGAAAGGCACAACCAAACAGTAAAGGTGGGCTAAATAACACCTCCCAACAAACAAACCCGGCAACCTGGTAGTAGCAGAAAATATTCTGCAATCAACAAAGTACCAAGCTTCCAAGAAGGATCCATGATAAGGGCAGCAACAAATCCACCTACACAAGGCCAGAGGGGACAAAACCAACAGCCAAAAATAGAAAATTAACCCAGCAGCATAGAAAATACAGAAACAACAAGACCTTATCATCCAAATCAAGAAAACAGACAAGGCCAAAGGCCAAACAATCCAAACTAGCAGGAACCAAAACACAAAGTTAAGTGCAAACATACGGAATTCCACATGCTTCAAGATGAAGTAAACGCTTAAGAGGGGCAGGAATATTAGAAGGAATAAATTCAAAAAACAGTCAAGGTTGCAACCAAAACTAGCCAATAGGCATAGGAATTGCCAATCTTACCAACATGGCAAAAAGGATGATTCACAAATAATAAAAGCCTTTTAATTTCCCTAACCACATAAAAGATGTTCGGGTTACAGCGCGCCTCATCCAAATCCTGAAAGGGAGAAATGTTAAAATCAGAGTTCACTTCAATAACCAGATTGATTAAGTTCAAAGGAATGCAGAGTTGGATACCATAAAGGATAGCCAAAACAATAGCATAATCAATTTTACCATTGTGAGCCGGGCCCGCAAAAACAATAATCAAATGGCCATTAGTTTCACGGATCGACCACCACTACCATTACCAGAACCCTCAACATTAAGTTTAAAAACATTAGGAGGAGGCTTTATCCAATAAACAACCTTGGAAGCATTAGGGGGCTTCATCCAACCAATCTCCAAAGAAGAGGTGATATGATAATAATTTTTGAAGCTCTTAATAGTAAGCAAGTTAACATTCATAAGATCCAAGATCTTGTCCTTGACCCGTTGGATAACATTGATATTGTTCATCCTAACTCCATTGAAAATAGAGTTGTTCCTCTCCAACCAAAGAAACCAAAGAATAAGACAAGGAATATTATTCTGAATGTGGCCTTTAGTACCAATAAACCAAGATTTAAGTAACAAATTAAGAGAGAGATGAGTATTACAACAATTTAATTTAAACAAATCATCAAAATAAACCCAATTTCTAACAGCCACAGGCCCAGAAATAATGACACGGTGCATATTTTCAATGTGATAACAACACTGACATTTAGAGGCAAAACTGAAGCCTTTTTTAATGACATTGTCCTCCGTTGGAATGAATTTATGAAGAGTTCTCCACACGAACACGGAAACCATAGAGGGTATGCTATGATGCCAGATGTTAGTAAAAATGTTGTCTAAAGTGCCTTTAATTCTAAAAGAGTGCCAAGCATATTTGAGATGAAAGACCCCCATCTTTAGAAGAATTACACAAAATAATATCTTTAGAAAAGGTATTTATAGGCAAGTTAAGGATATGAGAAATAATGCAATCAGGAATAAAGTTAGAAAGCTTCTCATAATCCCAATAATTGTTATTGAAGAAAAAAGTAACTTTAACAGAAGCAGAAGAGGTAGAGTTCAAAATAGAATCAATAGAATCCGTACCAAGCCATTTATCCTGTCAGAAAAAGATGTTACCTTCACCAAGCCCCCAAAAGATATGTGGCTCCACTTCCCACTTGATCTTACAAAGTCTTTTCCAAACTTTAGAATCCCCCGGCTTAGGAGAAATTTTGGTCGGGTGATTACCCACACAATATTTAGAAATCATAAAAGTAGCACAAAGATTCTCTTAATTACGTAAAGTATACCACAATTTAAAGGATAAAGCCTTAGCAAGGTCGAAAAGGTTCTTACAACCAAGCCTACCTTCTTCCAAAACACCACAACAATTATCCCAAGAAGCCCAAATAATTTTAGAAGAGGAGAGATTACCTTTCAAAAAAAAAAAAAAAACTTATTAATAATCTTATGGATCCTATTGCACATAGTTTGAGTAGAAAAAATAGTCTGAAACATATAAACAGGTAACGCACAAAGAACACTTTTAATTAAAGCAACCCTACCACCAAAACTAAGAAAATTAGAGTCCCACATAAGAAGCTTATTCTGAACTGAAGAAATAAGATCATTGAACCAAAAAGTTTGTCTTGTACCTTTAAACATGGGGAGACCATGATACTTAATAGGTAAGTTAGACTGAGAGAAGCCAGTAACATTTTGAATAGCAAGAATACGATCATTAGAAACCCTTTTAGAAGCAATAAAACAACATTGTTTCTACTAAAAGTAAGACTAATCATTTCAAAAACATTGAAGAAATCCATAATTTTCTAAATCCTATTAATAGAGGCATTAGTAAACACAATAAAATCATTAGCAAAGCATAAGTGGGATAACGGGAAACCTCCTAAAATTCTAAAATTAAGGCCAGGGTTAGGCTCAAATAAATTAGAGAGACCCCTAGATAGAAATTCAGTCGCAATAATAAAAAGAGTAGGGGAAATTGGATCACCCTGCTGTAACCCATGAGAAGATTTAAAAAAGCCATGATTGGAACCATTCAGAATAATCGAAAAATACACATTCTCAATACAATTCTTAATGAGGTTAATAAATGCATGGTTAAAGCCAAAAAGATTCAGCATTAAGTAAACGAAATTCCAACTAATATTGTCATATGCCATGGCAATATCAAGTTTCAAAATAACATTACCCCCTCTAACCCTAACATCCAAATCTTGAGTTAATTCTTGAGCCAGAAGAATATTTTCCGTAATAGCCCTACCTTTCACAAAACCCATTTGAAAATGCGAAATAATTTTAGGTAAAATCGAAGAGAGACGATTCAAAATAATTTTAGAGAGCAATTTGTTAAAAAAGTACAAAGATTGATAGGACGGAAATCATTCCATGTGCTTTTAGGAATGAGCACAAGCGAAGTAGAAGTAAAAAATTTTGGAATAGGGTTACCAGCAAAAAAATCTAGAGTAGCAGAAATAATATCATCAAAAATAATATGCCAAGTTGTTTGAAAAAAAAGAGTATTAAAACCATCTGGACCCGCCCCAAAATTACTATTCATCCCAAACACAGTCTCTTTACTTTCCTCCAAAGAGGGAGGATTAGAAAGGAGCTCATTATCATCATTAGAGATGAGGTTAGGGATAAAGGAGTGGTCAGTATCCTATACAAGAGTAATCTCAACATTGTTAGTAATCTTAAAGTAAAGCTTAGTTAAATTAGCAATCTCAACATTGTTAGTAGAATAAGAACCATCATCTCTTTGAATTTTGTCAATACAATTCTTGATCCTTTTTCTCATAGTTAAAGCATGAAAGTACTTAGTGTTATTATCGCACTCAACCAAATTCTTAGCAGCAACTTTTTGTTTCCAAAAAACCTTCTTTTAAGCTTGAAAGTTAAAAGATCAAGTTTAGACTGGTTTAATAAAGAACAATTAACATCAGAAGGGACATTTTGACATAAGTTTTCATTAAAAGCAACACATCGTTCAGCTTGGATAATATTAGAAAAAATATTTTTGAAAACATTGTAATTCCACCAGTTCAGTGCTTATTTCAACCTCTTAAGCTTAAACCAAAGCCTCATCATACCAACAATAGAATTATCAGGGTGTAAGGGAGCTAACCACCTCAAAAAAAGTATTATTAAGTAACCACATATTTTGAATTCTGAATTGAGAAGTAGCATTAATTTTCCTACTGTTGATGTTGATAAGTAAAGGAGAATGATCAGACAAAGTTTTACTGAGATGCTGAACATTAGTAAGACTAATAGCATTAATCCAAGAATCATTAAGAAGCACACAATCAAGCCTCTGCCATAGGTGACCCCTACTCCAAGTGAATTTATTACCAACAAAACCAATGTCAATCAAATTATAATGCAATATCATGTTATTAAAGTCAGACATAGAGTGATAAAAGGGGGCCGAACCACCTAACCTTTCAGAAGGCAAAGAAATAGCATTAAAGTCCCCTCCAACCATCCAAGGCAAGTTACAAATACTATGAAAATTCTTAAGCTGATCCCATAACAACTTCCTACTATAAAGAGAGGAAGCAGTGTACACAAAAGAAGCACAACAATGAAAATTAAAAGCCTCAATGTTGCAATGCATAACTTGGATAAAGTCACCAATAATATCAATTTTAATAGGATTTTTCCAAAGAATCCAAATTTTATTAGAAATATTCGAAGTAGCATGATTAATACCAAGAAAATGAGAGGTACTAGCTAACCTAGATGTGGGGATAAGTGGATTAAGAAAGAAAAGAATAGAAATATTATGAATACGACATAAATTTTTAACCAAGATCTTAAAGGAAGGGCAACTAATGCCCCTAACATTCCAAATAATCATATTAAACATAAAAAAAAAAATAATGAGAAGTATTTGCGAGTATTCTGAGAAGTATTTCTAGCCGGTTGTAAGGTAATATTCTTAGGCTTGCGCCCCCTTTGACTCTGGAATTTAATAAAACTAGTATCATTGTCATCAGAGGCAAAACATCTAGCTATAGTCATCATTTCCTCAGTATCAGTTAGAGTATCACTATTATAATTAGAAGTTGAAAGAGTTTTACCAACACTGTGAAATTGAGGATCATCATCCTCCATAAACCTGCTATCCTCATCACCTATTTCAGCATCCTTCTCAACATTCACTTTAAACTTGGATGAAGGGAATAGTTGCTGGATTGCAACAATTTCCCCTCCTCTAAAACAATATCATTCTTATCTCTATCACTGACAATCAATGGGGTATCAACATTAGTAATCGTCTCAATATCCTGAAAATTTAGAGAATTAGAAATCATAAAATCATTAGCATCAATTATATTATGATTGCTAATGCAAGAAGAAGAGGGATCTATATTTTGAACGGCATTCTCAACATTCCCCTCACATTCAGTGGAAACACCATTAAGTAAATCAGTAGAATTATTATGTAAAATAGCAACTCCCTATTTTTGAGGAACAACAACAATAACTCCATCAGTAAGAACCAGCTCAGGTCAAACCAAGGGGCTCTCAAATGGCAGTTTTTTAGTAGGAGCAGTGTTAGATGATTGTTGCAAAGGGTTTTTGTTAGGAAGCAAGTGAGGATTTTTACGAAAATATTGATTCATAGCATGCCCATGCATCTTACAAAAAGAGAAGAAAATAGGTAAGTTTTCGAAATCAACTTTTTGAAAATAACCTTTCACTTCAAAACCAATCCAAATTTAAGTTGGATGTTTCTTAGAAACATGCATCTCAACCAAAACCCTAGTAACAGACGGACGAGACACTGAAGCAGTAGCTTGATCAGTCTGTAAAGGACAGCCAAAAATAGAAGCCAAATCAAATAAATTTGATGATTAAAAAATGTAAACACAAATTATGAAATGAGATCAAAACTGGTGCAATAGGAGACTCCTCCCTAACATCAAAATCTAGAGTCTATTTCAAAAGACGCATTTGACAAGCTTGAATATAGTAAGAATGCCTAGCAAAAATTCGACTTTAGCCAAGATTATTGGCTAACTGGATAGAAATATGCCTTTGGTCAAGTAAACCCACATGAAAAGAACTGGAGAGCTTAAGATTCACAAAAAACTTCCTAATAACATCAAGATTTGGCCTTCTTAACATAAATTTACCAATCAAGGTCATAGCATAAGGGGCAGCAAGTTGAGCAACAACCGAATCCTCAAAGAGAATGGCCGGACATCCCTTAAAAGTAGAATGAATAAACTATAGTTTCGAGTTAGACGAAGACACACCAGCAAGGACCTGTTTAAAGGAACGAGTTCTCCCCTCAAAAGTTGAAGAGGCAAGGCAAGATGATGATGGGGTCGTCATCTTCCCACACAAAAACCCAAAGAAAAACAACCAAAATAGAACACGAAAGAGAACCAAATGTGAAGAGTAGCAAAGGCAAACCTAAATTGCCAAGAGATTCTATCTAAGAGGGCCAAAATCAAACATACGGGAGGAAGCCCTAAATCGCCCACTAATCTCCTCCAGGCAGAGAGCAGACAGACGTTACACGTGTTTTTAACCATTTTATGTATTGTCTTTTAATCGATGCATAGGTCTTTTTCCATGGAAGCTAATGATTTGATAGGCTCCTCCTATATACACTTTCTCAATGATTAAAGGGCCTCAATTTGGCTCAAATATGCTACCAATTTTTTTCAGGGAATGATTGGCCTTCTCTGCACCATAACCAACTCCCCTTTTTGAAATGTTCGAGGATGCACCAAGAGATCAAATAATTTGGAAATCTTTGCATGATATATCTCAAGATTTTTTTTATCTAAAAGTCTGATTCATCTAGTGTATTGAGCTCTTCTATTCATAGTTTGACATTTTGATCATGATTTAGATTACACTGTATAGCTACTTGAAGTGATGACAACTTAACTTTCAATGGAAATACTACTTCAGTTCTGAACACCAAAGTGTAAGGAGTGGCTTTTATTAGTGTATTGTAAGTAGTACGATATACCTATAATTCCTTTACCATCTTTGTATGCCATTCTCTTTTATTCTTTGTGAAGAATAACTTTATTATTATTTTGTTGAAGGCTTATGTCATGCCATTTTCCCATAAATTATAGATCGATGAAATATCACTAATTAATTTTTTGTTGATTAGGAATCTCTAGATGATTGTTAGAAATTACTTGATGTTGCACATAATATTTGTAGACAAATATATGCATGAAGAAATGAAACACATGCTTGACAATAACTTCTTTAAATTTAGTACTTCAACCCACTTCAACAAGTAGTCAGTTAGTTGCTTTTAGTATCAAGTGATGTCCAACTGATGACGGTGGGTTGATCAGAGTAAGAATATCTATACCCTAATATTCTAAAGGCTAAGATGCAATTATAGGATGTAGTGGATTTGGTGGTTGATGTAGTGTAGTACTATGAACTTGACATTCATGGCCCCTTTTTGCATGTTTGGTATAATCTTTCACCATTGATGGCTAGTAGCATCCCATTCTATTTATCCTAATGTCCATTTTGGGACTTGATTGAAGTGCACCATAGAGCCCTTCATGAACTTCAAAAACAAACTTATTAATTTAAGAAGGTGAAATTTAAATTGATGATGATGAATAAAATGATATCGATCCTCATAAGGAGGCTATTTCATTGGTAGCCTAGGTCTCAAAGGATGATGGTTTTGTGTTTTTTATAAAGAAAAAAAGAAGAATTAAAATAAAAATCCTTTGTTAAATAATTATGTTGTCAAAATTACAAGATCTAATATTTCTTCTACTCTTCTTAATTATGATTAATACAATTATTTTGAATATCAATGGTGTGGGGAACTTGACACTTACTTGCATATTAGAAATATTTGTAGAATTCATAATATTTCTATTTTAGTTCTTTTAAAACCTTTGGTTGATGCCTCTAAGATTAATATTTGGCAAAAGTGATTAAGGTTTAGTTCTTCTCATGCTAATGTTAATGGTAAGATTTAGATTCTGTTGAAAAATCACATCAATCTTAACATTATTGGTGATTTAAATCAGGTTTTGCACTATAGTTTATCTTTTTTTAATGTTACTTTTTTGGGTTCTTTTGTTTATGCTAGTTATTTTAAAAGCGGCAGATAGGATCTTCAACAAAATTTGTGTGATTTTAATAATCTTCTTTTTAGCCCTTGGTTAGTTGAAGGAGATTTTAATTTTATTTCCAGTACTGCTGAAAAAATGGGAGGTGACCCTCCCAATATTTCTGTTGTGGATGATTTTAATAGTATGATACTTCACATTGGCTTATTTGACATTATTTTTACTAGTTCTAGCTTAACCTGGTCTAATAATACTATATGGGAACAGCTGGTCAAAATTTTGTTTAATAGTGGTTGGCTATCTTCCTTTCCCATTACTTCTATGGAGCATTTAAGTAGAATAGCTTCTGATCATGCCCCTTTACTAGCTAAGATTCATTACATAAATTCTAATAGTATTTATCCCTTCATGTTTCAGAATGTAGCTCCATTCTCTAGATTTTAATATCATTGTTAAGAGTAATTGGGATGCTCCCATCCTGTTTTATGATGGGGATAATACTATGATTACATTTTTCATTAAACTTAAGAGAGAGAAATAAGTTTTGAAATGGCGGGATACAAATATTTTCAGGAATGTGTTTGCAAACATCTCTAAAGCTGAGAGAGATGTTAATAGTCTTGAAAATTTCTATTCCATTAACTCTTTTGATGTTTCTTGGAATCTGATTTGCAATACAAAACATCATCTTATTAGTTTATAGAACTATATGGAAACTTTCTAGAAACAAATAGTTGTTTCCAAGTATTTAAGTAATGTTAAAAGGAATACCAAATATTTTCATGCTTTAGTTAATAAAAAGAGGATTAGAAACTTCATTAGTAAGATCAAATTAATCTATGGTGAATGGTGTGATAATAAAGAAGCAATTTGGGAATCAACTGTCTGTTATTTCAAGGAGTTTCTTGGGGGTGATTCTCTAATTGATGATATATATCCTTTCCTTAAATAATCCCTGATCTTATTTCTTCCACTGATAATGGTTCTTTGTCTAATATTCCTGAGGAGCTTAAGATTTTTAATACTCTTTTTGATATAAATTATGATTCTATAGTTAGACCTATTGGCTTCACCACCAATTTTGTGAAAGGTAGAAGAATTACGGATAATGTTCTATTAGCCCAAGAGCTAATCCATGAAATTCAAAAGAAGGCTTTTGGTCATAATGTTATTTTAAAATTGAATTTCACTAAAGCTTAAGATAACATCAATTTAAAATTCATCTTTAACATTCTTTCCTCATTTGGTTTTGAAGGGAAAGTTATTACTCTTTTTAAAATTATGATTGAGAATGTTTGGTTTTCCATCAATGTAAATGTCTCTTTTAATGGTTTTTTAAGGTGGGTAATGGCATTAGACAAGGGGATCCTTTATCTCCTGCCTTATATATTATTGCTACTGAATACTTATCCAAAAATTTGTTGTATTACTTTAATTGTTTTAAAAGCCTTACCTATAGATTTTTTTTGGAGGATTTAATATTTCTCATCTCTCTTTTGTGGAAGACATCATTTTATTTTGTAATGGGCCTATAAGAAGTATAAAAAAGATCAAATTATTCTTTTTCTAGTTTTAGTGAAAAAGTCTTTGCCTATTTATTACTTGGGAACCTTTATTCACAAAAAATCTTTTATTTTTGATAAGATGTTTTCTGCCATATCTAATAAACGTTTTGCATGGGAATTCAAATTTCATTCCATAGGTGGTTAACTTATTCTAATTAAAAGCATGCTTTGTTTGTTATTTACTTATTTCAGATTGTGAACCCAGTATGGATGTGTGCAATAGATTGGATAAAATTATTAATAGATTTTTTTACAGTTCATCTTCGAATTCTAAGAAAATTCATTAGTCTAATTGGGCCTCTTACTCTGGTCCTTTTAATGAAGGTGGCTTGGGTTGCAAATCTATTTGTGATATGAATAAAGATTTCTCTTATAAACTATGGTGGAAGTTTAGAAAGAATGAATCCATGTTGGAGAAGTTTATGAATTTGAATTATTGTTTTAATAAGCATGCATACTTCCTTAAGTTATTTTAAGAAAGGGAAATGGATTAGATAGTGTAAAATTAAATGGTTGGCTGAAGCTACCCTAAATGGGGATTATGTAATGGTTCTTCCAATTTTTTGCAGGATGATTGAATTGTGAAAAGGGTCTCTTGACTATTTTTTCAATACTCATTCTACCTCCTCATTGAAGGTTCCAGACTTTATTTCTAATGGCCAATGGGATGTTAACTTGCTTTTAAACCATCTTCCTTATAATGTTGTTGAGTCTATTGTTGATATTCCTCTTGATATTTCTATTAATGATATTTTTATTTTTAAATTCTCTCAATATGGTGAGTTCAATCTCAAAAAAGCTTGGAATAATTTTAGAAGTAAGAAAGATATTAATACCATTTTTGACAAAATTTGGAACCAATCCATTATTCTTTTTGCTTCTATTCTTACTTGGAGAATTTTAAAGGGGGTCATTCCTATTGATATTAGGCTACAAAAAAGGCATTCAATTGGTGTCCAGATGCAAATGTTGTTCTCAAATTGAAACATTAAACCATGTCTTTTTGGATAGTCCTTTATCCTTCAATGTTTGGTATAATTTGGAGAATGGTTTAGGCATTCATGTGCTTTAGAGTAATGATAATTTCTTCTCTTTTTTTGTCTAGATGGTTTCTCAACAAAGCGAAAGATCATCAATATACTTTCATTCTTGTGATTGTTTTCTATCTTATATGGAAGGGAAAAAACAATAGTAAACATGATTGCATCAAAATGAGCCACGCTCTCTTAAAGGTAAAATTCATCACCTCTTTATGGCTAAGGTTTTGGAGCTGCATCATTTTTGTAACAATATCAGATTTCTTTATTACTTTATCATTAATAGTCATTATTTTCCTTCGTGTAGGTGTTATATTATTATTAAATAGATGAAGCCTTTTACGTATGAATTTAAATTAAATATTGATGGGGCTATTATCAAGTATGGAGTTGGCTATGATGGTCTTATCAGGGATTACCTTGACCACTTTATTACTGGTTTTGATTTGAATATTTGCAAGGGAAATGCTATCTTCGATGATATATATGCTTTATATAAAGGGTTACTTCTTTGTATTTAGAATAACATTACTAACATTTTGATTGAGACTGATTCTAGTGTTCTTTTTTCTTTAGTGAATGCCCATAAATTCCATAATGTTAATTTATTTTATCTTTTTAGAAAACTTATGGTTTTATTGAACAAGGTGAATTTTAAAATTTCACATATTTGGTGTGAAGGTAATTGTTGTGATGATTGGTTGGCGAAGTTAGGGTCTAAGACTGCTAATTCACTCTACTTTAATAATAATTATTCTCTTGGGTTGCTTAGAGGCATGATTAGGGGATAGAATGGGGATTCCTTATTTTAGGTTTTGATGTCCTTTCATGTTTTCCTTTTGATGTTTCCATGTCTGCTTTGTGGTTTCTTCTTGTGGCTTTCTTCTTTCATTGTTCTCCTACATTTTTGGAGGAGTTGATAGATTGTCTACTCGTCCTGTTGGTGGGGCTACTTCTTGTGTCTGTTTGTCTCTTTGCATCGAAGGTTTTTGGATCTGCTGACTTGTTTTTATTTTCTGAGCTATTTAAGTTGGTTTGTGGCTAGTAGCTTTGGGTTTTTTTTTTGGATTTTTCTATCTTTCCTAGGTTGTGACTTTAACTCTTATGTCCTCTATGTTCTCTGAGAATGCTTTTGTTGTCTTTCTCAAAGGTTTGGGTCATTTATGTGGTTGGTTTTTTTGCTCGTCAATTCTTTCTATTGCCTTTGTTTGCAAATTTGGGTATCTCTTCTCTTTTGCTAGTTTTGGGTTGCTCTCACTTGGGTTTTTTTTGCCTGCAGACGTCTGGTTTTCTCTACTTTGGGTAAGTGTGCTTCTAATTTTCCTTATGTTTAGCTTATGGGTGCAGAGTTCTTTTCTTATGTCCTAGTGGTTTTTTTTTATCTTCATGTCGGTGGTGCATTGCTGTTGATTGTTTCTTCTATGATTATTTTTTTTGGCTGATGGTTCTATATTGGCTCTCTCTCTCTCTCTCTCTCTCTCTCTCTCTCTCTCTCTCTCTCTCTATTTTTGGGGTGATGACATCTAGCCTCTCATAGAACTTTCCTAGGTTTTTCTCTTTGTAATTAGTTGAGATCTTAAGCTCATAAGGATTAATTTTCTTTTTGATTGTATTTCTTCTGAGCGGCAGCGAGCTTTAGATCACTTTTATGGACCTGCAATTTTTGCTTATGTTAACGCGTAGGCTCAGTGGTGATTGATTTTATCCACACACATACACACACACACACACACACACACACACACACACACACACACACACATATATATATATATATATAAAGCCTTTATGCCACTATGTGGATTGACTACATGAATCCTTTTTCTCCTTTGTGTCCTATTAAGAGTCAAACTCTCATTTGAATATAATAAGAAGATAACATTTCTAATAATTTCTAATCAAGTCTTTTTAGATCTACCTCTACATTTCTTAATATATGCAGGATCTAATACAACAACTCTTCTAATTGGGACATCAGAAGGACAACATTTTATGTGACCAAACCATCTAAGATAGCTTTTTATAACCTTATCTTCAACTAGAGCTATTCAAACCTTTTAACATAAATATATGTTTTACATTCCATCTTTAAGTGTAAAATTAAAGGAAAATTTTTAAGATAGTTTTAAGACCTACAATGATGTTGGTTATTAAAAGACAAGCATAAAATTTTTAGAGATGAGATGCTCAGATGGATAAGTGATTTTGACTATAACCTATGTAGTATCTAAATATTCAATACACCATTTTTATATATGCCAAATTAGTTCGAGATGAGATCTCCATATCTGCACTTGGCTACAGTCAGCAACTACTATTAATTGTTGAACACCACATCTGTATATAAATAACGAATTTAACAAATAAGTTTGGAATAACAGGTCATAATGAGGGGTAATGACCGTAATATCTCAATCCAATCATGGAGGTTCGTGAGTTGTAGTCAAAGTCAAAGCAGCTAGCACCTTTAATGAGTGCATCGAAGAATTTTCAATTGTTCTTCATATATAGTGGGATTATATAGATTTTAAGGCTTAAGCAAATGAACATATTAGATAGAATAAACCTCGAAGGATGCCACGCAAGAGCACTATTTTCCATACTTTCCAGCTGCACATCACTTCTTCAAATCATACGATCAGAAGGCAAAGAAGGTTTGACTTTCTCCTCTCTCTCCTCTCTCTTCCCAATGTTTTTATGAGAAAAAGAAAATAACTTTTTCATTCTGATCTCGAGATAATCTGTCCATCTCTTGCTCACCATGCTGTACTTTTTTAAGTGGAAAATTGTTATATATAAATATATTATCTGTCTTCTTCTAAGTTTGAAAACTTCTGGTTCTAATTCATCTTCTCTTTTCTTCGTAAATTGCTTCAAAGTACCCCGAAAACATGTAACATGTTTTAAGAAACAGTACTTTTTGATTGCATTGGGGTTTGCATGATAATGGAGTTAGTTTTTCGTAGCTGTCATCTTTACTTAATAGTTTTTATTGGTATTGTAGTAAATATTTATAAATAACTAATATTCAAATTTCAATTGGTCAATTGTCTTTATGTTGTTTGGTTGGGGCCACATGTCAAGATCTTTGGTTTATTAGATCTATTAATGCTATGGTCAAAAGAAAACAATCTCTCTCTCTCTCTCTCTCTCTCTCTCTCTCTCTCTCTCTCTCTCTCTCTCTTTCTCTACAATGAAAGTAGAGATAGAAGGATAAAAGTAAAGAACAATGGCCTAATTGGCAAGGCATGTGCAGTTCGACTTGCTAGCTGTTCTTCAAGCTTTGTTTTTGGGAATAGAGGAAACTTCACTCGAGGGAAGAATACTTATATTTCATCATCAATAATAAATTATTTGGTGTTTAGAACTAGTTCATAAAGCAACACTAGAAACTCCAAAGTTGGGAAGTAGTGAAGTCCATTTTGTTGAATAGTCAGTAGTATGTTGACTACACTACATGACCAAACTTTTTGTAATGTGTAGTTAAATTTGCTTGCTTGAATGCTTACAATTTAAGGGAAATAACTCTTCCCAAATTGAGCTAGCTACTCCTAATTTTCTTTTCTCCTATTCTTTGAATCTCAATCTCTCCCATGACTTCTATTTCCATTATGATTGCATCGACAATGACACTAATAATGATGATGGAAATGGTGATCTAGTCATCTCCTCTCCTCAAACCATTGAGCCAAAAAAAAAAAAAAAAAAAAAAAAAGAAATCATAGATTCTAGATCTTTTATATCTTATCTCATTAAGTCAATTATTTTCTTTGCTCTCATGTCTAGATTCGTTATCGATCTTATTTTTGCTCCTTGAGGTTTTACATACAATCACTATGATAAATTTAAATTTTTTTGTACTTTATTGCATGACTTCGTTATCTATGTTGTTTAAGAGTGCTGACCAAAACTATTATTTGTGTAATTTTCTTGTAATGATTTGTTTGATTGATGCAAAGGTAATCTAGATTTTAAAGTTCTAGCACTATAGGACAAACTATGTAAAACGGTGGACTTTCTGGAAAATATATATCATTCGGCCCATGCCTGTTGGACTTTTCGACATGTTATCAATCGGAACTTCCGGTGAAAAAATAATGTTGGAATTTTCGGCGGCTAACCCGTTGTTCTAAATGTCTCATAAAAGACGAATACTGCCGCACAATTCTACTAGAATTCCGTCGGTAAAACCGCCAGAAATATTTCAGGGGGAAAAATTCCATCGGAACAAAGTTTCCAACTCGTATTTTACCGTTGACCACAATTTCGCTCGAAATCCACTGGAAATGCACATTTTTCGGTGGAATTTTTAGAGTTACGACGGATATGGGCTGCTGATAATAAGAGATTTTTCTGTAGTGTAGGTAGACTCAAAATTAATCAATACGATAGGCGTTTCAGATCAAATAGTGCCTATAATGATTGAGAACCAGCTTATTATTTCTATAAGATTGTCGCTAAAAACTTGAGTACTGATATGTTGGGAAAGGATAATTCTATATAGGATAACACATTCATTCAAAATTGAGTTCGATTGAGATGGATTTTACTAAGTTATGAAATTGTCCATTTTTTTTTCATCTCAAGTCAATATTACTTAAAAAACTCTGAATAAAAAATTTGAATATGCTTCAACTGTCAATTAATATTATTGTAGCTATGCAACTTCAATAAAAAGGGGTTAGACGGCGAATAAATTTTTTTTACAACTATCGTGCAATCAATAAGATGTATTCGTTATATGATTGCTTTTGAATGGATTAATTATATTCATTAGATGTTAAATTGTTTACATACCTAAATCATTATTATTAAAAAAATGTAGAACCAGATGGAAGATCTTGTTTAGGACTCATTTATATTGGGTGACATAGCTCATTATGAATGATCAAAGATTGGAAGATCTTGTTTAGGATCTAAGGAGCATTGGTGAATTTATTTTGGTGAGGTCGATAAGATTGGTTTGCTATCTTTAATTTAAAAGAAAAATTGTCTTTTAAATTAAATTTGAACATCTTGTCTTTAACTATTATTATTATTTTTTTATTTTAAGTTTATAGTTCATAAGGTGGTGTAAGCTCTAGTGAGAAACCTGTACACATCCATCTTTATAAATTCTCGTGTCCTCCTAGTTCTCCATGCCAAGCTTTATGATTACGTGAGGTCAGTTAAGATATTTTAATTTTAACCAATAACTATATAAAATTATTGTGTGTGTGTACTGATTTTTCTAACTTAATTATACGCCTTCTTATGATTATCATGGTGAATGAAGCATGAGAAGATGATTGTGCGGCATCTAACCAAAACACTTAATCTTAAGAAAGCTAAAGCAATCAGATTAGCAATACCAAGGGTTGCTACACTTCTTAGATTCATAAGGTAGTATGGGAAGGAGTTCGTTTACCATAGGCTAATGAAGATTGATAGAAGCAATGCCAATCAATTCATCTTGATGGATGGGGTCATCACAAATAATCAAGAGGCTCCATCCCATTTACTATGTCTAGTTATTATTTGCTTGATTTTTTAACTAGTTAGATTTCTAATCATTCATAACTTTCTTATGTTAGAATAGATGCTTTTATTATGATTTAATATATATTCTTCTTCTTTTAGAGGATACCCTTAAACAAGCTTTAATAATAAATTAGCATGTGTAGATCTTCATTCTTATATGGATGTTGAATGGATATTTCTATACGTTATTTAATATCTCTTTCAAAATAATTACATCAAAATAAGATTCATTTGCTTTTTGCATAGAAAATATATGAATAAGTATTAATGATCTCAAAGTGTGAGGTAGAGGGTACCACCAAACATTAAATTGTTTAAAGGCATGAATGTATACTATTGTTGGGGATTCTAACCATGGAAAGAGTGCATGACTTTGATGACCAAGGCATGTATAACACATTTAAGTCATGACCAAGCCATGTATAACACAGTTGACAGTGTCTCATCCTCTATCTAAAAAAAATTGAAAGATATTATTATAAAGGGCATCCATTGAAGCAAGAGTGGATCCAAAATATCATTTGAACAATATTAAAGGATATCTATGGCCAGGAGTGCTGAACGAAGTTAGTGGATAAAAATAAGAGAGGAAGAAGATGATTAGCAAAGTGAGGAAGAATATACTGAGAATAAGGAACGAGATAAGGAGGAGGGTGGTTGATTAGATTTTTTTTTTTACATTTAGGTATATGAGAAATTAAATTAAAGTGTAATACATTAAAACTATGAGAGAGAGTTATTGAGCATAGATTGCAACATGATATTAATGTTTCTCAAAATCAAATTGGATTCATGTCAAGTATGTCTACTGTGGAAGCTATACATTTATTAAGAGGTCTCATGGAGAAGTATAGATAGAATAAGAAGGATCTACATTTGATATTTATTGAGTTAGAAAAACATATGATTAATTTCTAAGAGAAGTCCTCTAGAGAGTTCTAGAAAAGAAAGGAGTTAATAAAGCTTTCATTCAAGCCATTAAGGATATGCATGTAGGAGATGGTACTTTTGTTCAAAAAAAAGATGGGTTGACTAAGTATTTTTCTATTTTAGTTGGATTACATCAAGGAAAAATATTAAGCCCTTATATTTTTTTCTTTAGTCATGGAAGTTCTTACTAGACATTTGTAAGAGGTGGTACCCTAGTGTATGCTTTTTGCTGATGATATTCTTCTTGTTGATAAGAATTGAGAGGGATTTAAAAGGAAAAATTGAATTGTAGAGGTCAAACTTAGAGTCTAAATTTTTTCATTTGAGTAGATCTAAAACAAAATACATAGAGTATAATTTTAGTAGTAATAGATATAATGGGGGGATTATGACTTTGAGTAATCAAGTTATTGATAATTGTTCATGTTTTAGATATCTCAGGTCTATTATTTAAAGTGATGATGAAATAGATATTAATATTATTAATATAATTCAAATTGGATGGTTTAAGTTGAGGAATGCATGAGGCCTATTGTGTGACACAAAATTTTTCCTCTTAAATTGAAGGACAAATTCTATAAGATGGTGGTGAGACCTACAATGCTTTATGGCATAGAATGTTGGCCAATAAAAGAAAAACATAAAGTTAAGCTACGTATTGCAGGGGTGATGTTGTTTAGGTGGATGAGTGGCTTCACTCTTAGGGAAAAAAATATTAAACAAGTATATATAAAGTGAAAAGGTTGGAGTAGCTTCTATGGAAGATAAGATTAGAGAAAGTCACCTTAGATGATTTGGAAACATAAAACATTGACCTTATAATGACCCAGTTAGAAGAGAAGATGTATTAGATTTGACATATTTTAAGAAAGGAAAAGGTAGACCTAAAAAGACTTGTTTAGAAAATATTAGAAATGACCTTTTTTTGTTAGATTTAAAAAAGAATTTGAACCTTAACATGACACAATGGAGAAAAAGAATTCATATAGCCAACCCCATGTGGTGGGATAAAGGATTGGTTTTGTTGTTATTGTTCTTATTAGGCATATGAATTTATAAATTATTAAACCATGTAAAACTAATGTATTCTTATTTGTTATATGAATAAAGGTGATTTGGTTATAAATACTATTATGATTTATATGCATGAATTGATTTAGCCACAGGATATAAAGTTATGTGAACAGAGATAATGATATTGATGTAGAACAAGGAATCAAAAGAGATTACTTACATTAAATGCCATAAAAAGGGCTTGTATAATATCAAAACAAAGATAAAATCTCATTTGTAGAGGAGGCTGATAATTAGGATGAGGAGGATATGATGTAGAGGAGAATGGGAATGACTTACTACTCTGATGATGATTTGGGAGATATGAACTAACACTTTATTAGTGTGCAAAATATTTATTTAAAAGTCATATAATCGAATTCAAATAGATAACTATTCTCTCTATTATAATGTATAACATCCCTATAAAAAAAACCAAGGTCTTCCTAAGATTATATGAATTACATCCATATGAAACACATCACATCTCACATGATCCTCAAAGTTCCCTATTTTTATAAGAAAATATACATCTATTAGTGATTGAAAGAGTTATATGATTCACCCAGATCACAAGAAAAGACTTAAGATGTGGCTCATTCTATCCTCCACACAATTAAACACCTCCCTACAAATTATATGTTGCCCAACCAGATAAACCCATAGCTAGGACTTAAATCTAAGAAGAATCCCATGATTTAGTTAATTAGGTTTAAAATTTTTATTATTAGTCAAATGATATATTATTATAACTGTTGCAACTCAAAAATCTAGATTTAGATTGAGATTTATTGTTCTGTTATTTCTCTAAGCATATACTAAGCATTTACTGTTTATTGTTTGTGTGTCTTAGCATTTCAAAGAAATCATACTCTAGACTACTAAAGACATCAAGATAGAGTAGATTAAGATGTCATCTAATAAAATATGTAAATCTTTATTTTTTATTTTCTTGAGTCTGAGAGAGTATAATCATAATTGGATAATAGTGTACACACACACAGGGGGAGAGAGTCATAACATAAAACTTTAAACAAATCATGCTATATGACTTCCAATCATGCTACATAATTTAACTTATTTTTTCCTCCAAAATGTAGTTAATCAAATCATGGTTTATATTTTTTGAATTGTTCATACTATATGAAGTTAGTTCATACAAACAACTAACAATGCATGAAATAAGATTCATAACAGTTCATCTCAAATAAATTCATTTCCTTTCATACTGTTGGTACTGTATGATGTTAGTTCATATAGATACCTGATAATGTATAAAAATGGGTTCATACCAATTCATCCCAAATAAATTCATTCATTTTCATACTGTTCATACTATACGATATTAGTTTGTATAGATGACTGATAGAGTACAAAATTGGATTCATCCATGATTGTACTAGATGAAGTATGATTTGTATTAACTGTTTATACTGTATGATATTAGTTTATAGAAATGACTGATAGTTTATGAAATAAGGTTCATACCATATTGTACCAGATGAACACATTCAGTTTTGAACTATTCGTATAGTATGATGTCAGTTCATACATATGACTGACAGTGTATAAAATTACATTCATACAAGATTATACCAAGATTTTTGAACTATTTGTAAAGATGATCCACGTTTGTACTCTACGATCTGAAGTTTGTTCACTTGCATTTTTTAGTTTTTTAGATGGCTTTTTTTCATGTTTCTATATAATAAGTCCTAAAGAACTAACACTTAAGACCTTTGCTATGAATTTCTCTTGAGAGTGGCCATTGAGTGTGAGTGTTTAGGAGAGATTGTGAGAGTGAAGTGTGAGAGATCTTGTGAGGAGTTGTGAGAGATTCATAAGATTTTCCAAAGTGAGGATCTCTTTATCTTCTTCTAATTTCTGCCAATCTCCTCTAAAATTTTTTAGAGAAGATTTTCAACATTATATTGAGGTTTTTTTCCTTCACCAGGAGGGTGAAAAAGGATGACGATTCTCTGCCTTCATGAGGGTGAAAAAAGATGACGGTTATCTACCCTCACCAAGATGGTTAAAAAGGATGATGGTTCTCTTCATTCATTAGGAGGGTGAAAAAGAATGACGATTCTTTAGCTTTACCAAGAGGGTGAAAAATGATGACGGTTCTCTGCCACACCAAGTTGGTGGAAGAGAGTTTGTAAGGGCTTCTCTACCTTACAATAGGGGCAATAGAAGAGTCACTTTGATTTAGTGCAATACGTGGAGGAGTCTCTAGGGAGTGGACGTAGGTCAAGTTTGGACCGAACCACTATAAATTTGGTTTTCTTCTACTCACTTTAATTTTTATGTATTCTTATTTTTTTGCACTGTAAAGTTTTGTGGTTGAAAAATCTTTTGAGATAATTATATCTAAACAACTTCATATTCAAGGATCATTGCTTAAATTTAAAAGAAATAGTTTCAAAATCCAAGAAGAATTTTAAAATAACCAATTCACCCCCCTCTTGGTTAGTCTTTGGATAGTTCAATAAGGTCTAAAGACCTCCACAAACTTTTAAGTTGGAATTAGAGCCTATTTCAAAAATTAAGGATTAGACTATTTTTTGAAAATGATCTTGGCTACTTTTGGAAATCGGAACACTCATGAAGGATATTATATCACTAGACCATCTTTATTTGATAACATCCCTTTCAATTTTTGGAAAACTCACATGTCTACTTTTCCGCATACAAAATGTTTAAATAAATTTTTTATGCTTTGAAATTAAAAGACTATATGCGTGTTTCTACAAGTAAAATTGGCAAAAAAATCTTGGATAGAATTTGTATAACTTTTGAAGGGACAAAGGAGGTTAAATAATTTAGATTGAGCATTTTATTATATAACTACGAACTATTTTGCATGAAATCGAATGAGTCAATTTCTGATATGCATATATGATTTACTCAGATTGTTACCTCATTACATAATTTAGGTAGCGAGCTAACTAATCCAAAAAAAGTTAATAAAATCCTACTTTATTTACCTACTACTTATAATGCAAAGATAACTGTCATAATTTAGTTCAAAGATATAAATGTATATTCTATTGACAACCGACTTGGATCACTAATTACTTACGAGCAAGGAGTGAATCAAAGATAGATTGATGTAGGTGATAAGAGGAAAGAGAAAAATATTGCTTTGAAAGTGGATAATTCAGAAAGTGATCAATAAATGCCTGAGGATGAAGAAGATGTTGAACTTATGACTAGGCAATTCAAAAGTTTCCTTAGAAGAAAGCAATGGAGATGTCATCATTGGAACAAAGGTAAGTTCAATAAAAATGCAAAATTTTCTAATGTAGTAATTTTTTATAAATGCAAAAAGCCTAGACATATAAAGACTGATTACCCAAATCTCAAAGCTAATCCTAGCAAAGAGAAAGTTGAGGAAAAAAATATTAGGAAAAGAAATAAAAGAATACAAAGAGCTTTCTAGGCTGACTCAACTTTTGACTTCTAAGAAATCTAAGCAGAAGAGAAAGTCACAAACTTGTGCTTAGAGGCATATAAACTTGATTATTCAGATCAAGAGGAGGTATGTGAGTTATCCTATGATGAACTATTTAAAGTTTCCAAGAAAATTTATAATGTATATAGGAAGCTTAAAACATTAAATGCTAATCTTAAGCTCGAGCATTTAAATTTATAAAAAGGATATGAAAATCTTAAAAAAGATCATATATCCATAGAGAAAAACAACATAGCTTTGGTGGATGAATTTGATGATTTGAATAAGATGCATGATTCTTTAAAAACATCCTATATTAAACTTGATAATGATTTAAGGTGTTTATTGCTGAATCAGATCAAAGAGAATATGAGTTAAAAGTTGACAATTCAATTTTGAAAAGTATAAACTCACATCTTAAAGAAAAATTAAAAGCTCTTAAGGAAGAAAAGAAAACTTCCACACTTGAGAAATTTTATTATCCTAATCAAAAGCATATAATTTCAAAATCTTGGAAGACATTATAAAGCACATAGATTGGTAAATCTTTTTCTTGGCATAAAAAGATTTTCATTTGGAACGATGGGGCATATTTTCCACACTTACACTATTCAGAGTATAACACATTTAGTGTGGAGACCAAAGGTGCATAAATCATAACATATCAAACATGTATCTAGATTATCATTGTCAAGAGGTGAACCCAATTTTATTTGGGTTCCCAAGTCTAACACTTGATAATTTTGAAGACGCACTCTCATACAAGCCCTCATAAGAATATTTGGTACCTAGATAATGGATGTTCAAAATATATGACTAGAGATACAACTCAATTCATATCGCTACAGGCCAGGGCTGGAGGTAAAGTGACATTGGGAGATAATACCACTGGGAGAGTGGAATGTATATGTATGATTGGAAATGAGAATAGTTTCTTTATTGAAAATGTTTTATTGGTTGAAGTCTTAAAACATAACTTGTTAAGTATTAGTCAGCTTTGTGATTGAGGTTTTAACATTAAAGTTTTACCTACAAGCTGTATTATAAGCCAAAATACAGTTAATGTATTGTATGTAAATAGGGTAAATAATGTATACATGCTTGATTTGAATTATGTTAAATCTTTTAATGGTTTTGGTCTCAAAATTGTTGATACTTGATTAATATAAATTAGGTTGTTAAAACTAAGCTTATGTCCCAGAGGCTAACCAAGAGGGGGGGGGGGTGAATTGGTAATTAAAAAATTTTATCCCTCTTCAAAATTTAGAACCGAGAAAATTAAATTTAGTGAATTTTATAGAAAACATTTTTCAACCACAAGTTAGAAACATTAAAACAAAAATAAAAAGCAGCGAAAAAATAAAAGACATGAGATTTATAGTGGTTCAGTCAAACACGACCTACATCCACTCCTCGGAGGCACCCTTTGAGTATTACACTAATACCAGTAGTGACTCTCCTTTTGCACCCACAGCAAGGCAGAGAAGCCTTTACAAAACTCTCTTTCACCACTACCCGGTACGGCAGAGAACCGTCGTCCTTTTACACTCTTTCCAGTGTTGACAGAGATCCGTTCGTCCTTTCACACTCTCCAGGTGTAGGCAGAGAAAATTTTATGAATTTTGTCTGAACAAAAATTTTCCAGAGGACATTACATCCTGGGACGAATAGGAAATTCGTCCTGGACGATCAGGACTTAGAAAAATTTTCTACGCTTCCTGTTCGTTCCATTGCTCTTCTGAGGAGATAACTGACTTGATCGTCCCATACGAACTTTGTTCATCCCATATGATCAGTATAATTTTTAAAGATCTTCTTAAGTATATGTGTGTTTACACAATTACAATCACTCCCTCTCAAACTCAATTCAAAGAAAAATACAAGCTTTAATTTACAAACTATCTTATTTATAATTTGATTTGAAGTCTTCATTAGTCTGGAGTTTGAATTTCATAAAATGTTAGTCCACACAAGAGCAAAAATAAATCTTCCAAAAAGTGTTAGGAGATAACAAAACTTAAAACAATAATATTTAGAATCATCAAAACTATACAAGTTGCAAGAATGTAAAACATGCAATTAGCAACTCTCTTAACAATCTCTGTTAAGAGAGTTGCTATTTGCATATTTTACATTCTTGCAACTTGTATAGTTTTGATGATTTCAAATATTATTATTTTATGTGTAGTTATCTCCTAACACTTTTTAGAAGATTTGTTTTTTGCTCTTATGTGTACTAACATTTCAGGAAAATTGAACTCCAAACTACTGAAGACTTCAAATCAAATTCAGCATGAAATGCATGAGATATTTTGAAATTTGAACATTGTATTTTTCTTTGAATTAAGTTTGTGAGGGAGTGATTGTAATTGAGGGAATAAATACACACACACTTAAGGAGATCTTGAAAAATTTATACTGATCGTACAGGACGAACCATGTTCGTTCGGGATGACCAGGTCAATTATCTCCTTAAAAGGGTGATAGAATGAACAGGAGTTGAAGAAAAGTTTTCTAAGTCCTGATCGTCTAGGACGAACTGTTCTCTGAAAAATTTTTGTTCAGACGAAATTTATATTCGTTCAAGGATGAAATGCTCTCTAGAAAAATTTTATCCAGACGAACTCAAAATCATCCCAGGATGAAATCTCCTATAGAGAATTTTTGTTCAGACGAAATTTATAATTGTGCCAGGATGAATTGCTCTCTAGAAAAATTTTATCCAGACGAACTCAAAATCATCCCAGGATGAAATCTCCTATAGAGAATTTTTGTTCAGACGAAATTTATAATTGTGCCAGGATGAATTGCTCTCTGAAAAATTTTCGTCCATACAAACTCAAAATCATCCCAGGAAAATTTTTCCTCTATAAAAATTTCGTCAGGATGAACCCATATTCGTCCCAGGATTAAGTGAACTGACTCTGAAAATTTTGGTGACGTTCTGCAATTTTTGGGAACCGACCTATGGAATAACCCTTCGTACTGGAAAAACCTAGTTCGTACGGGACGATGATTGGGTACGAATTCAGTTCGTACCAATATACATTTGGTTCGTTTCTAACACATTTAAGTAAAATCGTCCAGGATGATCCACA
>NW_021319527.1:207602-464445 GCF_001605985.2 Dendrobium catenatum | reverse complement strand
TTTTTTTTTCATTGTTTGTGATTTTTCTTTGTTTGAGTTTTATTTTTCTCTCTATTTTGGGTTTGATTTCCCTTTTGTATTTATTTTTATTTTTATTTTTTTGTATCATGGATCTGGTTTGACTTGTTTTTTTAGTAAAAATCGTGATTATCATGTGCAAATCTAAAATATTTTCCAGTGGTATGGTACGACATCATTAGATTTCACATGAAAAATTTTCTGAGCTTATAAGACAAAATGTATTATTAAAACATATCATACTGTATGAATATGTCATCATACTGTATGAACTATTCATTTTTCATCTATACAAATAGGGAGGGAATTCCAAGTGCAGTTAATTTTCAAAATTCGTCAATATGAACACCTATTCATTTGTATGATCCTACTATCATTTTGTGTGTGACTGAACCTATTTGCCAGGTATGATCATTATTGCCCGATCATCTTGGACTAATACATGTTCATCTGTATAATTTTTTTGCTCAAAATGTCATACGAAATGACTCCTCAAGAATTGCAGTTTACCAAATACCATTTCATTTTTGACCATTTCCATTCATATGTACGAACATCTTTTTGTCCCGTATGAAATCATAGTCATATGTATGAACCTTGTTTTGTACTATATGAATGTGTCGATTTCCTTAAATTAGAAGGCATTTGTTGAGTTTTCTCCACAATGTCTTGCAATCACAAATCATCTTGTGTTCAAAACTCTCTAAATGGCAAGCAATAACAACAAGCGGGCTTGACATTCCTAAGGTTCTTCCTCTAATTCTAGTCAACTAGATGATAACTTCCTTTCTAAAGAAAATGAAGAAGCCTACTAATATTTTTTCGAATAAAAAATCACTGCATCTCATCTTCTTATCCAAGAAGATATCAAATTTTTTGTAATGCCTCTTTTTGATTCTACCTAATTTTCCTTCATTCTCACTTTAATCTAAGCATTCCTTTTTGAAACCTTTTACTATTTCTTTGCTAATATGAGAATAAGAAAAAAACCATACCAAAATGTCTTCATATGTGTTTAAAGAGAGAGTAGAAATCACTAAGGAGGATTTAGGCACTTTCTTACATCTTAGAACTGAAGGTTAAGGGCACACACTACGACTTCAAGAGCTCATTTTTATTGGTCTGCCATAAATCAAATCCTTAGAGGTGTACCTTCAATTTATCAATTATTACATATGAATTCTTTAAACTAAAATGTCAGGATCATCCAACAAGTTTTGAGAACATCCATTATTTCTAAAGCTGGTGATCATATTAACCTCACTCCTTTGCTTTCTATTGTGATATATCTTATAATGTCAAAAACTCTAATTGATGAAGCCAAGTTGATTATGGACTACATTAATAATATTACTGACATTAGACTTCCTACCACTAAAAGAAAGAAGAATATGGCTTTAGGACACTTGATCGCTTATATACTTGAAAAGAATTACAATTTAATTCAACCCGATCCACCAACTAATCTTCCAATCTATTTCACTAATGTTTCCTTTCATTCTCTTTTTCACCAGGATCAAGGGGATGAGGGAGATGAAATTGGAGAAGAAGAAGCACCTGCTCCTACACATGCTCCTGGATCTGGGCATCATTTATATCAACAAATGGTCCAAAGATTTGAACGTCTTGAGTCTTATTTTAATCAACATTTTGATCATATAAAGATTCGCTTAGACCTACAAGTTGCCAGATATAATGAAGATGTGGGCTGGGTCAGAGGACAATTTAATTCTATCAACACTCATGTAGCTACCATCAATAGGTACTTTACAATATTTAATCCTCGTCAACCACCTCTAGATCAAGATCCTTTAGCATTTTAGTTTTTCTTTTTTGATGTAGTTGATGTATGTTATGTTTTTTTTCTAGTATTCATGAGATGGCATTGAGATGTTTGTTTTTCTATATCGGTTGTATTTGCTTTATGTGTTTAATTAAAGGTTTGTCTTGCATTGGTTTTAGTCCTCTTAAATTGTCCTAAAGTTTTAATTGTTTAAATTACTAATATTGATATATGAGAAAATTTTAAAATATTTTGCACTACAGCTTAATTTCCTAGAAAAATTATTTTTTTCTCTTCCAAAACTTTAAATCAATTTACAAATTAGATTTAGATAATAAGATCATTTTAATATTCTAATAGATCTGTATCTTATAATTAAAATTATTGCAAAACTAGTGACTTATTTTTCTTTTAATTTCTTATTCAATATATTGATTTTATACTTAACAATACGATTTTGTTTTGTGGATTATTCTTATTTATAAAAGAAAGGTTTTATTTTGTTTGGAAGATAATCACACAAGCTAAGATTTACTGAGTTAGGTTATGGAAAGAATGAAATGTCAAAAGATGCACAAAGTGTGCCAAATTTGAAAAGGGGAATAAAATGAGCACAACATGAAAATATCACAATGTTCAACAAATTTGAAAAGAGACACAAAATGAGTCTAACTTGAAAAGATTCACAATGTTCACCACTCAAATAAATCTTATTGATAAAGCGTCATAAATTTAGTCCACACTACATTTAGTTCTTTCCTCTACTTGAATTAATTCTTAGAAAAATCCTTGTATTAAAATGATAATTTTAACTATTGAATTTGAAATTATAAGAATTTTATTTAATTAATTTTGCGATGATTATTCTATTTGATATTTCTACTTTTTAGAAGAGTTATTATAAGGTCAGGAGATGTCTCCCCCATTTCAAAGATGGAGGTTGCTATCACCCCTTTACCCGCTGTATCCTCTACTCAAAAGGATAAGAACCAGAAGTTAATAATTAATGATGGATGAGAAACCATCTCAATCTGAGATTGGGTAAAGTTCTAACACCCCTTTCATCGATAAGAACCGAAAGAAGAACTAAATTCTAAGAGTAAAAAAGAAGGTTGTTAAGATCAAAAAGATTGCTGAGTCAGAAGCCTTAAAGCAAGTCAAATTTGAGACCGATCAAGAGTTTGTTACTCCTTCCACATACCATCTCGATGAAAACCCTTTCCACCCTCTTCCTGTCGTATAAAGTAAGGAGGTTGTGAGGACAAGAGTGGGATATCTAATATAAATTCTTGATTACTACACAGAAAGAATCAAATAAGCTAGAATTGAGAATCACTAGTAACAGGCCATAGGACCCCAATTGAAGGTTATGACCCATCCACTCTACTAGAAGATGTTAGGGAACATTACTATACGTGTCTCACTACATGAACTATAGAGGAGGAGGTGTAAAAACTACTCAGGATGCCACTCTCCTAACTTTTAGGCAACTATTAATGTGAGGGGGAAATAATCTAAGATTGTGTTAGATAGTGATATCGTCAAAATTTAACTTAAAACATGGTCCTATCGAGATAAATCTTTTGATTGTAATGATATCGCATCAACTAGACATAATGCAGACTCTTTAACAGTCTCTCCCTCCAAAGAGATTATAGGAATTCAATTTCATGTTGATAAGGGTCTTGCCACCTATACTTGGAACCTTTAAGGAAAACTTACCAATTTCTCAAGCATAATGGGTCTAGATTTTCAAGATAAGTTGATTCACATTTTTAATGAAAATTGACCTCTACCTTAAGTCTTGAGCAAGAGAGAGTTGTAATTAACTCCATCAAATGTTTAAATGTTCCTCCCTCCCACCACTTCCGTGGGTTGAATTAACTTTCGAATTAAGATTTATATCAAGATTAAGTTGACTTTAGAAATAAAATTTTCCTAATATCCTTACAATTTTCTATTTTAATAGGCATCTCTTGTATGATTTAAATATATTCAATGATTTTCCTAGTCAAGTTGATTTTCCCGTCAAAAGATTAGGCGTGCTTTGAAGATTATTCATCCTTGTATAAGAGAATGACTTTTCTTCTCTAATACTTGAGATATAATACCAACATTAAAAAAGAGAGCAATCATTTTGAGATTTTAAAGAAAGTGAAGCCTCTTCTGAAAATTAATTAAAATTAAAAGATGCGTAAATGCAATAAAAATCAAAAGATGCATGAATGCGCCAAAAGTCAAAAGATAAGGGAATGCTCAAAATCAATCAAAAGATGTACAAAGGGTGACACCAGAAAAAATAAGAAGAGTAAGAGGCCTTCCATTTTTAAATCCTTAAATCTAAAAAAAAAAACTCGATCACTAGAAAATACTTAACTTTGAAAATAATGAATCTTGATTCTTCAACATGTATGAATTTTTTATCAAGTAGAAGAACATCATGCAAGTGTATTGAAAAGATTAAATTTCTACTTCTGACTTAAATCCTTTTGAAATTGTTCTTAATTCAAAATATTCAAGGGAGACCCCAGTTTAGTTTTTATGAAACTTGGTCTGAGTTAATAAAACCAAAATCCTTAAAACTTTTCAAGTTGGTTGGAGTTACTCAACTTTTCACTACACTTGCAAATTTGTTTTGAAATGTCGGTCCAATAGGGTCCAAATGCCTAGAGGAAAATTTCCAACAAAATAAATTAATCTTCTACTCCTGATAAAAAATTCAAATCTTATCCTTGAGGAATATGTGTGAGTCCTTGCACATAGGCATCTTTTTCTTCAAGGCATTCTCAACAAAATTACTCTTTATCTTGGGTCTAAGATCAACCCCACTAGAAGAGTATTTTACAATGCTGGGAATTATCATTTGAAGTCAAATCATGATTGAGTAGAGTGCCTGACTCAAATTGGAGGAGTTTATAGCCTTATAGAGCATTATCATTAAAGCTTAGTAAAACTCAGAGTCATATAAAGCCCGAGTGGTTCAAGCTCGTGATAAGATAGTGTGTCTTAGAACCTTCCAAGTAGGAGACTTGGTTCAGTTTCTTTAAATGCTTACCTTAGCCTACTGAGAGATTGGTGGAGGTGTTTGATAAAAAGTTCGTATAGGTTGTTAGACCTATGCAATTGTCCCAAGGCTAACCAAGATGGAGGGGGGGGGGGGGGGGATTGAATTGGTAATTTTAAAAATCCCTTGGAATTTTAATAAAAAAATCATTTAATAATTTAAGACAATTTTATTTTCTTTAAAAAGAGCTTTTATCCTGGACAAACATTTCAAAATGGGCTAGTATGATCCTGAACAAATTATTTTTAAACTTTTCAAGTTGATTGGAGTCACTCAACTTCTCTTTGCACTTGCAAATTGTTTTTGACATGTCGTTCCGATAGGGTCCAAATGGCTAGAGGAAACTTTCCAACAAAATAAATTAATTTAAATTAACCCTAAGGAGCCCACTAGAACTATCCCCATGATTATTCCAACACACAATACTAGACTTGGAATAATTATTCTCAGCATAAAAAAAAATGTTAAAAAAAGAGGCACAACTCTTCTTACCCTAGAAATACCTGGGGAGAAGCACCTTAGTAGAGACAAGTTGGTAAATCTTATTCTTGAGGGATATATATAATGATATGATCAAAACTCATCTTAATAACTTGATGGTTGCAATTATTTCTCTCAATCCATTAAAAACCAAAAAAAAACTAACAAAGGAATAATAATAAGAATATGACCAACATGCCTATTATGAAACTAGTGATCTAGTAAGGTGAGATATGTATGTTAAGATAATTCATGTTAACCCCCAAAGAAATGTCCAAAACATACCAAACATTAATGGAAATAGGCCCATCTAAACATACATGCTTGATGGATTCTAGTTGAAAGCAACATAGATATTTTGAAGGAATAAAAAAAATCTTTTTGCTTTAATTTCTCATCCATAGGAATTTAACCCTTAATTAATCTGCAAGAAAAAAATAAAAACATTTAAAATAAAAATTGAATTCTAAAATTTGCTAATAACCATATTGTGACTATTTAAAGTTCTAAAGCAACCCAAAATAATTTTTTTTATTGAACTCATTGTTAGAGAAATATTTAAAGATTGGCTGATATATATCATTATGATTGATAGGAATGTCATTAATAATCACCATAGGAGAAGGAATATGCTCAAGGAAAGATTAGTATCTCACTTACAATTAAAAAAAAAATCTCAAATTAGAGATAGAATGAGTATTAAAAAAAGTGTTAAGAGACCCAATAACTATCACCAATGCCTCATTGAATATAATGTTCACCTCGCCATTTACTTTTACAAAGACTAAGCCAACTAGTCGATTGGCCTTTCTGAAAAAAGGACTGAGAATGATGGATGTTCTTGCACTATTTAAAATTTATGAAGTTGGCCAATAAAGAGTTATTAGTACAGAATTTTGACCAAAGCTAGATAGAGAATTTACATCCCACACCACCCTTCCGATAGGGACCAGCACAAGAAATCTAGGCCTTTCAATGAACCTTTTTAATATCAAGAGAAGACCCCCAAAAAAATTTATTAATAATCCTATCCAATCTATTACAAATCTTTAAAGAGGGTTTAATAGATTAGAAAAAGTAAATATGTATAGAGTAAAGCACATGTTTAATTAAAAAAATTCTACCACCCATTGAAAGAAATTCAAATTCCAAATTGAGAGCTTAGCTATAATATTAGGAAAAATCTTCTCAATAAGGAAGGATTTATTTTACCTTTATAGAGAGGAGTGCCTAAATAGTAAATAGGGAGGAATTGATTAGAAAATACATTACGTAATTTTAGAATTAGAATTGATCTAGCTCTATTTCATACCTTAACCACTAATAAAAGAACACTTCTTATTATGAAAAGAAAGGCCAATTTCCTTTTCAAATCCTATAAGAAAATGGTAAATGTTTTTAACAATATTAATTGCTCCATTATACAATAAGATAATATCATTAGAAAAACATAAATGTGAGATAAACAAACCACCAGGACTAATATCAACTATACTCCTACACTTAGAAAAGATATCATGAAGACCTTTAGAGAGATACTCAGTAGTATGATATAAATAGTAGGGGATAAAGGGTCACCCTGTCTAACACCTTGAGCAGCTTTTAAAAAAACCTTGAGATTTGCCATTGATAATAATAAACTAACAAACGTTTTCAATTTTATTGCTGATTAAGGAAATACAACAATCATAAAAACCAAATAGCTTCAAAATATTATAAATGAACTACCAATAAATATTATCATAAGTTTTAGAAATGTCCAATTTCATAACCAAATTATTCCAATTTTTTTTTTTAAATAATAACATGAATAAGCTCTCAAGCAAGCTATACTTTATCAATAAAATGTTTACCGTTCACAAAGCCAGTTTGATTAGGAGAAATAATTTTGGACAGTAAAAGAGGCATTATGAAAGGAAAGATTTTAGAAATTATTTTGTTGAAAGTAGTGCATAAATTAATGGGTTTGAATTCATACCAATTATCTAGATTATAACATTTAGTAATAAGAACTAAGGAGATGCTCATGAAAAAACTAGGATTAGATAAACCATTGGAACCTTTAACAACATTGCATATATCATCTTTAATAAAATGCCAACACTTTTGAAAAAAAAAAAACATAGTGAAGCCATTAGTGCCAGCAATAATAGAATCCTTTTTCATTTCCATTAAAACCTTATGAATCTCAAGATCATTAGGAAATAAAGAAAAAAAATTATCTTCTTCATTAATAGTCTTAAAGGGATAATATGAGGATTGTAGATTTCCTCCACTTTGTTGGACACACCAAGTAAACATTGAATAAGATTCACAACAGAATAAGAGATGTCATCCTTATCCTCCAACCAAGACCCACAACCCATCTTAATCTTATTAATAAAGGGTTTAATTTTCCTAATGTTGGCCTTAGCATGAAATATTTAGTATTTTCTATCCCCTTTAGAAATACATTTGGAACAAGACTTTTGGCACCAATATTCTTCCTCGATACACTGATGGTTAGATAAAAGGTTCTTAGAATTGATAAATAACTCTTTGTTTACTTCAGGTCTATTAGAAATAAATTATTTTCCAACAAAATAACATCCTTCTTATCCTTAAGGATATTATAAAAAATGTTGCTAAAAGATCATTTATTCCACCATCTAATCACTTTCTTAAGCCTTTTTAGTTTAAGAAAAAACCTAATGTTAACATTGAAAATTCAAAATAATGAATAGGTGTATACTAAGGTGTTTCCACAATATTCAAGAAATAAGTAGAAAGAAGCCATATATTTTGAAATCTGAAATAATTCTTACCCTTAAAGTTAGATTGAATAATACTAATATGTAGAGGAGTATGGTCAGAAATAGTTCTACTAAAGTGTTCCATAGTAAATTTGAATAAAAATATCCATTTAAAATTAAAAAGGATTCTATCCAATCTCTGTACAGAGCCTAAAGTTAGACCAAGTGAATTTAGGACTAATATTAAAGTCTTTATGAGAAAGTCTACAGCTCATAATCATGTTATTAAAATTCCTCATTACAGATAAATTAGGAGGGGACCCTTCAATTCTTTCAGAAGTGTTGGTAATAAAATTAAAGTCGCTTCAACAAACTAGGGACGCTTGAAAGAGCAAGAAAAATCATACAATTATTTCTATAAAGAGATCCTAATTGCTTTGGTACAACTAGCATATCAAATAGATCTTATAACAAGGATTTTGTTAAAAATAAATTTGTAATGAATAATCTGTTGATAATCATTAACAATGGAAAGATTTAAATCATCATTCTAGAACAACAAAAATTTTCCATTATAATTGGAATTTGAAAAATGAAAGGCCAATTGATGATGGAAGATAGAAAGCTTGGAAGAATTAACCATAAATTCAAGACTAGCCCCAAAAATCAATTTTATAAATTCTGAAAAGATTATGAATATGAAAGAGAAAGAGAGAGAGCGAGAGATTAAATTACCCACACCCTTAATATTCTAGATAATAAAACTAATCATAAACTAGTCGAGTTAAGAATTGCTTTAGTTCTAGTTAATCTAGAGTTTGGAGCTAATCATACTCTTTTTTTTTTTTAAAGAATTTTTCTTTTTACTCTTGGTTGATTCCACTTGAAAATCCTCTAAAGATCCATTAATAGATGAAAATTTTGGAGCTTTAATATGCAAGGAGTTTAAATCTAAGTCTAAATGGATCTCTCCCTCTTCCAAGTAGAGGTAGACTATTAAGATATATTGACATTCTTCCTCAGATGTTTCAGGTAAAACATTTGTAGGACTACCCCTAACATTCACAGCAGGAGGAAAACCACTTTTCTCAATATCCATAGAAGGAGGGAGATTAATGTGAGAAGAAGGAAAAGGCTAATCAATTACAACCTCATTAATTTTAATATTGTTTAAAATATCCAAATTACCTTTCAAATTATTAACACTCGACGGGATAACAACTACAAGATCAATCCCCTCAAAGTTAGAAACTTCAATATATCCCTCATTAGCTTCATTAGCATAAGGAACATGAATGATCTCAAATTCTTAAATAACAGATTAATTGAAATAGCATTCACTTCATCCACATTTAGCGAAATAGAGGTACCTTTCTCCTTATTCACCTCATTGGAAGGTTTAGGATGGTTCTGTTTCCTCAAATGGGGATGCAACTGCTAACATTAAATTTTTCTATGTCCTATTGATTTGCGATGATCACAAAAATTAGGAAAATCATCAAAAGTGACTTTTTGAATTTAACAATAATTTTCTAGGCCAATCTATATAGTATGGGTAATTTTTAGTTACATCTAATTCAACCAAAATGCAAGTGATCGATGGTCTAGAACCAGAAGTCATTGCCCATGAGTTTGAAGAGGCAAACCTAACAATGAACCAAGATGGTGTAAAATGCATTGAGAAAATAAATGAGGTCGGTGATCCTGGAAGGAAATCCAAATAGACACAATTGGAGATTCAACAAAAATGTAAAACAATGGCAACCATTTAATTAATTTCATAAAACAACTGTTCACATAGCAAGCTCTATGCAAAAATATTCTATTATAGTCCAAATCATTTGACATTTTGATCATTACATGGCGAGGATCTAAGAGGGTGACATAAAATTCCCCACACAGCTTAAGGAAGAAAAAGAATTTACAAATCTTATTCAAAAGTGAATGGCAAATTGTAAACTTCCCAATTAAAGAAAATTGAAAATGAAACGCTAGGGTTTAATTTCATCTTCCGAGATTAGAGAGTTGATAAACTACAGTGAGAAGTTTCTATAAGATTCGGAAACACATTCAAAGAAACGGACCTTCCCAAGACCTCAATAAAAGATTTGACTGGTTCTTTGTAGAGAGGAAACCAAGAAATATTAGCCATCCTGGACGGGAATATTTCTGGAGGAAACATCAACACCAGCGAACGAGACGAGACAAACCACCAAAAGTGAAAAATGGCTCACATACATAGAAAGCCTGATAAAACGGAAAATAAAAAGAAACAAAAGAGAAATCTGAGAGAAGTAAAACTCCCCTCGGTGAGCTAAGAAGAAGAGGTCTCCTCCCAACGAAGATATGAAAAACGAACTAGAAGCGATGCCGAAGAGATGAAAAAAAGCGCAGCTAGGGCAATTCCTAGCAGAGCCGAGGAAGAAGAGGCTTGTGTCTGAAGTCCATTTGAAGTTTAATCTTTCGTTTATGGATCAATCTAATGCACACAAGAAAATTGATGGGGCATCGGTTCTGAAATTTTAGTAAAACTTTAATGAATTATTAAGCGTTTTGGAAAAGTTTCATTCAATTACTTAAAGTTTCTAGGAAACTCCCGAGTTTCATTTGAAACTTTAATGAAACTCTAGAATTTTTCCGAAACTTCTGAAACTAGCTAAGAAAATAATAAAAAGTTTCATATTGGTTTTAACCGAAATCAATCCAAAATCACCTAAATTTAGAACCATATTACATCTATGTAGATAACTATGAAATCTTGTTCTTTCCTTTTCTGCTCTCCCATGCATGCAAACGTATCTGATAACATGAAAAAAATTCCATAACCATGATTTTACGAACCTTAATATGTAGTGGACAATCACAAGATCAGAAACAACTAGCCACAACAGTGAAGCTTATGACTTGCCGAAGAATTAAGTAAGAAAAATCCTATTTGGGCATTGTACATTAAAAGCTTAGAATTAAGAACTGCTTGATGAGTGGTAAAGTAGGAACTGAAAGAAGCAGATCACAAAAGCTTATTGATCAACTCAGCATAGAGGAGACCTTTGTGGGATTCCTTTCCTTCTGCTCATGGTAGTTGCTGGATCCTCATCAGAAATTCTGCTTGCTGATCTTGCACACAAGTAGAGTCCACTACGCTTTTTTCGAGTTATCTCTGCGCTTGGTGTTAGGCTCAAATTCTCTGAATCTGATGAAATCATAAGCTCATGACCTTCAACAATGGTGGAATGTGTGGTCTCATTCATTTCATCATCCCCACCATAGGCTTCTTGTGGGATGAGGAAATCTGGGCTCAATTGCAATGACTTGCATCTTCGGAGATAAGGAGAAAGATCCTTTTTGTGCCTTAGTATGTAATCTACCTGCCAAAAAAGACGAGTGAATGGACTCAGCCTGATGCTGTCTTGATGATTCTTGTTGCAAGGTTCTTTTCACAGTGGCTATGTTTGAAGGCTGGAGATTTTAATCAAAAGGAAATTGCAAAAATGTTGCAAAAATATCAAATCAACTTGCAAATTGTTTTTATTTCATTCTTTTCCTTCACTTTCTTTCAAACCAAACCAAGTCATGAGGTCTTGTGAAGAAATATTTTAGGTTGGGTTATTCATGAGTTCATGTTCTTTTCTCAACTGTTTTTACTAAAGAGACGCTGGAGGAAGCTCTATATTAAATATAAGATTAGCTAGGTAATCCTGGACATATTTTTTTACTTCATCAATTAAGAGTAAACTTGCACAAATCTGTTCTTTTAGATCTTGTCTTGACAAGAGGTTCATACTCTTAATACGCTCTTTCAAAGATCAAAATGCTTACTGAACCAACTAATGCCATATGGTGGCCTCATTTGCTTTGCCTTATAATATTTTTGGGTATATATATAATATTTAAATTTCTATATTTATTTATATAACACTTAAGTGCTTAATTACTTCAAAATATATTTATGAAAATATATATTTTTCTTTAAATAAATTAATAATAATTTTATATGGTTTAAATTTAAAATTTGACTATTAAATATACAAATATACAGAAATTCAGTATATATATATAATTCTCCTATAATTTCTTTTTTTTTTTTAATGCAATGGAGGTTTATAAAATGTTGTCAGAAAGGCATTTAAAAAGTCGTTCAAAACTCTTCCAATTCAGACATTTTGTCAAACAAAACTTTTCTTGCAGTCAGGCACCAACAAAGTACTGAAAAAGAGTACTAAGGACCGCCTATGAAACTGCAGCATATTTCACACTTAGGCCTAGTTTATTTCCTTGAAAGTGCCTCGAAGTCACTGGATCTTACATTCAGAAATTAAATTTAAGTATTCATTTACTCGAATGGGCTTGTAGCAAAGTTCCAATACTTAATTTAACTCCATTTTAAAATAGTAGAATTAGCTTTCAATTATCAAGTCTAGGAAGTCCTATGACTCATTTTAACACGGCTCACATTCATAATTGAGATCCAAATACTTTTAGACATCATAAAATGCTAACAATATCATAAGCTTAAGCTACTATATATGTACATATATATAGACACACACAAATAGAGAGAGAGAGAGAGAGAGAGAGAGAGAGAGAGAGAGAGAGAGAGAGAGAGAGAGAGAGAGACCTTGCAACCCAAAGAGCAATGGAGATAAGGCTCTTGAAGAGTCCTATCACAGGAGGTGCAGATGTTCCCTGATCCTTTGAACTGCCTGTTCTGAGGCCTCTTCTTAATAAACACTACCTTTGAGCTGTTAATGGTATATGACTGCTTTACAAAACACGCATACATAAGATAGGAAAACACAATGACTTATCCCACCATTGGATTCCAAAATCGCTTTATATATATATCAAGAAAAAGAAGAAATAGCAGACCTGGACATTGGAGCAGTCTATGAGCTTCTCAAGATCTTCTAGTCTTACCACGTCATGGTACACATAGCGTCGGACTTGCACGAGCCTGTGGCTCTGGTGTGCCGGCACGCAGTGTGGGCAGATGCTTGTAGAGCAGTCCAAGCAGCAGATGTTCTTCTCGTTCTTCCTCGCGTTCTCGTGGGCTGAGCACCCAATGAAGAACTTCTGCGTGTCCAGAGCCTGTAGCCATGCTGGCTTCCAATTTGCCTGTTAAACAAATATTCGATAAACTTCAGATTGTTCCATTACAAAAAATGAATAAAAACTGTCTTAAATTATCTAATTTTGTTCTTTGAAAGTCTTAAAAATTATTAGATTTATTTTATGATAGATATAATATTATTTTTTTATTCATAACACAACACTAATCTCAAAACAAATATTCTAATAACTTTTAAGCTCAATTTGACACAATTTATATTAATATGTTCTTGCATAACTTATTTTTTAATAAAATTTGAATGATATTATATATATTCAAGTGTTTGAGAGAATGTTATATTTAAATTTTTAAAATGTGAATTTTAAAAATAATTTTTGATTTTGAGATATGCATTATTTTTTTATTATGCCTAATATATATTTGGTAAAAATTATTTATAAATAGACAATAACTGTATTGCTTTAATTAGGACAAATTGTCACACATGAAAAAATATTGATTAAAAGTGTTGCTTTTGATCATAATATTTTAAATAATTATGACAAAAAAAAAGAATAATTTTGAAATAACATGTAAGTGTAATTTGAAATCTTAATATTGAACATTTGAACTGTTTAAATCAACTGAAAAGAGAAGGAGAGAGAGATGGTTTCCTTGAAAAATAGAGAGATTGTTTCCTAGTTGCTAAAATAAACCAATATCGGAGTGGCTGTCTTCTTAATATGGCTGACGAGAGAGAGAGAGAGAGAGAGAGAGAGAGAGAGAGAGAGAGAGAGAGAGAGAGAGAGAGCAAAACAACATATAAAAGAAGCACTCACCATAATCACATTCAACTTAGAAGCAGATTTAGATGACGTAGAAAGTAAGCAATGAAACTTAGGAGGTTTAGTGGTAATAAGAGAGTATTTATGGAGGTAGAGGTCTCGCTTTGTCAAGAATGGGGAGAATAAAGAAAGGACGACAGAGATGAGGAGAACGTGGGGTGCTGTTTATTGTGTTTCCCATCCTCTTTGCTCATTTAACTAATATGAGATGGCCAAGCACCGTCCTTGGCTGAAGAGCTGAACACTCCTAAACTAATACAATGGCGGGGTTTTGCCCGAGAAATTTTATTTCTTCCTTTCTTTGTGGCTATAAGTGAAGAGGGAGGGCAAGATGGGGTTTTCTTGGGCCACATGAGGCCTCATGAGCTGCGTTGGGTTGTGGAGCTGTAGCTAGTACCTTGAGAAATTTAATTAATTTGGTTGGTTTTTGGGAATGGATCCTTTTGTAGTTTATAGTGGCGCAATGTGATCAAGTTTGAACACCATAAATTAGGTGAATGAATCTGATCGCAAGAGTCGCATGGCTGCTAACAAAGTGCATTAGTCCATCCTAGTTAGTTGGTTCTGTGGCAGAGATCGTTATTCAAGATTATTTGGGGCGGTTAGATTTCATGAAAAATATATACATATAAAAAGAAATACTTTGTATTTGAAATATTTAAGAATTATTGAAAAGTGAGAGTATTTAAGGAATGATTTAATCCTCCTTAAGCCAGACTGGCTCTTCAAGATAAATTCTTCAATCTAACTTAGGGTTTTAAGATAGTATGTAATATAGAGCAGAATTCACATCCTTATCCAATTATGCACCTCATTATGTCATTACCAAATAGGTAAAATACCACAAATTTTTGAAAGGCCTCAGGGATCAATTGAGATTAGCATTAAATTATTTTGATATAAGTGAATTCTCAATTTTAGTGGACAGAGCCAGAAGGATTAAAAATGAGCTAAACTTCTCTAAGTAAAGCTGGAAACTTTTTTTTTTTGTTAAAACCCACAGAGGGGCCTATGCGTTAATATAAAATAAACGGTTACAAAGTCCTTAAAAGGAACCTTCAGCTTTCTAATGCTCGAAAGAGCTACAAAAATCAAAAGAAAAAAAAAACCTCCGAGCCGATGGTTCCTAGTTCTAACATTACAAAAAGACCTAATAAAAATATAGGGCTGCAAGACGACAACACCCAAAATAGGAAGATCATGAGATAAATAGTGAACCCGGTCTTCCTGCCAAAAATGTGGATGGAATCACTAATGCCCAAAAATTTGTGCAGAAAAAGATCACGATCATCGAACGAAACCAGCCCTTGAAACTACAAAAAAAGAAACTACAAAGAAAGCCAAGAAACTTAAAATGCTGTTGAAAACAGTAATTTACCACAAAAACTATTTTGCACTTATGAGACAGGAACAGAGAAACTTCACCCTCGTTATCAGAACCAACATATATTAAAAACCGACCTTGTGCAACATCACTTGAAGCAAGTTAACCATTTGCCAACTCTAGATACGATACGAAAGCTTCTAGGAAATGACAAAGCCGATTTTAGCTATCGAATCACCACAAAAGAAAGTCAGGGGAATTAAAATAGTGTTAAGAACCAGAATACTATCACAATTAATAGCATACATACTAAACAACCGACTGTCCAGCATACTCGATGTAATTAAACTAGCAGAATAAACCTCAATGTAACAGCTCTCAGTAACCTTGAGATTAGAATTAACATTCAAAATCCAACAACAATTCAAATTAACTTTCAAAATTCAACACCAATTCATAAAAATCTTGAAGTTACCACTAGAGCAGCCTAAATAGGTATACAACAACCTCAAGGAATGAAACCCACCATTCTTAGAAGGATAGAAGGAGCCAACAAGATTAGTGGAATAGGACACAGGAAGGATCCAAAACCACCAAAATCCCAAAACTGAATAACAAACTTCCAGTCCCACGCAGGAGCCAAAACAGAGACAACAGGAAACGAAGAAACAATAAAATCAAACATGTCTAATATAAGGAAGAGCAGTTTTATCAAGGGTAATCATACCTTTCAAAATTGGATTTAAGTTACTAATATTCAAATCCTGATACCTATCAATATAGCAACCCAAATTTACCAACCAGTCAGCACAAGCATTAGCTTCACGGTAAATATGAGAAATATAATAATTGATAGTAGAAAGAGACTTTTTTATTTTCCTAATCAAATAAAAATTTTGAGGATTACCCAATACTTGATTGTTAATAATTTGAACCACAAGTTGAGCATCCACCTCAATCCAAACATTAACAAAGCCCAACTTAATGCAAATATCAATGCCATAAGATAAACCAGTCAATTCAGCAGTGATGACAGAACAAGGCTGCAAAGGGCCAGCAAAAGCCGCTAAAACCTTACCCTGGTGATACCGGATAATACCTCCAGTGCCAGCACAAGAGTTTCTCACAGACCCATCAGAATTCAATTTAACAAAAGTTAAAGTGGGTTTCCTCCAAATCTCAATCCTATCAAAGCCCCTGTTAAAATCCTCACCCACAGAGATACCAAGCAAGGTAGTAAAATTCCGAGAATTTCTTAAGTTATTAACCGAAATCAAGTTACAAGAGAAAAGATGCAAAATTTTATGATTGATATTAGAGATAATTTTATTAGCATCCATTTTAATATCACTATGCTTAGCTTCATTTCTAGCTTTCCAAATGAACCATAAAATAAGAACAGGAACTAAGTTTAATATGTGACCATTAGTAGGATTCATTCACCATTTTAATAAGGAAGGAAGATCATTGTAATGGTCCACATGATTCAGATTAGCCAAGTTAATGAAATGATACCAAACCTTATTAGCAATTTCCCCATTCGAAAACAGATGGTTCACACTTCCAATTTTAGAACAACATTGTCATTTGGAGGGAAAACTAAAACATTTTTTTTCTGAATTAAATCATCCACAAGAATAAAACCTTTAAGGCAGCTCCACGCTAAAATGGAATACGAAGCAGGGATATTATTGTGCCATATAAAAGAATAAAGAAGAGAATAGTTATACTTAGATTTGTAGGTATCCCACACCTTTCTCATTTGAAAGTTACCCGAAGAAGACAGAGAAAAAAGGATTTTATCCTTGCAAGACAAATCTAAAGGAATCAATAGAATCATGTCAACGATAATGGGAGGAATAACCTCCAAAAGTTTAGTAACATTCTAACAACCATTAGCAATAAAATTAGAAACCTTGATATTATCAATAGAAGTGGTATTTAAGTAATTATCTATAGAATAGGGCCCAAGCCAATTATCTTGCCAAAAGAAAATGTTACCTTTGCCAATACCCCATTGAATGAATTGATCGGACTTCCACTTTATTTTGCAAAGTCTTTTCTAGGTCAACGAATCAGAAGCTTTATAAACACCAAGTAAAGGATGAGAATCTTTGCAATATTTAGCATTCATAAAACGAGCCCATAAACTCACCTTAGATCTAAAGGAAAACCAAAGTTTGTGAGAGAAATCTTGCACCATGTCGGAAAGGTTTTTACAACCTAAACCACCTTCATTATAAATGCCACAAATGTTGTTCCAAGAGGCCAAACGAATACCATTACTATTAAACTTAGAACCCCAAAAGAATTTATTTATCACTCTCAATTCTAAGATAAATGGAGGCAGTCAGTTGAAGGGTATGAAGTAAGTAAATAGGAATAGAGTTCAAAATAGATTTAATAAGAATCAATCAACCCCCAAAGGACAGAAAATTAGAAGACCAGCGGGTTAATTTTTTTTGGAAACTAGTAAAAATATCTTCAAAAAGGTGACTTCTCTTTTAACCTTTAAAGATATGGGTACCCAAATACTTAATGGGCAAAGTTTTGGATTGAAAACTACAAATTCTTTGAATAGAACTAATTATATCTCTATTTATAGACTTACCAACAATAAAACTGCTTTTATCCTTATTAATAGCCAAACCTCTATAAGCATGGAACTATAAGAGAAAATTACTCAAAGTTTTAATATTATTAATCGAACAATTGGAAAAAAGAATGAAATCATCAGCAAAATTAAGGTGTGAAATCGGGATGCCTCTAATAGTACGAAAATGAAGCTTATGGTCTCTTAAGTATAAGTCTTCAATACCCCTAGAGAGGTATTCCATAGCAATAATGAAAAGAGTGGGAGAAATAATATCACCTTGTCTTAAACCATTAGAAGACTTGAAAATACCATGATTTCTACCATTAATGATCACATAAAAATAATAATTATCAATACTTTTCTTTATAAGCTTAATGAAACATTCACTAAAACCAAATAAAGAGAGCACATTATAAAGGAAATTCCAATTAAGATTATTATAAGCTTTAGAAATATCCAATTTCAAAACAATATTACCACCTTTAACCTTGGTATTAATATCATGCTCAAGTTCTTGGGTTAAAAGAACATTATCAAAAATACTCCTACCTTTAACAAACCCAGTTTGATTACTAGAAATAATTCTAGGAAGAATACTTTCCAATCTCTTGGAAATAATCAGATATGAGTTTGTTAAAAAAAGAGCAAAGGCTAATAGGTCTAAATTCATTCCACTTATAAGCCCCAGTAGTTTTAGGAATGAGCACAACGTGAAAAATTTTGGATAGGGGGTCCCCTTGAAAAAGTCATTGACTGCTTCAATCACATCAATTTTAACAATATCCCAACACTTTTTTAAAAATTTAGTAGTATAGCCATCCGGACCAGCAATCGAATCACCATTCAAATCCTTGACAACATTGTAAATTTCCAACTCATAAGGGAGAAGACAAAGGAAGTTATTATCAATATCATTAATAATATGAGGGATGACTTGAGGATTAATTAAAGGAACATTGCTAAAGTGATCATTGAAACTATTCTTAAAATACTCCACACCAGACTTGCAAATTAACTCCTCAGACTCAATAGTAGAACCATCACTATTAACAATTTTATGAATGTGATTCTTAGTCCTATTATGATTAGCCATGGCACGAAAAAACTTAGTATTCCAATCCCCTTCAATAGTAAATTTAACATTAGCTTTTTGTTTCCAAAAGATTTCCTCCTAATCTTGAAGTTGAACAAGAGAATCCTTAGCACAGTTAAGATTATTAAGGCTCTCAATAGAAGGATTAACCAAATAGGTATTCTCCAGCTCAAGAACTTTCACTTCAGCTTCCTTAATATTGGTAAAAATATTCTTAAAACATTTTTGTTCAACCAATTTAACACATTCTTTAATCTACTTAATTTCAACCATAATCTAAGCATGCCCTTAATATCTTTGTTCGGATAAATAGGAGCATTCAAATCACTACAGGAAAAACGCTGATAACCAGCGGTTTTTTCCGGCGCTAAGCCGTCGATTTGGCCGTCGTTAGAGTCCGACGGCGTAACCGCCGGCGGAGCCGTCGGTAATACCGACGGCCTATAAACCGCCGGTTAAAACCGCCGGTATAGGCCATTTTTCCTGTAGTGAATTGATGCTAATGACATTCTTAAAATCAACATGAGAAAGCCACATGTTTTGGAATCTAAAAGCAGCATTGACAACATTACTATTAGCATTAATAGATAACAGTAAAGAAGAATGATTAGACAAAGTTCTACTAAGATGTTTAACAGAAGACGTGGAGAACACAGAAAGCCAATAATTATTAAAGAGAAATCTATCAAGACGTTGCCATAAAGTGGATCTATTCCAAGTAAAAGGACTACCAATAAAACCAATGTCATTCAAATTGCACTCAGAAATCACAGTATTAAAATCATCCATAGCAACAGGGTTAGAAAGATTACCTCCCCTTTTTTCCGAGGCATTAGAGATAATATTAAAGACACCTCCAATACACCAAGGGCCATTAATATTGAGGGAAAATTGACGGATCTGATCCTAAAGAGGGAGATGATTCCATCTAGAGAAAGCGGCATAAACAAAAGAAGCGTAGCACTTATAATTAAAAAAATCAATTTCATAGTTAATAGTTTGAGGGAAATCCAAAATAATACTCACATTAATGTTGCTATTCCACATAATCCATATTTTATTAGAATAATTAGCAGCAAATTTAGAAAAGCCCAATTTAGTAGCAGTAGAGCTAAGTTTATCAGGCGCAATAAGAGTCTCAATTAAAACTAAAAACATGATATTATACATTCTAGACAAGTTTTAAACTCTAGCAATAGACTCCTTACCCCCAATCCCCCTCACATTCCATAAAAGTGCCTTAATCATTAAGATATTTGGATTTGAGCTCTAGTAGACCGGGGAGTAGATGGCAATGAGTTTTTAGGGTTCTTCCCTTTCTTTTTACCAGCTTTAGAAAACCCGTCCTCATCAAGGCCTTTTTGGCCAACAATATTAGTAATAGAAGATGAAGCAACAACATTACTCATAGAATTTTCGTTATGTAGAACATTTTGCTCACCATTAGTAGGTTGGATAAATTCCCCTTCTTGACAAGCATCATTATTCCCATCCACAATGATCTCTAATTCCCTATTTGCTACATCAATAAGAATAGAATTAGAATGCTTTCCAACAATATCAATAGTAATAGGATTCAATTCGGAATGAACATCCTTAATGGTATCAATATCATTTAACATAGAATTTATAGAGATGAAAATTTTAGGATCATTAGCATCAACATTATTCATGATAGTTTCTTGGTTCTCCTCAATATAGGAAATAACAACATTTGAAGTATTTTGAGGGACTTATAAAGAAACATTTTCATCTTCCGACTTTTTAGATGAGGGAAGAGGTTCCACTTACAATGATTGATCATCCTTCCCGATAGGCACGTAAATTTTTTCAGTGGATCCATGCTTCCCATTCAACTGAACAACAGTTTTTTTTTTAAGTTCGGGGTGGAGTTTAAAGCATACAGAAGGAGCATGTCCATGAATCATGCAATGGGAACAAAAATTAGGGACTTTTTCAAATTCAACCTTTTGCATATAACCATAAGCTTTCGATCCAACCCATATTTCCTTAGAATGTTTTTTGGTAATATGACTTCTACAAGAATTCTAGCCACAGAAGGCCTTGTTCGAGATGCAGTTTCCTGATATGTTTGAAGAGGTCTCCCAAAAATGGATCCCAATGCATGTAAAACTTTCTGATTGAAAAAATGCAATCTTAAATTGGGGAAAGAAATCCAGATGGGAACAATGGGAGATTCTTCCTTAATATCGAAAAATGGCATCCATTTTAAAATGCGCATTTGACAATTAAAAATGAAATAGGAACATTGAGTAAATATTCTACTATAGTCTAGATCGTTTGAAAGTTGTATAGCAACATGTCTAGAATCCAAAAGACCGATCGAGAAGAAACCCGAGAGCTTTAAGTTAGTGAAAAACATACAAAGGGAATCTAGGTTAGGTCTGTTCAAAAAAATTTTTTTGACCAATGTAAACAGAAAGGGAGAAGCCAACTTAAGAACTTCATCATCTGTTAAGAGAATCACAGGAACACCGTTGAAAACCGTTTGAGAGAAGTTTGGAAAGACATCACCTGAAGAAGATCCACCCAAAAGCACCTCCTTGAAAGAACGAGATCTCGGAGGCGAGCTAAGATCACCCACATCAAGATTAAAGAAACCTTTATTTTTGATATGCTCAGATCCAGCTATGGTACCCCAAGGGTTGGAGGGCTGAGCTCCAACCATCAGAGAAATAAGCCCTCAAGGGGAAAAGAGCAGATGAACAAACATAGCGCGCATGAACTAACAAAAAAGCTCCGAAAATCAGGAGGAAAACCGAAGCAAAATGATCAAAAATGAAGGGAGAGAGCGGAAACCCTAAATCGCCAGAGGTGGCGGGTATCAGCACTCGAGCGATATGAACAATTGTAGGATATAATGGCATTGGGATGAGTGAAGCTGGAAACATCAAATAGGTAAATAGAAGATATTTGAAAAGAGGATTAATGTAGAAATAAAAAAAAAAACTAAAATTTGATTATAGGTAGAAGCTAACTCAGTCTGATAATTCTCATTGTAGATAATGTGGGAAATGACATTATGGGCAGTGTTCGATGGGTTCTGTAAAATTTTTTAAATGTGGTAAACTGGGTCATCACAAGGTGGACTGGCCTTTGGAGAAAAAAAAAGAAATGTTAGGCCACAGGGATTGCAGGATGAAGGATAATAGAGAATATATTTGAAAGGCAATTCGATATGGAAAACTTAGTTTCAGGGAAAGCTAGCAAGATATGGAAGGCCACAAGTGCAATTGAGAGGAAAAGCCTCAGATGTTAAAAATAATCTAGGAGTAAAAGCTAGAGTATTATTTTTCATCACACCCTACGAAGCCAAATATTCAAAAGAGTTCTTTTCTCTTCTGGTGCATCCTATTCATTTATTTCTAAAGAATTTATTCTGATTTATCTATTGAGACTGTATATTTTATACTTTCCTTATGTGTTATGATGCCAGTTGAAGATAGTTTACATGCCAATAAGATGTGTTTTCTGAATCTTGATTTTAGGATAATTTTTTTTTTAATGAAACTAATTTTAATTCCTATTAAAACTTTTGATATTATTTTGAGAATGAATTGGTTAGTTAGATATTTTGAGAGGATTAAATGTTGGAACAAAAAGATAAATTTTAGTTTACCAAATGTGAAGATATTCTACTTTCCCTATGGAAAAATACAACATCTTCTCTTATTAGTGCAGTGAAGATGGATAAATATCTATGGAGAGGTGAGTTCATGTTCCTAGCTAAAATAGAGGTATTAAATAAAGATATATAGGCATCACAGAATGTTCCATTTGTATCAAAATTTTTAGATGTATTTCCTGAAGAATTACATGGGTTACTACCTGAAAGGGAAGTTGAATCAGGTTTTCAAGGAGTATATAGATTAGTTTGTGATTGTTTTCATTGATGACATCCTGATATACTCAAGGGCTGATGATGTGCATGTTGAGCATTTAAGGATTACTTTCAGAACATTAAGGAAAAATAAATTTTATGAAAACTATTCAACATGTGAATTTTGGGTAAGGAGTATTACCTCCTTGGGGCATATTATCAGTATTGAAAGAATTTTAGTAGATTTATAAAAGGTAAAAGTAATTTTTGAATGACCCACACCAAAGAATGTTATAGAGGTTTATAGCTTCTTGGGATTGGATAGATACTATAGGATGTTTGTTAAAGGATTCTCATAAATTTCTATACTATTGTCCAAGCTGATGAGAAAAGCTTTGAGAAATTAAAGATGCATCTAACTAAAGCACTAGTGTTGATAATTTTATCAGGAACAAAAGGATTTTAGATTTACAATGATGCTTCTTTGAAGGATTTATGATATATTCTAATGAAGAACAAAAAGATAATTGCATATGCATCCAAATAGCTGAAGCCACATGAATGAAATTATCCTACTCATGATTTAGAGCTAACAAAAGTGGTGTTTGCTTTAAAAATTTGGAGGCATTACCTATATGGGATAAGATGTGAATTCTTTATTAATCACAAAGCTTAAAATATATATTTTAATATAAAGAACAAAATTTGAGATAGAGAAGATGGATGGAGTTAATCAATTATAATATAGATATGCAGTATTATAATATCCCATATTTAGACGCAGTCAAATAAATTATTTAAAGATTCATTATAAGTCTAAATTACAAGACATCTTTGCCATAATATAGATATTATAATGATTTAATTATATTAATTTTTCATAATTTTTGAGCACCGGTGTAAATCCTTAAGAAATTGACACCTATTAATAAAAGTGAGGATTTTGGGACCATGAGTTATTCATTTTGTAAACAGATTTCACTAAAAAATTTTAAATAAAATAGGATATTTTATGAATATTTTTCTATAATTTTAAAAGCCTAAAAAATATTTATATGAATTTATATTAAAAATTAATTATAATTAAATTAATATTATTGCTTTATTAAAAAAATCTTGATCCCTCAAAGAATCCATTTAATGCCTTTTGTGTGCCTTTATTTTGGCTTAGAACCCTACTTAGGAACTGATAAGCTTAAAATTTTACCATCCAAATCATTCCTTCATCCATAAGCTAGTGGAGAGATAGCTACACCACTTCCTACTTCAAGGTAAATAATATTCTCATTTAATTGTGGACAAGGCAAAACTTCTTACTTCAAAGGTAAGAGCACCCTTGCTTTCTATGGTTAATTACAAACTAAGGTGAAAAATGAAGATCATAAAAATTAGAACATCAGACACAAGAAAAATTTGTCAATGTGATGATTGAAGAACTTTAAAGTATTTAATGATTAGTGCCTTAATTTGGAGTATTAGAGGAATTGGTAATTGTGAATCTCATATGCGTACTCATAACTTATGCAAGATAAATATTATTTCTTTTTTAGCCTTATTATAGCCTATGATCAAATCATCCAAAATTAACAATGTTAAAATAATGTGGGCCTTGATTGGTCTTATGCAAGTTGTTTTTGCAAAAGTTGGATTTTTTGGAAAAATTATATTAACTTATCTATTGTTGGTGATTTTGAGAAAGTTATTCACTACAATGTTTCTTTCTATAATACTTCTGTGATGGGTTTGATAGTCTATGCCAATTTCACTGGGCTGGGTAGACTACCCCTTTGGCAAAGGCTTAATGATTTGGAATATTTTTAGAATGGTTCTTGGTTTGTTTGTAGTGCTTTTAATATCACCGCTTCCTCTTTAGAGAAGGTGGGTTGTTCTCCACCTACTTTTAATGCTATGAATTATTAATTTTAATAACATGATGATGGATTGTAGTTTGATTGATATTGGTTTTATGGGTTCTTCCTTTATTTGGTCCAATAATAAAGTATGGCCGGAAAGATTAGATCGTAATCTCTTTAAAAATTATTGGTTGTCTTTTTTTCCTTTATCTTCTGTTCTGCATCTTAGTAGAACTATTTCTGATCATGCCCCTTTATTGTTGAAGATAGGTAAAGGTAATTTGAATGGTTTCTCTTCTTTTCTCTTTAAAAATATGTGGTTAAAAGCTTTTGATTTTGAATAGATTATAAAAGATAATTAGGGTGTTCCCTTGTCTTCTCATAGAAATATTGCTGATGTCTTATTAGCCCAAATGTCAATTCATGAAATTGATAAAAAAGTTAGGGGGCATAACATGATCCTTAAGTTGGATATTTCCAATGCTTATGATAATATTAATTAGAATTTTTTATTTAATGCCATGAAGCATTTTGATTTTGATGACTATCCCATCAATTTTTTTTTTTTTAATACTATTGAAAATTGCTGGTTCTTTGTTATCATAAATGGTAAGTCGCATGGATTTTCTAATGGGACTAAGGGTATCAGGTAGGGGGATCCTTTCTCCTTTGCCCTTTCCATTTTGGCTGTTGATTATTTATCGAGAAGTCTTTCTCATCATTTTGATGTTAACAAGAATTTGCATTATAAGAATTTTGGTGTTATCAATATTTCCCATCTTTTTTTTTTGTGTGGATGATATCAATATTTTTTTGCAATGGCTTTCTACACTGTGTTAACAAGATAAAGAAGTTCCTCTCCAAGTTTGAAAAGGGTAGTTGTCATCATTTTAATGAGGGAAAGTTTTCTTTCATTATTGGTAAGGGAATGACCAAATGAAACTATGATTATATTAAAATTTGCACTAACTTTTGTACGTAACCAAGTCCTTCCCATGTGTTACCTTTGGACTCCTTTATTTAAAGGCCACAAAAAATCATTCCTTTTGAATAACATGCTTGCTACTACTTAAAAGAAGTTTGCTACCTCGAAATTTAATTTCTTTCAATGGGGGCCAAACTTATTCTCATTAAGCACATTTTTTGCTCTTTGTCCATTGATCTTCTCCAAAATGTCAATCCCACTTTAAGCAGTGATAGGTTGGAGAAAATTTATAATAAATTTCTTTGGGGTTCTTTCAACAATGCTAAAAGGATTCATTAGTCTAATTGGGAGGATTCCACTAGTCCTTACTCGGAGGGGTGCTTATGTTGCAAGTATATTTATGATTTATTCAAAAGCTTCTTTTATAAATTATAGTGAAAACATAGAAATCATGATTCTTTTTGGGAAAAAATTTTGATTGAAAAGTATTATAAAAATGACCATCCTTCCTTGAGTTTCTTCAAGAAGGGTTTGTCCTAGGTTTGGAAAAGGTTATGTAACATTAAATGGTCCGCTAAATCTATTATTCAATGGAAACTCCATAATGGCTCATCTTTCTTTCGGAAGGATGATTGGTCTTGTGAGGGTTCTTTGGATTCTCACCTCAACACTCATTCTACCTCCACATTGAAAGTTTCTTGATTTTTTAATAATGATGGTTGGACGAAAAACTTCTTGAGCTCATCCCTCTTAATTTGGCGGACTTGGTTAAAAAAGTCCCCATCAATAGCTCCGAGAAGGATCAAATTATGTGCAAGCTTACAACATATGGTATTTTTAGTCTTAACAAAGATTGACACTTAATTTGAACTACCAAAGATCCTAACCCTATTCTGGATAAGGTGTGTAACTCAACTACTCCTTTGAACTTTTCTCTTTTATTGTGGAGAATCATTAAAGGTTATATCCTGGTGGATAGTAAATTACAAGATAAGAGTATTTTCAGTGTCCAAATGTCATTAATGGTTCACATTGAAACTATTCATCATGTTTTCTTGAATCATACCATCACTAATAAATTCTGGTGTGTTGCAACTTAGATTTCAAGATTAAATTTCATATCAAGTGAGCTTTTGATGATATCAAAATATTATTATTATTACTATTACTATTTCTCCTAATATATATTAGATATATTATCTTTGTGTTGTTTGTGTGTACTAATATTTCATAGAAATTATAATCCAGATTGTTGAAGACTGAAGACATATTAGACTAGGGTTTTATGTAATGGAATCTATACTCTGCTAGAGTGTGATTGTAATTGGAAAACCGTGCACACACACACTAAGGGAACATGCCAAAATTTTTTAAAACTAATCATACTGTATGATTTTAAATTATACTAGATGGCTTATTTTGAAAGTTCCTCCAAAATGAGGTTAAGCAAATAATGCCAAGGAAAAATCTTTAAACTGATCGTACTGTACGATTTTAGGTTCGTATAGACAACTCCTAGAGTACGAAATAGGTACATACTAATTCATCACAAACAAATTTACTATTTTTTGAACTGATTGTATTATATGAAGTGGGGTTTGTACGAATGACTTCTAGAGTATGAAATGGGTTCATACCAATTCATCCCAAATAATCTCTTCAATTTTTTAATGGATCATACTATACAATTTTAGATTTATATAGATGACTCACAGAGTATGAAATGGGGTCATCAATATTCATACCAAATGAAGCATGATTTATTTAAACAGCTCGTACTGTATGATATATGGTTTGTACAGATGATTCATAGTGTATGAGTTGGGCTAGTACAGAATAGTACTGAATGAATTTATTCAATTTTGAACTATTCATACTATACGAAGTCAGTTCATACAGATGATTGAGAGTACAAAATCAAGTTCATACAGGATCATATATAGATTTTTGAACTATTCATACATATAGAGTATGATCATACAATATGATCTAAACTCATTCAACTTGAAATTTTTAATTTTTTGGATGATTTTTCTTGTCTTTAATATATAAGGGTCCTAAAATTGTCACATATATTCTTCTAAAGCTATTATTGTGAATTTCTTTCAAGAGTGGAAAAGGAGAGTATTTGGAAGAGTTCTTTAGGAGTGAAGATTGAGATATCTTTTGAGAGGAATTTGTTAGGGATTCACAAGGTTACTCAAAGATAGGATCTCGTGTTTGTTCTTTAAGTTTTCCTACTTCCTTAAAAGCTTTTGGGAGAATATTTTCAAAGAAGATCACGATACTCTGCCGTCATCAGAAGGGTGAAATAGGATTTGGCTCTCTGTTATCATCAAGAGGATGAGAAAGCACGTTGGTAATCTACCGTCATCAGAGGGTGAGAAAGGATATTGGTACTCTATCATCACAAGGAGGGTGAGAAAGGATGTTAGTACTCTACTATCATTAGGAGGGTAAGAAAGGACATTGGTACTCTGCCATCACCAGGAGGGTGAGAAAGGATGTTGGTACTCTACCTCACCTGGTTGGTGGAAGAGAAGTTATTATAAGGGCTTTTCCACCTTTCTGTGGGAGCAAAAGGAGAGTTACTTTGATTTAGTGCAATACTTGAAGAACGAGTCTTCAAGGAGTGGACGTAGGTCTAATTGTATCGAATCACTATAAAATTTGGTGTTCATCTGTTATTTACTCTTTACTGCACTTTATTTTTTTGCACTTTTAATTTTCTAAGGTTGAAAAATCTTTTGTGAAAATCTATCATTATGTTATATATATATATATATATATATCTTAAAATATTTTTCTAAAATTTGAGAGATTTTTTTTAATTATTAATTCACCTTCCCTCTTGCTTCGCCTTGGGTTAATTCTATTAGGTCTAACAACCTACTCAAACTTTCAAGTGATGTTAGAGCTTATTTAAAAAAATTAAGGTTTAAATAACTTTTTAAAAATGATCATGTTACGTTGAGAAACCGTAACACTCTTGAAGGATTTTCGATCATTTGACCTTCGCTGTTTGATAACATTCCTTTCAACTTTTAGAAAACTTATATGTCTGCTTTTCTATATTCACTTAACTATCACATTTGAATTATAGTACATGAAGGTTACACTAGACCAAGTAGACTTGTTGATGGCATTACGACACCATTTATTGATTAGATAATATAAGAAAAAGGACTAGCTTAATTACATATAAAATATTTAATTAGTTTTTTCTGTGCCTTGAAATCTAAGGACTATATACATGTTGTAAACTATAAAATTGGAAAAGAAATTTGGGATAGACCTTATATATCATATGAAGAAATAAATGTGGTGAAGCAATCTAGATTAAACATTCTATTATATGTCTATAAAATTTTTCACATGAATGTGAATGAATAAATCACTGATATGTATACTCATTTTACACAAATAGTCACCTTATTACATGCTTTAGATAGGTAACTAACAAATTCTAAAAAGTTAATAAAATCCTTCATTGTTTACCTACTGCTTATGATGCAAAGATAACTACCATAATTGAGTCAAAAGATCTAACTATTTATTATATTGACAATCTAATTGGATCACTAATTTCTTACGAGCAAGGAGTGACAAAAAGATAGAATAATATAGACGACAAGCAGAAGGAGAAAAATATCACGTTAAAAGTAGATGACTCAGAAAGTGATCAGTTATAGCCTGAGGATAAAGATGACATTGCACTCAAGACAAGGCAATTCAAATGTTTCCTAAGAAGAAAGTAATGGAGATGTCAGGAGTGGAATAAGAATAAGTTCTCCAAGAATGCAAAAGTTTCTAATTATACAATTTTTTATGAATGTAGGAAGCTTGGATATATTAAATTTGATTGTCAAAATCTCAAAGCTAATCCTAGCAAGGAAAAAGTTGATGTGAAAATCAATGTTAGGAAGGATAAGAAAATACTATAAAAAGCTTTCTCGGCTGACTTAGCTTCAGACTCCTCAGAAATAGAAGTAGAAGAGGAAGTTAAAAATTTGTGCTTAACGAAAGATAAAATTGATCAATCGGATCAAGAGGAGATATGAGATTTATCCTATAATGAGATATTTGAAGTTTTTGAGAAAATCTATACTACATATAGGAAACTCAAAAAAGTGCATACCAAACTGAACATAGAATATTTAAATTTATAAAAAGAGCATGAAATCTTTAGGAATGATCCCAAATCTATTGATAGCAACCAAATGACACTACATGAATTTGATGATTTGAACAAAACATATGATTTATTTATAACATCTTATACTGATATTGAAAATGAATGTAAGGTGTTTATATATGAAACAAATCAAAGAGAACATGAGTTAAGAGTTGATAATGCTATTTTAGAAATTTTAAACTTACATCTTAAAGAGAAACTCAAAACCCTTGAGAAAAACAGGACACTCCCAACACTTGAACAATTTTTTAATCCTAATTAGAAGCATAAAATTTTAAAATCTAGGAAAAGATAATATAATCACATAGATTGGTAAATCCTTTTCCTAGATTTAAATATTTTTCATGTGGAATGATTGATCATATCTCTCACACTTGTATAACTTTTAGTAAAACTCATCTAGTGTGGAGACCTAAGATGCATAAAATATAGCATATCAAACAAGCATTTAGATTATCATTACCAAGTGGTGAATCCAAATTCATTTAGGTTCTCAAGTCTAACTATTGATAATTTTATAGAAATGCTCTCATACAAGTCCTCATGTAAGTATTTGGTACATAGATAATGAATGATCAAAGTACATGGCTGAAGATACATCTCAAATTATATCACTAAAAGTTAGGAATGGAGGCAAAGTGATAATAGGAGACAATATTACAAGGAAAGTGGTAGTTATAGGTACGATTGGCAATAAGAACAATTTCTTTATTGATAATGTATTATTGGTTGAAGGCTTAAAATATAACTTATTGAGTATTAGTCAGCTTTATGATAAGGGATATAATGTTAATTTTTTTCCTCTGTATTATATACCAAAATAGAATTGATGTGTTGTATGGAAAATAAGGTAAATAATATATATATATATATATATATATTTGATTTAATTTTTGTTAAATCTTCTAATATTTTTTGTCTAAAAATCATCACTGATGAATCATGGTTATGATATAGATGACTTTATCATGTAAGTATAAAAAATCTTAAAAAGATTACCCAAAAAGAGTTGATTAGAGGGATATCCAAATTAGATTTCACTAAGGATCATATGTGTGATACATGTCAATTAAGAAAATATGTGAAGTTCTCCTTTCAATCAATTAAAGATCTTAGAACTAACAAACTACTAGAAATCATTCATATTAGCACTAAGTCTAGGAGGCTATGTTTTTGGGTATGTAATTTTTGATAAATTTTCAAGATTCAATTGGTTCAAAATTTTTATCTCATAAGAGTGAGTTGTTTGATGAATTTAAAAAATTTTCTACTTGAATTTAGAGAAAATTAAGGTGTAAAATTTTATCAATTCAAAGTGATCATGAAGGAGAGTTTAAAAATAAAAAAATTCAAGATTTTTATAGAGAGTAATGAATTGATCACAACTTTTCAGCACCTATATTCCCTCAGCAAAATGGAGTTGTTGAATAAAAGAACAGAACCTTGATAGAAGCTGCTAGAGCCATGTTGGCTAAATATTCACCACTAAAATATTTTTGGGTTGAAGTAGTTAGTACGACTTATTATATTTTGAATAGGGTGAACATTAAATCCAAGTTGAATAAGAGACCCTATGAACTTCTTAAGGAGAGAGCACCTAATCTTTCACATTTACATATTTTTGGATGTAAGGTGCTTATTTATAATAATAATAAAGCTCCATTAGGAAAGTTTGATCCTAAATATGATGAAGGAATTTTTTTGGGATATTCTAGTATTGTCAAATCCTATAAAGTTTTTAATAAGAGGACTTTAGTACTTGTGGAGATCAGACATATAGCTTTCTATGAATCTCGTATTTCTGAAGAGCCAATGTTGGATAAAGAACATATTGAAGATATCTCCCAAAGAATTGAAAAGATAAATATTAATGAGAAAGTTGGAATAGAAAGTACATTGCCTAAAGAATAGAAATTTTCTAAGAGTCACCCTAAAGAGTTAATTTTAGGAGATTAAAGTGAGGGTGTTAGGACTAGGCATAGAAGTAGCAAAGAAGTAAACCACTTTATCTTTATATAAATGATTGAATCCACTAATATAAATTAAGCACTTTCTGATGAATTTTAGATTTTATCCATGGAAGAATAATTGAATCAATTTGTTAGAAATGATATTTGGGAATTAATTGAAAGGCTCAAAGATCAAAGTATTTTTGGAACTAAATGAGTATTCAAAAATAAAATGAAATATTTAGGTGTAGTGTTTTTCTGTGGTTGAAAAATCTTTTTCAGAAAATTTCACTATGAGATTTTTATCAGTTTAAAATATAAGAGGGAAATTTTTAAATACCTATTCACCCCCCTCTTGGTTAGCTGCTGGGACATAAACTTAGGTCTAACAACCTAATTCATAATTAACATGTTTCAAAAAAAAAACTCATCAACATAGTCAACCCACTAACAGACACGAACTATAAAATCTTCATTCCCTTCAAATCTTCAATAAACAATACTTGATAGTCAAAGATCAAAGAAATAGCAACCATTGGCTTATTTGGGATATGATCCCACATAATGCCATCATCAATGCATCCAACAAAAACCACCTTAGACGAACCAAACAAAGTTGGACAAAGCAATAACACCGACTCTCACATCAAGAGGCCATGAATTGACCTCTATAATTCCAAATCCATACGAAATGATAATCTCCACCACACACATCACCTTGGCAAGTGAAAGACCAATAATATTCACTTCCTTCAAGTCTTCAACAAACAAGACTTGATCTTCAAAGAATAAAGAAGTAACATTCTTAAGCCTTGATGGGATAAGCTCCTACCTAAAGCTAGCTCCAATACGTCTATGAGGATCCAAACAACCTTCCATAGTACTACCATGAGTTTTATAATATATAGTCAAAGCCATTACTATATTAGATGGAGTGCCACAGAGATTGTCTTTCATAGTGTTGCATCACTAGTACCTATCAATTGCCATACTGGTTGGTTAATCAAAAAGCTTGCAATGTTGAGTTCCAGCACTGGTGTCGTAGTACCATTTGATAAGTAACGCCACAACATTTGTGGCCATTTTGACTATGTTGTTGTTTTGTCTTATCTAATGTCGTCGGGTCGTAGCGCTCCATTTTTTATATAAGCCATTTTGAGTGAATTTTTTTTACTTTCACCATTCATTAGTGAATTTTTAAGTGGGATTTCTTACTTTTACTCTCATGTTTTAGTTTCAAATCATCCTTATTCCTTAAATTGCTCACATATTGCACAATGGAAAGAATGCCTCATCCTCTTGTGATATGAAATGATTTATCTTATAGAGGTAGAGGAATGGTTTACTAATTCCATTATACAAAATTAGTTAATCCTTGAGAGAGGCTTCCCTAGTCTGGGAGGTGGGCATCCCTTATATTATTATTCAAATGATTGGGATAATTTTTTTGGGAAGTCTTGCTTGTGTTGAAGTTGCTATTAGGGAATTCTATGTTAACACAAAGCAGACCAAAAATAATAGCGATTATGTTAATGGAAATTAGGTTTCGTTGATCCATTGAGTATTCCCTTGTGCCTTTAGGATTGATAAGTATATCCCTTTTATCCATTTTCCTATTAATCCTTAAGAGATCCTTAGGATTTTGACTACACCAAATAGTGGGGTTGTTTGGAATGAGAGGGAGGGGAGAGTGATTAATTTTCCTACTTCTACACTGACCAAGATTTGTAAGGATTGACACTACTTTATTTCTATCCATCTTTTACTAAGCACCAATATTAGTGACATGACTTAGAATTGTATTATTTTAAACTAGCTATTTAGGCAGGTCACTCCCTAGATTTTTGCAAACTTCTCAACTCTTCTTTGATGTATATGATTAGAGGTCCAACTTCTATTGGACTAGAACACCCCTCTTTTATTTACTATTTTTGTGTCTCAGTTAGTATGTTGGGTGATCTTGGGGAGGAGTAGCTATTCCCCCTTTATGCTTTGTTCCAGTCTAAAATTGATAAATTTATGGAAAGTACCAAAAAATATGGAGTGGGACCTTGTCAACATAGTCAACCTAGGACCTCCACCCCTAGGTCTTTGGAAGATCAGATAGCTGATCTCAAGGATCAAATGACCAGTATGCCAACGGTGGCAATGGAGCAACATACAAAATAGTGAAAATGATTTAAGACTTTATCAATCCCTAAATAATACTTATGTTAATTTAATATAAATTTAAAAACTCCACTTAAAATTCATAAGTATACATATCAAATAAAGTAATATAGTGATATAGTAGAGTATTGATCCCATGAGGAAGAATGTTAAATTGCAAATACTAGTATTGCCTACTATAATTACAATAATTATGGTACTAAAAAAAATAAGTTTTGATGGAGATTCAATCACTTATTTTAAAATAAAAACTATTAAATGGAACACTATTTTGATAAATTGTTTTAAATTGATAGAATGTAAATATAATATGTTTCATAATGATTATCTTTTATATTGATATTATTCAAAACATATGCATCACCGACTACTTACGATCATGAATAAATAAAAGATAGATTAAACCTTCCAACCTTAATGCCACTCTAAACTTTTATAGTCTATCACCCTATAAAAATCTTAGAATAGTAAGTAAAACATGAACTTTTAAGACCCCATTATTACAATTCATCTCTATAAATTTGGTATATGTCAACCATTATGCCTATGCTTGCATCGTACCAATCCAATATACCTAGTTGTGCTTACTTTTCTATTCCCAGGATCCATATTACACATTATATTAAATAAACATATGACCACTATGTGCATTAAATAAAGACCTGCTATATTGAAAAAATCATTAAATTAATAATAAAGAGAATTCATCAGCACTCTACATTCCATTTACACCATTAATCTAAAACTAAAGAATTTAGCCAAACATGATGAACAAGTGAAGCAAACTTATTTTTATTAGTTACATAAAAGAAAAAAAATATAAAAGAAAAGATATCATTAGCTGAGTTAAATGATCTCCTATATACGCCTCCTTGAACTTACAAAATTTCTTCCAAAATATTTACCAAACATTCTTATGAAGTGGATCTAGTGCTCCTTAAATTCCCTTAGTTTTCAATCCTAAGAAATTACAGAGAAGAACTATGAAAATTTAAATTAACTAAGTGTTTGACCTCTCCTACTAATATTACAAACAATTTTGCGGCGTTGCTGATGGTTGAGAACTGTGGCTTCAAGATGGCACTCCCCTCAGCTTGGCGGCACCAGAAATTAGTTTTATAGCGCTGTGCAGATAGAGAGTGGGCTTTACATCACTAACTCCTCCAACACCACGACGCTATCAAACAGAGGCTGGGCACCACCATGTCCATAATGGGCATTTTTGTGGGGTCAATGATGGCACCACTGCTATAAAGTATCCAACGCCACGATGCTATATGATACTTGGAATATCAAGCATTTCCTATATTTTTTCTACACAACTCAACTAAATTAACATATTTTCACTAGAAATTTAGCTTATAAAAATATAGCAGTATTTACACTCAACAAATTCTCCCCAACTTAAACTCTTACTTATCATTAAGTAAATAAAATTCTATAATTCTAGTTAAGTGATTAACCATGGTTAAAAGTGAAAATCTAAAATTACTAGTGAAAATCTAAATTACTAAAATATAGGATAATACATCACTATCTAGAATAAGTGCAAATGAATAAGTTTATATTGCTAGTTTTAAAAATACTAATAATTAAGCTAATCAATCATTCTAGTTACAACCCAATTTGAAATTATAAGTTATAGATTTAGTCATTAACTTTTAATTGTTAAAGTGAACAATTAAGTTTTAATGATTAAATATGATTGTAGTTAAAATTGTACTTTCACTAGTTTACCATCCCTTGTATTAGCTCTCAAATCTTATCCTTTTTAATTTATGTATAAGATTGTATTTCCAATATTAAGTTTTCACTTATACCATTTTTTTAATGTACTCGTCTTTTCTTTTGAATCTTTTCTTTTCTTTTTGTAATACATAATTAATAAATTTGAATATCAACTTCTACTTTAGACCTGCATAAAATATTAATGATTTTAATATAAGTACTTGATGAGATTAATAACTTAATCTTCAGGTTAGCTATAATTTTAAATTTTAATTTACTCATATTTAATTTTTAAAATTAATTACGCATTTTACATTTTTAAAAGTTAATATCATAAAGGTATATCTTATAATTTCAAATTAGGATAATAGCATAGATTGTTTTTTTTTGGGTTAAATCCCTTGAAGAGGCTTACGCATTAATAATTAAAAATGATTATAAGGTCCTTAAGGGAGACCATCAGCTCTCTAATGCTCGAATAAGCTACAAAACAAAGCAAAAGAAAACCTATGAGCCGATAGTCTCCACTAAGCAAAAATACAAGACGAACTAGTAACATGCTAATGATGCTATAGATAAGCATCCAAAAAAGAAAGATATAAATATGAGAATGAAAGTCAATCTTTCTTTAAAAGATCTTGATCACAACCAAAAGCACCTCCACCTACAATTTAACGGGGATGAAAATAGAAGACTATAGAAGAGAAAAATAAAGGTTAAACATTGGAATTACCAATATTATAGGCATAACAAAAATAAGTATAGCAAATTATACATAATAAGAAATGATCCAAACCTTGCCACCACATTAAACCAAATAAGGAATATAGACATATAGAGATCGGGAAAAAAATTAAACCAGGAAACCTCACTATGGTAATCCCCATGCCACTCAATCCTACCATCAGTATCCATAAAAAACTCCCCCTCAAATGGCCCCAAAGAACAAAACAACGGTCCCATAGAATAACAGCATAAATCCTCCATGCTGATAGCAACAACCAACCACAGAAAGAACCCACAACCAACCATTAGAAAAAGGTAATATAGGGACAAAGAAATGGTCCAAAAATTAACCAAGGCAATCAAAAGAAAAACAACACCTTCTAACCTCATAACAGAATTAGGAATGCCCCAAAACTGAACCAAACTACCATGGATACCCCCATCCAGCCTATTCAACATCCTGAAGGTAGGAGAGCAACAATAAGGAAATCCCTCAACAACATAGATGGTTCAATCATTTCTCAAGTCCATATCCTCCAAAACCTCTGATAATAACATGGTCATAGAGAATTGCCTACAATTATAAAAATATAAGGAAAGGAAAACAGTAATAGTGAACCGCAAAAACTTCCAAATTAAGCTCAAAATCCACCAGGAAAAAGACTCAAGCCAAAACATAAAACCACCAAAACGACCAATAATGAAGATAACCCAATACAAATAGAGAACCAGACACCAGCAGGAACAAAAAAACCCAACCAAACCAAGAGAAAATGAAGCAGCAACCTTGCTCGCATGAGCTAAAAAGATAGATCCCCTCAACACCACAATTAACAAAAACACCATCAAGCACTAGCCAAATAGTAAATAATGCTAGAGAAAAATGAGAAAATCTAAAGCCAACCCAACAAAAATAAACCGACAACATATTCCACACCCTCACACAGGGAAGCCAAGAAATAAACATGAGAGAAACAACCCAAAACAAAGGGTAACCTAGACGCATAAGACCCAGCAACCTGAAACAAAACATAAGAAAACAGCAAGGGATAAACACAAAACCAACAAACCCAACCACCTTAAGAAATAAGATAAGGAACACTACTCTTATCCAAATTTAAGAGACCCCTAACATGAAGAGGTAAATTAGAGCTGATTGAATTTGCCACTGAATCCAACCCGCTACCCAACCTGTCTAAGGCCTTAGCACAAGCATTCCCCTCCACTTCAATAACAGAAAAAGAAAAGTTAAGCATGTTTAACAAATTCATAATTTCCCTTCTCATGTAAAACATATCAGAAGAACAGCTCTTATCATTCCTCAAAATTAATGATTGATAACAATACGAAGAACAACCCTCCACCATAATATTAATGCAGTTAAGAGACAAACATAATTGTAAACCATAGAGAATAGCAAAAGTGGTAGCAATATTAACATCATAATTATAATGAGGGCCAACAAAACTCAAAATGTAATTACCTTTGGAGTCTCTGATGACACCACCACAACCCACCATAGTCTTAGTATTAACAACGTCCACATTTAACTTAAAAAAATTGCCAGGAGGTTTCAACCAAGTGTTACTTCTTAGGATATTATGACAATTATCCCCATCCAGCTTAATCCCAAAATCCACTACAGCTATGAGATGATTTTTAAAATTCATAGCAGAAAGTAACTTAGCAAAAAAAGGTCCCTAATTTTATCCTTAACATTTTGAATAATCCTATGATGATTCAGAGCCACACCATTAAAATGAGAATTATTCTTATCCATTCATAAAAACCAAAGGATAAGAGAGGGAATGACATTCCTGATATGACCTTTAGAATTACTAAACCAACAACTAAGTAAAGATTTAATGGAAATATTAGCTTAAAAGTAGTTTAAGTGCAAAATATCCTCAAAATAAGTCCATGCTTTAACAGCACAAGGACTAGAGACTAAGACATGATGCATGTTATCCATATGATAGCAACATTGGAATTTAGAAGGAAGAATGAAACCACATTTAATCAAATTATCATCCATAGGGATAAACTTATTTAAAATATGCCACACAAAAATAGAAATAGTAGAAGGAATACTTCTATAGCATATCATTTTAAAAATCTTAGAAATATCTTTCTTAGCTCTAAAGGAATGCTAGGCATCCTTTAAACTAAAGTTACCATCTTTAGTTAAGGCACAAAGCAGAACATCAAGAGAATTCATGTTTAAAGGGATCTGCAAAATTTGCTGAATAATAAAATTAGGTAACACATTCAAAAGCTTCTCAACATCCGAACCATTATCATTGAAAAAATAATTAACCTTCATAGAAGCATTATAGGTAGTATTAATAATAGAATCAATGGATTGGCCTCCCAGCCAACAATCATGCCAAAAGGAAATATTACCACCACCAAGGCCCCAATAAATAGAAGGCTCAACCACCCATTTCACTTTGCAAAGACAATGCCAAACTTTAGAATTACCTTTATTAAGGCAACACTTGATGGGATGCTTCCCCCCATAACACTTAGCATTCATAAAATTAGCCCAAAGGCTCTTGTTAGCATGAACATTATATAACAACTTAAAGGAAAAAGAGTAAGCCAAATCCTTCAATGACTTACAACCTAGAGCCCCATCCTCACAAGTGCCATAGCATTTATTCCAAGAGGACCAATGGATTTTGGAATTGTTACTAGCCTCTTTCCAAAAGAGCTTATTGAAGATTTTTTCAATCCTATTACACACAGCTTGAGTAGGAAGCAAAGTTTGAAAACTATAAACAGGAATAGAACAAAAAACACTTTTAAAAAGAGTTAACCGACCACCAAAGCTAAGAAAGTTATAATCCCAAGAAGAAAGTCTATTATGCACAACCAAAATTAAATCATCAAAAAGAAAATATCTCTTTCTACCCTTATAAAGAGGCACACCAAGATACTTTAGAGGCAAAAAGACATGATTGAAACCAGTTAAATTCTTAATAGCCACAATGTAATCCAAAGAAACTTTTTTAGAAGAAATAAAGACACATTTATGTTTATTCAGCGACATACCACTCACCAATTCAAATTGTTGAAAAAATCTTAGCAATCTCTGAATCCTCTTTAAAGAGGCATTAGAAAAAAATAATAAAATCATATGCAAAATATAAATGAGAAATATGAAAACCGCCTTAAGATTTAAAGCAAAGGCTAGGAAACTTCTCAAAGAGATCAGTAAGCCCTCTAAAAAGGTATTCAGCTATAATAATAAAAAGAGCCGAAGAGAAGGGATCACCCTGTCTCAGGCCATGAGAAGCCTTAAAGAAGCCATTAGACTTATCGTTAACAATGATAGAAAAATAAGGGATTTCGATACAAAGCTTAATGAGATTGATAAAATTTAAATCAAAACCAAATAACTTCATAATATCATAAAGAAAATTCCAATCAATATTATCGTAAGCCTTAGCAATATCAAGTTTCAAAAGCATATTACCACCTCTAACTTTAACATCCAAATCATGACAAAATTTTTAAGCCAAAAGGATATTATCAGCAATAGCACAACCTTTAATGAAACCCATTTGAGAAGGGGAAATTAGATTAGGTAGAAAAGTTATTAACTGATTCATCAAAATTTGAGAGATGAGTTTATAATAAAACGTACAAAGACTAATAGGTCTAAAATCATTCCAAGAAGTGGTTGAGTTATTCTTAGGAATCAACACAATATAAGTAGCAGTAAAAAATTTAGGTATAGAATTACCATCAAATAAATCCAGAATAGCCAAAAAGAGATCATTACCTATTATATGCCAAGTTTTATGAAAAAACTTGGTCGTGAAACCATGAGGCCCAGCCACTGACTCAGAATACATACCAAAAATAGTATCTTTAACTTCCTCTAAAGAAGGGGGCTTAGATAAGAAAATATTATCATCATGAGAAATAAAAGAAGGAATAATATTCTGATTATCAATAGAGGAGAGGTTGAAATTTTTATTCAAATGATTTCGAAAGTGTTGAACAGCTAAGTTAGCAATTTCAGCACCAGCCTGAGTAACAGAGCCATCAACTTAATTAATTTTGTGAATGCAATTAATAGTATGTTTCCACTTAATTAAGGCATGAAAATACTTAGTATTGTTGTCACCTTCAATAAGATGTTTAAAAAAAGCTTTCTATTTCCAAGACATTTCCTTCTGGGCTTGAAGTTTATAGAGCCCATCCTTAGCTTCTCTAAATAAAGAAAAGTTAGCTTCAGAAGGAAATAATTGGCATTGCGTCTACTTACAATTCACCATATCTTCCATAATTAAAATGTTAGAAAAAAGATTCTTAAAAACATTATGATTACACCAATTCAAAACAAACTTAAGTCTTTTTAGTTTATACCATAGTCTACACATACCAAAAATAGCATTATCTGGATGTAAAGGAGCAAGACAATTATCCTTCATCACATTCATAAAAAATTCATGAAGTAACCTTATATTTTGAAATCTAAATTCAGAAGGAAAATCTCTCACTCTTGGTTTGATTTTAATAAGCAGAGGAGAATGACCAGAGAGGGTCCTTGTAAGATGCTTAACATTAGTAGAATCAAAAGCATTAAGCCAATAGTCATTAAATAATACCTAGTCTAATCTTTGCCATAAGTGACCAAAATGCCAAGTAAATTTATCACCAGAGAAACCAATATCAATAAGGTTACAATCCATAATCATGCTATTAAAATCTTCCATAGAATGGTAGATATGGAGAGAGCCCCCTAGATGCTCAGACTAGTTGATAATGGTATTAAATTCACCACCCACAAGCAAAGGAAGATTACAAATACTATGAAATTGAATAATTTAATCCCATAAAATCTTTCTAGTATAACAAGAAGAAGCTTCATAAATAAAGGAAGCACAACATTACAAATTAGAACTCTCAATATTATAATGGATAACTTGATTAAAATCACCAATAATGTCAAGCCTAACAAAATCTTTCCAAAAAAACCCAAATTTTATTAGCAACAATAGCTAAAGCATTTTTAAAACCCAAAAATTTAGCAGTACTAAGTAATTTATAAGAGGAAATAAGAAGCTCAAGAAAGACAAGAAGAGAAATATTATAGATAAGACATAAGTTTTTCACTCTAAATTTAGAATAATAATAACCAATATCCCTAAGATTCCAAATAATGGAAATAAACATAAAAACAATTATTAATTAGAAGTATGGGAAATGGGTATTACGAGAAGTTTGTAAAACAACTACTTTAGGCTTTCTACCTCTCCTACCACGACGCTTGGTAAAACTTATATCATTATCATCTCTGAGTTATACCCAAATTAGGGAGGAAATGTTGAAATAATTACTGCAATCTAAAATTTTGATTTCTCATATTATTTGAAAACTGTCTCATCAACCCGAGATCCAGAGATCGAATAAAGTAAAGAGCATGAAAGTTGTAGAGAATCCAATTTGTAATCTAACCTCCAAATTTTGTATGATTCAAGTTAGTAACAAGAGAGTTATGCCTAAATTATTGAAATGGGGGCAAGCCTAACTTGCACTGAAATTTAGCATGTTCATATCCTCAGTGTCAATAAAAACATCACTATTATAATTATCATTCAACAGAAAATTACTATCATTAATCATACATGAATGCCCCCTAAAAAGAGGCATTTCTCTTTCCTCAAGGAACACATCACCTTCCACATTGGTCTCATTATGCACACTAGTATCACCTATCTTCTCCACCTCGGTTTGGGAAGTAACCTTAACATTACCAACATTTTGCACCATTTCCTCCTCCATACCAACATTATTAACCAACCCATTCTCCAAAAGAGGCTCAAAAAAGATGGAAGCATTATTAAGGATAACAAAATTATCTTGATCAATAACAATATGAGAATAACTAGCTATAGAGAAATAGGGTTAAGATTAACTTCTTGCCCTTTAAGCAAATCATCCACAATAATTAGGTTTAGTTCCACCTGAACAAAATTCAAATTTAAGGAATCATTAATAGGGTCTTGCACTTGAAAAACATTAACCACATTAACATCACGATTAGGAATATCAGAAATCAATTCAATAGAAGTGAATTCACTTTTGTGAGACGGATTACAAGGCTCCTTAGTCTTTCAAAGATGCGGGTGTAATTTATAACAAGCAGATAAACCATGGCCATGCATCTTACAATGAGAATAGAAAATTGGTAAGTTTTTGAATTCAACCTTTGTGAAATATCCATTAAGTTCCAAACCAATCCAAACCTCATTAGGATGCTTTTCTGAAATATCCAGTTCAACTAAAACATGAGGTACAGATGGCCGTGAGATGGAAGTTGTAGCTTCATCTATTTGCAATGGTTTGCCAAAGATTGAGGCTAAGTCAAATAAAATTTGCGAATTGAAGAAATGTAAATGAATATTAGAAAAAGAAATCTACACCGATGGTATAGGAGATTCTTCATGCATGTCAAAATTAGGAGACCATTTAAGCAATCTCATTTGACAGCCCAAAATATAATAGGACCTCCTAGAAAAGATACAGCTATAGTCCAAATCATTACTCAATTGAATCGCTATACGCCTGGAGTCCAATAAACCCACCTGGAATGATCCAGTCAATTTCAAATTCAAGAAAATCTTATGAATAACATCTAAGTTTCTCCTCTTAGCTCAAATAGTGGAATGCATTAAATATTAGTTTTTCTAGCCTATGAAGTATAAATAAAGTCCAATCAAATTAGGATTTAGGTTTTTATTATTATCCTAATTTTACAAAAAAATTAATTATAATTTTTATAAAGGTTAATTAAATAATTATAATATAGAAGTAATTGGACGACATTAATAATTTAATCATTAAGGGGATTTGCTAATCTATAAATAAAGCACATAAATATACAATACAAACATATGATTTCATAAGAATGATAAAAGATGCATAAAATATATGTTGAACACAAAACATGACATAATATTCATAGCATAACGGGTATTAGCATAACACGTACATGGGTTGCCTCGCATAAGTGCTCTGTTTAAAATCTTCATATAGATAATACAGATCATTGTTTTTTGGAATGAACTAATTTAGATATTTTTTACAATTAATCAACTTCTCCTCCAAAATAAGATTTCAATATGTGGCCATTTACTTTAAAGATATACAAGCTTTTCTTGTCTTATATTTCCACAATCCCATAGGAAAATTTTTTTATTACAATGAATGGCCCTGACCACCTAAATTTTAATTTTCTTAGGAATAATTTAAGTCTAGTATAAAAAAGTAAAACATCCTAACAATTGAATTCTTTTTTAAGAAGTATTTTATCATGCCATTTTTTAAATATTTCCTTGTAAATTCTTACATATACATAAGCTTCATTTCTAATTTCTTCTAATTCACCCAATTATAGCAAACATTTTTCTTTGACACTTCCAAAATTTTAATTCAATTCTTTAACTGCCAACCTTATGCTCTAATTCCATAGAAAGATTACAAGCTTTCCCAAAAACTAATTTATAATGATTTATACCAATTGGAGTTTTGAATATAGTTCTATAGGCGCATAATGCATCATCAATTTTAATTGCCCAATCTTTCTTATTAGAAATGAAAGTTTTTGTAATATCCTCTTAATTATGTTATTATTGATTTCAGCATGCCTACTAGTTTTGGGAGGGTAAGTAGCAGCTATCCAATGAAAAATCCCAAAAGTCTTTAGGATAGTTTCTATTCATTTATTATAAAAATGACTTCCTCCATCACTGATTAAAAATTTTGGCATCCCAAATATAGAAAATATTTTTATTTAGGAAATTAATATCAAATTATGCATCAGTTTTAGAGGTTTCCACACCTTTAATCAATTTAAAAACACAATCTACAATAATGAAAATATATTAGTTTCCATGTTATGGAACAAATGGTCCCAAAAAATCTATTCCTCAAACATCAAATATTTTTATTTCTAAAACATAATTCATTGGCATTTCAGTTCTTTTAGTTATATTGTTACCCTTTGGCACTGAACACATCTTTCTAGATATTTCTTTACATCCTTAAATAAGGTAAGAAAATAAAACATAGCTTGTAAGATTTTAGTAGTTCTAAATTCTCTAAAAGGTTCCCCATAGTTTGAGTCAGGAATTTTTTTTCCTCACTAGAAATAAATCTTCTTATAATTTGGTCATTGCATGATTTAAATAAATAGGGTTCATCACAAAAGTAAGATTTGGTATCATCCATAAACTTCCCTTTTTGAGATGCAGATAATCCATAAATATTCCACTTACAATGAAATTTACAAAGTTAACTTACCATGGAGATTTGTTCAAGTGGAGAACAAATGATTGTTCATGTATGAGTTTTTCATTAATTTCAACATCAACTAATGCATGTTGTTAAAGTCTAGATAGATGACAAATAATGTGATTTTTAGTACACTTTATATCAAAAATTTTTACATAAAATTACTATAACAACAAAATCCACCTAACTAGTATTGGTTTTTTGTTTTTCTTTGTAATAAGATTTTTGATGCAACATGATCAGTGTAAAAAATAGGCTTGGTTCAAATCAAATAATATCTAAACTTATCAAAATAAAAAAATGAAAGATATCAAATCTTTTTTAGTGGTTGTATATTTAGAATGTGTAGAATTTAAAGTTTTGCTAGCATAAAAGATAACATGGAATTTCTTATATCTCTTTCTCCCCAGAACTTCACCAACAACAACATCTCATGCATCACACATCACCACAAAAGATTAAATATCAGTTAGGAGAAATAATAATAGAAGTACGTAGTAGTCAAATGATGCTTTAGAGTATTGAAAGCTTTATGACATGTAGAGTCAAATATAAAAGGAACATGTTTCTCTATTAAATAATATAAAGGCTTGGAAATTTTAGAGAACCCATTTATAAATTTTCTATAAAAACCAGCAAGTCTTATGAAACTTCTAATCCCCTTAATAGAATTGGGTGAAGGAAGTTTTTCAATCACATGAATTTTTGTAATGTTTGCTTCCAATCCTTTCCTAGATATCTTATGCCCTAAGACAATGCCTTCAGTTACCATGAATTGACATTTCTTCAAATTTAGCACTTAATTAATTTTAACTCATCTTTTTAAAATAACATTTAAGTGTTTTATAAATGAATTAAATGTAGTACCAAATATAGATAAATCATACATGAATATTTTAATACCCTACTTAACTAAGTTTGAAAATATAGACATCATGCATCTTTGAAATGTAGTAAAACTATTACATAAATTGAAAGGTATTTTTCTAAAAGTAAAAGTTTCATTGGGATAGATGAAACTAGTCTTATATTGATCCTCTTGTGCAATATGAATGTGAAGATAACAAGAACATCCATCTAAAAAGTAATAAAATGGAGGCCATGCCAATCTTTCAAGCAATTGATTAAGAAATAATAGAGAAAAATGGTATTTCTGGTTTTTTTATTTAGTTTCCTATATTCAATACAAATCCTCAAACCTATGATAGTCCTAGTGTGTATTAATTCATTATTTTTAGTAGTTATAACAATTAATCCTCCCTTTTAGGAACATAATGAATGGGACTAACCCAAAAACTATTTGCAATTTGGTAGATAATCCCAGCTTCTAACCATTTAAGAATCTCTTTTTAAACATCTTTCATGAAAGGATAAGTATTCTTTGATGATCAACTCTAGGTATATAATTTGCTTCCATCAAGATTTTATACATATAAATGGAAGGATTAACTCCTTTACTGCTAATAATACTCTACCCAAAAGCTTTTTTTATAATTACCTAAAACCTTAATAAATCTAATTTCTTGATGTTGTTCTAGATTTGCATAAATGATTATAGGAAGAGTGGAACATTTGCCCAAATATGCATACTTAAGATGATAAGGTAAATCTTTAAGTTCTAAAGTTGGGGCTTCTTTAATAGATGGTTTCAGAGTTTTATCTAAAGATGAAGTTTTCAACAATTCCAAATGTTCATTGTTCCAACTTTCTTCTCTAGATTCTATTTTAATAGGCCCATTAGATGTATTTGTTCCAATCATTATTACAATCTTCTTTTTCTTACTCAAAATATCCTTCACGAATTTAGCATAAGTGGCACTTGTTCTAAAGGTTCAAAGATAAGGATATTAATGGTTTATTTTTTAAACACTTCTAAGAACTTTGAGAACAGTCTGTTGAGATTTATTTTTATCAACCTCTTAGGAAAAGGGGATGGTGGTCGCTCAATAAAATTTTTATAAATTTTGTAGGTTCTTTAATTGGTTCAGGTTGTTCAAAAGGGGTCTTATTTTCTTGTTGCTTCTCTATATCAACCTTATCATGGCATTGGTCTTTCTCTTAATAAGGGTCTCTTAACCCTTTCCCACTTCTTAGTCGGATATTATGACATTGTTCTACCTAGTTTTGATAATGAATCAACCTAGCCATTTTCCCTATTTGTTCATCAATTTTTTTAAGAGCATTAGATTGATTATTCATTTTTATTCCTAACAAGAGAATAATATTTACCAAGGATTCCTTTCTATTCCTTTTTTGATATATTTGTTCAAATTATGTGGGGTAGCACTACAGTGCTACATATCTTCACGTAACCAAACTATATCTTTTAAGAACATTATTAACCTTCAATTCATCTAGTTATTTTCAAATAACAGCAACTTGAGTAGCTAAAATGGATAAAGAATCTTTTTCATAAACTCCTACCATTATTTTAGGATTCACCCTATCAGCAGGCCACTGAAAATTATTTGTTTCCATTTCCTCTATTAGTTCATAAGAATCCTTAAATGGATTTTACATCAAAGATCCTCTATCTAAAAATCAATTATGGCTCTAAGGGATCCTATAAATCCATTATAAGAAGTTTATATTATCAACCAATTTGGCAAGGTATGGTGAGGACACTTCTAAGAATCTTCTTGAATCTCTTTCAACTTTTATGAATAGATTCTCCTTCCAACTAAGTAAAAGATGTGTTGCAACTCGAGCTTATGAGTTTATATTTTTGATGATAACAAATATTATGGCTCACATTTTATTGCCTACTTATATTTGTAATATTTTTTTGCTTGTGTATGTGCAAACTTTTCAGGAATACCATGCACCATCCAATAAAGATTTAAGGGTCAAGATTGGGTATAATAGGTTATGTTGTAATATTTTTTGTAATACTCATTGATGAATTTTTGATTTCTTGAGTCAAGTCCTATAATGGTGTATGCTTGCTTGGAGGCCATCTACACACACACACACACTCAGGGGAAGTGAGATTGAGTCAAAATTGAAAGTTCAACTTTTGAATTAATCATACTGGATGATTTATATCATCTAGGATGATCAACTTATTGAACTAATCATACTGGACAAATTTGATCGTACAGGAAGATTCATTATGATCTTGGAAAATAAACTCTAATGATAATTTAGGAAAGGATTTAAGATTAAAATTTTTTTCTAATCATTCTAGACGATCTAGATCATTCTGGATAATCAATACAAATCAACCCTAAATTAATCATATGATTAGGGGATTAATTATAGTTAAATTATTCAATTAGATTATTCTAGATTATTTGTATATCGTACCGGATGATGTTTGCTGACATAATTAATTTTCCTAAATCATCCAAGATGAAATACCATAATTTTTGTCTAATCATCCAGGGTGATCCATAATATCTTCCTGAATGAACAATCTATACAAAATTAAACTAATCATTCAAGACTATCCTGATATCGTCTGGGACTATTAGGTCAAATTTTGCACATCATACTAAATGATCCTACAAATGTCTAGGATAATATTTGGCACTAGAATTGAGTTTTTAGTATTTTTTGAAGCCTTCTTTTTAAGCACATCGTACGGGACGATCCTGTGATCGTCCTGGATGATATTTGGTAATGGAATTAAGTTTTTAGGGTTTTTTGAAGCCCTCTTTTTAAGCACATCATACAAAATTATCCTACGATCATCCTTGATGATTTTTTCTGCCAATATTATTTTTTAGGATTTTTCACAGCCCTTTATTTAATCTTTGTCAAGGCACTTTTAAAGTGTTTTTTGTAACCATTAAAGCTTCATTCTTTTGAAGAAAATTTGAAAAGAGAACTTGAAAGGGAGGGAGGAAAGAGTGGAGTTTGAGGGAGGTAGAAGATCCTTAGAGGGGATTTCATGGTAGTGTGGAGGGGGTTTAACAAAATTGCTCTGACAAGCTTGTACTTTAGTACCATTAAATTCAAGATTCATCTTAATGGAAGTTTTGGGAAGAAGAAGATCTCTTTGGTGTTAAAGTACCCGGCTACTCCGTCACACCGGGGAAGGTGGAAGTGATTTTATAAGGGCTTCTCCACCTAACTGTGGGGGCTAAAGGAGAGTCATTAAAGGTTTAGTGAAATACTTAGAGGGTGCCTCCGAGGAGTGGATGTAGATCAAGTTGGACCAAACCACTATAAATCTGGTGTGTTCTTTCCTTTATTATTTTTACACTTTATTTTTATTATGATTAATTGCTTGGGTAAAATATTTGATTAATCTTTTTATTATTGATTTATTTTATTTTTGCTACAAGATATAAAAAGATATTTCTTTTAGTTAAAAAAGTTTTAAATATTCAATTTACCCCCCTCTTAGTTAAACTCAGGACTAGTTCATAAGAACTTAATATCCCTGATGCACTTTTAAGTGGTATCAGAGCGGGATTCATAAAATTAAGTTTGAAAACTTTTTGAATTTTGATCAGTGGATAATTTTTGTAATCGTACTATTACAAAAGGTTATTCAATCACTAGACCACCTTTATTTAAAAATATTACTTTTGATTTTTAGAAAATTAGCGTGTCTACTTACTTGTAATAAATTAATTACCAAATATGACAAATGATTCTAACTGGTTATTCTATACCATCATATGTTATAGATGGAATTAAAACTAATATTCCTTTTAATCAATGGAATAGCGCAGAACAAATCAATGCTCAACTGAATGCTAAATCTTTGATAAAAATTTTGTATGCTTTAAATTATGAAGATTATATATTAGTACCCACGTGCACTACTGGCAAGGAAATTTGAGATAAATTACATACTATATACAAAGGCCCTAATGAAATCAAGCAATCTAGGTTGAATAGTTTAATGCATGATTATGAACTATTTTTCATGAAATCTTATGAGATGATCTTAGATATGTATACTAAGTTTATTCAAATAGTGACATCATTACATGCTTTAGGTAAAGAATTTTCAAACTTTGAAAAAGTCAAAAAAATTGTACATTGTCTACTTAATAAGTTTGATATCAAAGATGTTGCTATTTGTGAATCAAAAAAATTGAATGAACATTATATTGATAATTTGATTAGCTCACTCATTTCCTACGAGAAAATTTTGGGTCAAAGACTTTTGGATGTAGGTGAAATAATAGTGCTAAAAGTAGAAGATAGAGAAAATTGTCTTAGTTTGTGATGAAAATGATGACTTAACAAGTAAATTGGAAATCCCACTAAAGGACAAGAAGAAATATCAACAAAAGTGGAATAGAGGTAAAAATGGTAAGAATATTAATATTTCCACTTATGTTATTTGCTTTGAATATAGGAAACCTTGACATATGAAAAATCATTGCCCCAATTTAAAAACTCTTCCTACAAAGGAAAAGGTAAAGCTAAACAAATTGTAGAAAGGGTAGATAATAAAAAACTAAAAATCTCTTTGGCAGGCCAAGTTTTAAAATCATTAAACCAGGAGTAAGATGATGTTTAAAGCCTTGATTGGGTGTTCATTTATTTGTATATGCATGTTTTTTGTTTGTTGTGTTTTTGTTTATTTTCTGTGTTTTCTTTGGGTTTAGTTTTTTTTTTTTCATTTTTGTTAATATGTTAAAATTTTAAATTAGTTTTTATATTTATTTTTGTGAAGTTTTCTATGATCAATAGACACATATCACCTTTTTTTGTTTAATATACACATTAGAAAATCAAATCTTAAAAAAAAATCATTTTTTCTAAAAAAATTACCTCCTATATTTCTTGAATTATTATTTAAGTTGTAATAAACTTCTCTAAAAATAGTAAAAGGAAGGAAACTCATGAATTTATTTCTCTATCTCTTTTCTTAAAGAGGATATTTTCTTTTTGATTCGAAATCTTCATCATATTATAAATTGGATTTTGAAACTGAACTTTTTCATCTCCCTATATTTTTTCTATCGCATAGGGATATTTTTGCAAGTTGTTGAATCCACCTCATAATTTTCTTAATCAAGTAGTTCGTGTTTGTCAATAGAATGGGTTTGCTTTAGTTTTCTAAAAATTACATAAAAGAAGCATATTTGCTGAAAATAAAAAAGTCCAATGATGTCAAATTTAGAAAGATATATAAAGTGTATAGAAAATTAAAATATTTGCAATGATGCTAAATTTATAAAGATACACAAAGTGTATCAAAATATGAAAGATGCGCAAAGTGTGCCAAACAACTGACAACAGGTATAAAATGAGCCCACAAAAAGTAAGCTTATCTTTTTTATACTTCTTAAATCTTAAATAAACCCTTTTTATCTAATGATATTTTTGATACTTTAGTTTAAAAATCATGATTCTTGATTCACCATTTTTTTATTAATCTTCTATTAAATATATTTCTTGAAAGGAGCTTTTGAAAAAATTAGTGTTTTTTCTCTAATTTATTCTTTGATTTAGATATTGGATTAAAAAAAAATTTGAGCCTTTAAAAGAACTTGAGCTTATATTAATAATTTCTGAATTACTAACCTTTCTAGGTTATGCATTGTCAATACATTCCTTACTAAGTTTTTGAATAAAATAAAGAGGTATTTTTTTCATTTTGAGAATATTTAATTATTTTTTAAAAAAATTATCTTCACCAGATCGGGGATGATTTTTATTTTTTAATCATTTTTTACTATTCTTATTTTTTGTGCTCTTCCTCTTTTTGATAATGTCAAAGGGAGAGAACATACTATTGTATTTGTATATGCTTCAGTTTATCTTTTTTATTTATTTTGTTGTACTTTTTAAAATAATAAAAATAATAAAAAAATATTTTCCCCTATTTTTAATTTTTTTATCCTAGTGATGGAGAGATTAGGAGAAAATATTTTTAATTTTGTAAATTCAACCAATAATTTTTGCCATCATTTAAAAGGGAGAGATTGTTTCAACTCGAGCTTATGAGTTTATATTTTTAATGATAATAAATATTATGGCTTATATCCTATTATCTGCTTATATTTGTAATATATTTTTATTTGTGTATGTACTAACTTTTCAGGAATATCATGCACAATCAAATAAAGATTTAAGGTTTAAGATTGGGTAGAATAGGTTATGCTGTAATAATTTTTGTAATACTCTTTGATGTATTTTTGTTTTCTTGAGTCAAGCCCTTTAAGGGTGTATGCTTTCTTGGTGGCCATCTATACACACACTCAAGGGGAGTGAGATTGAGTCAAAACCAAATGTTTAAGTTTTAAACTAATCGTACGTACTGGATGATTTATATCATCCAGGATGATCAACTTACAAAACCTATAATTATAATCAATGCAAGGCAATAGATATATTATATAAGTAATGAATTAATTCAATTCAATATAGACATGAAATAGTATGATCATGTATTAATCAATTTGAACAATAATAATTCATGTAAACCATGATAATTAATATAAGTATTGTAATCTAGAAACTTTTAATTCGTAACCATATAAGGGGTTAATATATTATGTCATCCCTATACTCTTGTTAAACCAAATGCAATAGGTCGCTTATGAATCTATGAATGACAGTAAATCATACTTTGCTTTAAAATATATGCCATTGGATATTTTATATGTTGCCTTATGTATATTAATCTATTGGTCATATCAAGCTAATGTACACATGTTCTAAGTATGCCATACAATATAAAGTTTTAATATATGAATATCATATAATTCTATTATACACAATGCAACATGTATATCACATGTTTCATGTGTATCATATGCCCTTGTATTAATTTTATCAGTTATATCTATCTTCTCATATTCTTGTAACAATCATATCTTATTTCATGTTCATGACCAATTATATTATATCACTTATAGAATTTTTCATTTATGCTTATATCATATGTATTATAAGCAAGGTTTCATATATGTCTACTAGTGGTATTTTTCTTATTTTAAGTCCTGTCGGCATATCCTACATATAAGAATCTGAGTAAAAAATATCAGTCATATTATATGACTTAATGTCATATCATATATAACAAGTCAGTTGGCTTTTATGTAAGAATTTGTTACTTCCTGCTCCTTGGCGTATCATATCATATCAGTTAATCTCTTTATACATCTCTTTTCATATTACTTAGTATTACACCACAAATCCTTTTTAAAGGAATACTCAATGGCCAACTCTCCTATACAAGGTAACATATCTCTGGCCAACCAAAATTAGTTAATCAATTTTCATTAGCCTTTCTTTCTTTTATATACATTTCATATAATGTATATCAAAATAATAGACATCTTATACACATCATATGCAATACACATAATATGTAGATTTATTTAGTGCACTCATTAGTATACATTTATTATGCAAAAATGTATGTTTGGCTAGATTAATAGTAAATTCATGCTCATCATGACTCCTGATTATTTTATACTTATTATTTCTCTACCCATTTCAATTAAAATAACATATATGCAAAACCAATAGTTGAAATTTTTGTATGAACCAATAAAAATATTTAGGGTTCTAATATCTACCACATATTATAAGTTGTATGGTAAAGTTTGCTGAAATGGGTAATGTTATATTTTTATTAATTTTTGGAGAATAAAAGAGGCAAAATAGAAAACCTTTGAAAGAGGTAGAGTTAAGTCTATCAATGACGATCAAAGAACTTCTTATAACTAAAATGATGGACAAAAATTCTCCATCAAAATTTCTATCATCTCTCTCTCTCTCTCTCTGTCTCTCTGTCTCTCTCTCTCTCTCTCTCTCTTTCTCTCTCTCTCCCCCACTCTCCCTTTTCTTTCCTGCAAGGCCTGCAACATATGGAATTGAGAGCAACTTAGGGTATGTAATAAATAAGATATTGGATTTAAATATTAAAAAATAAATAAGTTTTAATATGAAGTGCCACAATGCTCCAAACCCAACGCTGTAGCGCTCCCTTAAATTCTAGAAATCCCGAGAGTTTGGTGTCGTATCGCCCAAAAGTACAATGACGTAGAGCTTCCTTAGAAGGATTTTTAGGAATTTATAAAATTTAATTTGAGGATCTTATAATCTTCTAACCTTAGAAAAATGTCATGATGGATATTTCTTTCATTATAGACCACTAATAAAAAAATAGAAATACTAATCCGTGATCACATCAATCATTATTTAAATTATGTACACATTTATTCAATCAATCCCTAATAAATTATACAACACATTTTGATCAAAATAAAAATATTCACAATAGAGAACTATATTGGTGGATCTCTCAGAAGCATCTTTCACTTCTTATTGACTCAAGTTAAACACTCCTGCTTGTACTGGGGGCACTTTCATAACCAATGATAAGGGCCATCTCTAACTCATAATCATATTCGGCCATTTATCCTACTCACTTAACCTTCACTGGATATTATAAATCCTATAAGTCTCTGAATATGTGCCTATCTAGATTGGTATGTCACGGATCCTTATAAATCTCTCTCTATCCCCTCCACGTGAATTTGATAATCTAATGTTTATATTAAGCACCTCTAAAACACTATTTAATGTTCACATAACATTATTTTGCATCTGTCTTGCAACATCGAGGACACTTTGGTATGTTGTCGACTATCACCGTATGTCTTCTTCTAAAAATAGCAAACCTACATTCGTTTTACAACTATTTCCTTTGGTCACTTCTTCACTTTCTCTCTTCCTATTCATTTCATGTCTAAATTGAGGAATAGCAAAATCATTTTCCAGCAGTTTTACTCTCTCAATTAACTTTGAAAAATATAGGCATTAACTTGTAAAATGTATACAAATATTTATTTTCTTTAGTTTTCTTTCTCCCAACATATGTACTTTGTGCATCACTTATTAGTTGAGCTATCAAACTAGTAAAATAAAGCACACTATTAGAACTTGCTTGGGCTATTTTCTTTTGCTTATTTTGTACTTCATCATAAGATGGACCCATCACACTCAGTATAGTTCTCATTATAATTAAATTATAATTCAATTATATAATTGCAAGCTATTAATGCAGAGAAAATAAATCTCATCTTTACCCATTTTTATCCCTCTCAATCAATTCCTATTACTCTGGTTTTAATCTAATTCTTCTAATAACCATTGCTATGATGCTAAAATTTGTGATACTCCAAGACCTAATTGGGAAGAATTGCCTCTTTTATCTCTAATTTAATATACAAGAGCTACTAATTTCCATTTAACTAAAAAAAACTATAAATCATATACATCAAAATATTTCTACATTCATTCATCAAAATTTATGTGCAATAGTACAAAATTTATTTCTAACATCAATCTATCATTAACATTCCATATTACAAAAGAATAAACTAAAATATTAAAAATATAATAAACATTAAAACTTTGGTTAGTCTCACTCCTCTCAGTCCTGACCCTTTCCTTAAAAATATGTAAAAGATATGAGGTGAGCTAATAACTCAGTAGAGTACTAGAACTAGAACTTCAATCAATGTATGGCATTGAGAATAGTGTTCATGTAATCTATTCTCTTAAAAAAGTATAAGCATATAGCAATACGAGGAAAAATTATTAGTTCCTCCAAAGTAGAGCTACGTCCGGTCGGAGCTAAAATCACACAAAAAATGAGAAATACTGAGCAATACCAAACAATAATGAGGAATACCATCATGTGAAGATCCAATACCGAGTTATATCGAGCTATATTGAGCAATACCGAGTTATACAAAAAAATACCGAGTTTATCCTAGAAAAAGCTCAGTATTTTTTTGTATAACTCGGTATTGCTTGGTATAGCTCGGTATAACTCGGTATTGGTATTCACAGAGCGACATTCCTCGTTATTATCAAATAATACCTAGCAATATCGAGCAAATACCGAGTTTTTTGGCGGGATTATAGTGCCGACCGGACGTTCCTCTACGTCCGGTCAGAGGACCTAATAATTGTTCCAATATGAGCATGTATTAGTCAATGTAAATATTTTTAATTCATATAAACCATGAAAATTAGTACAAGTAATGTAATATAGAAGCCAACAATCAATAACCATATAGAGGATCAACATATTTTGTCAATCCTATACTTATATTAAACTTAATATAAAAGGTCTATTATGAATCTATGCATGCCAACAAAGCATACTCTACTTTAATATATCTGCCTTTTTCTTATGTAATATCACTTATATAATTTATCATATATGCTTATGTCATATGTATTTATAAGTAAGGAAGGACACAAAACTATATGTGGTGTTTTCTCTAAATCAAGTCTTATAGGCACATATTATATGAATATATCTCAATTGTATGTCATACTGTCAAGAATCAGTCTCATATCATATAACATAAATCAAGTGGCTTTGATGTAAGAAGTCATGACTTCCTACCCATAAGTGTGTCATATCATATCTATCAATCTCCTTATGCCTCCCTTTTCATTCACTTAGGATTACACAATAAATCATATTTAAAGGAAAGCATGTCAACCCACTTTATTATGCAAGATAATATATATACACACACACACACACACACACACACACACACACACACACACACACACATTATATGCAATGTTCATAACATATAAATTTATTTAGTGTGCTCATCAGCATACATGTATTATGCCAAAATGGTTGTTGGATTAGATGAATACTAATTTAATGCTCATCATATATTGCATGCCCAATGTAATATACTAACTTTTGATCATTTTATACTAAGTATTTTCTCTATTTATTTTAATTAAAATAAAATATACATAAAATTAACTAATCAAATTTTAACATAAACATGTCAAAATATTTAAAGTGATGATATCTACCATATATTAAAATTTATACATTGAACCATTAGAAAATTCTAGTGTGTTTGTTCTAATTTCTTATTTTTTTGTATTTTACTTTTCTACACTTATTCATTAACTAAGATTCATTATAAATTTATTTCAGTGATAATTGCTTGGTGAAAATCTATGGTTGATTGTACGTTATGTTTATTAAATTATCATCACCATTATTATAACTCTTGAAAAGTTTATTAGATTTTACATTAAGAGATAGTATTGCTTTTGTGTTGATGTTCCTAGGGGTAGTTCACTTAGGCTTAACATTTTTATCAAACTTTCAAATATAATAGTGGAGTTAAATATTAAAAAAATAAATTTTTTGACATATTGCAGCAATGCCCGTTTAAAATTTATAAAATCTAAGAGTTTGGCATTACATCACTCATAAGATCATTATCGCAACACTCCCTTAAATGAATTATTAGGAATTTGGGAAATTTAATTTGAGGTTATTACACAGTCAATTCTTAAAAACTCCTAAATTCGCAGTGGTATTAGTGGGTTTCTATTCTTATTGGAGTAATAAGATCTTTTAATCCTCTCAAGAATTTGTAATATTTTTCCTCGGTATAATTAATCAGTTGAAGTGCATGCTTGGATAATATAGTAAATTTAACTTTATATTACATCACTATTCTATATATTCCCTTGATCTAGCATCATAAAAGCCTCCTACATTTATAATCATGATGTGGAGGTATAACTAGTCTCTAAAAGTACTAAAAACTCTTCCCACATGACAAGGGAGTTCAATTTACATTGAAATTTGAGCTCCACCTTTGAATAGAAAAATAGCTTGTGGAACTCTTCTATTTCCTTGCACAACATATTGTAAAATATTTTTTTAATTCTCAACTTCCAATCTTTTGCTACATTTTGCTATATAGTTCCTTTGAATTGTGGGAGCTTTAGCTTATGAAACATCTGTAGATGTTTATTCTTCATAATTTGAACAAAAAACCAATGGAATAAATCTCATATACATATATATCTCAAATATTTTTCTATAATCATAATGCCCTAATTAAATATTAATTTATAATAGCTAGGAGTTCAATCAATACATCACTCTATCTTCCTATTATATTGACCATATAATAATATAGAAACGAGGTACATAAAATATCAACAGAAAGTTCTTATATAACATTAAACTCGTTCTATTGAATCATGACCCCTTCTTGAAATTATATAAAAAGAACAAGATGAGCTAATTGGTCAGTAGGTTATTAAGACCTATAACTATAATCAATGTTATTCAATAAAAATAATATACATATAATAATTAAATTAAGATCAATATAAATATACTATAAGATTGTGTAGCAATTAATATGAGTAATACCATTTATATCAGTAATGAAAGTGAATAAAAGTAGTATAATTCAAATTTAATGATCAAAAACAATATAAAGGATTAATATATTATATCATTCATATACTCATTTCAAGTACAACATAATAGCTTAGTTATGAATCTATATAGGTCTATAAATTATGCTTTACTTAAATATACATGTCAATACATGTTAAAATCAATATCCCTTTGTTTTTCATCTATAGGTCATACAATATCAATGCATATATGTCATGTTTTATATCGAATATAATGTAATATGTATATTATATATTTCATACATATCATATGTTCTTATGTCAATCATTTTAGTCTTATTGGTCTTGTTATATACTTGTATTAATAATGTCCTGTATGCGAGATAGTTGCTACTTAATTCTTGATTATTCATATTATTGCAACTTGTATGATTTTTATGATTCCAAATATTATTGCTTTGATTATTATTTCTTCTAACATATTTTGGAAGAATTATTTTGCTTATGTGTACTAACATTTCAAGGAAATCATACTCCAGATTATTGAAGACTTCAAATTAAGATCAGTTTAGAGTTTATTGTAATTGAAGTCTATATTATTCATTTTATTGAGTATGAGAGAGTATGATTGTAATTGAGTAATTGAGCACACACACACATCGGGGGAGAGTTCAAAATCTAATTTTTTAAAAATTGATCATACTGTATGATATATGTATATACAGGACAATCTAATCAGTTATTTACCCGACGAGCAATTAAACGAACAGAAATGAAAATTTTTCTAAGTATTAATTGTACAATACAATCATAGTTTGTACATGCCTTCCAGAGTATGAGATGGATGGGTTCCTTTTTGCTCAAAAATATTTTTTTTAAGTATGGATCGTACTATACGATTACAGTTCATAAATGCCTTCCAGAGTATGAAATATACGGGTCTCTTTTAGATCAAAAATATTTTTTTTAAGTTTGGATCGTACTGTATGATCACAGTTTGATCATGGCTTCCAGAGTACAAAATTGTGAGGTCCCTTTTTGTCCCAAATCTTCATACCAATGAACTTGAAAATTTTTATAAATGATCATACGTATGCCATACAGGGTACGAAATTATTGGGTCCCTCTTTGTCCCGATGAAGATGAAAAATTTTCTAACTATTCATACCAGATAAACTTGGTTCGTACCATACGAACTTGGTTCGTATCGGACGATGATTGTGTAGAAAATAATTTCATACTGATTCACAATAGGTTTGTATGCAACAATTTTTTAACTGTTCTAATGTACAAAATTTAATCGTACTATATGATCGAAAATACTCAAAATTGAAAATTTCAGTTTTTTGGATGGTTTTCATATATTTAGTATAAAAGGTCCACTAAAACTAATGTGAAAAAGTCTTATCTTCATGATTTTTTAAGGGAAATTGAAAGAGAGAGTTTGAGAGAGATTTCTTGCAAGTAGAGTGTGAAGGGTTCACAAGGTTACTCAAAGATAATGATCTCTTGATAATTTTGCTTATCGCTCTTCCTCTTCTCTTTCTAGATTGCTCGTGAGAAGATCTTTGAAGAAGATCAGGTACTCTGCTGACACTAAGAGAGTGTGAAAGGATGATGGTTCTCTGCCGACACTTGGAGGGTGTGAACAGCGACGGTTCTGTGCCGCACCGGGGATTTGAGGAAGAGAGATTTTTAAAGGCTTCTCCGCCTTACTGTGGGGGAAAAAGGAGAGATACTTTGGTAATACTATAATACCTAAAGATGGAGTCATTAGGGAGTGGAAGTAGTTCATATTTGACCAAACCACTATAAATCTTTGTGTCTTTTAAATATCTACATTTATTTACTACAAGTTATTTTTCTATGGTTGAAAAATTATTTTGAAACTTTGATTAACTAGCTATGAGAATCAACAGCTTTTAAATTTTAAATCCAAGAATAAATTTTTAAACTTACTAATTCACCCACCCTCTTGATTAGTCCTGGGATAATAGGTTAGGTTTAACAACCTATTCAAGAATCAACAAATGATATTAGAGCACTATTTCAAAACCAAAGTTTAGACTACTTTTTAAAAAATGAGAATAGCTACTTTTGGAAACTGGAACACACTAGAAGGTTACTCGATCACTAGACCTCCATTATTTGATAATATCCCTTTTGATTTTTGGAAAACACGTATGTCTATATTTTTATAATCACTAGATTATCACATGTGGATCCTAGTTCAAGAAGGATGTACCAGGCCAACTAGATTAGTTGTTGGCATTAGAGTTGAAACACCCTTTGCTAACTGGACTGTAGAAGAATGTGACTTAGCACAACTAAATGCAAAGTATTTTAATAGTTTCTTTTGTGCACTAAAGTCAAAAGATTACATGCGGGTTTTCACTTGCAAAAGTGGAAAGGATATATGCGATAGACTTTGTATTACTTATGAAGAGAATAATGAAGTAAAGCAATCTAGGTTAAATATCTTGTTACATGATTATGAATTATTTCACATGAAACCCAATGAATATATTTATGACATATATATAAGATTCACTCAGATAGTCACTTCTTTGTATGTATTAGGTAGGGAATTAATGAATGTTAAAATGGTCATTAAAATACTTCATTGTTTTCCTACTGCTTATGATGCTAAAATAACTATGATTATATAATCTAAAGATTTAAATGTTTTCTCTATTGACAATATTATTGGATCCCTAATTGCTTATGAGCAAGGAGTGAGTCAAAAAAAGATTGATGTAGGAGAACAATAAAAGGAGAAGAATATAGCATTGAAAGTCGAGGACTCAGAGAGTGATCAGTTACAACCTGATGATGAGGATGACATTGCCTTTATGACTAGGCAATTAAAAAGTTTTCTTAAAAGGAAGTAGAAGAGACGCTAGTAGTGGAACATAGGTAAGTTTAATAAAGATGTTAAGATTTCTAATGATGTGATTTAATACGAATGTAGGAAACATGGATATATAAAATTGGATTGCCCAAATCTAAAAGCCACTCTAGTAAGGAGAAGGTAGAGGAGAAAGCAAATGTGAAGAAGGGCAATAAGAGATTTGAGAGAACTTTTTGGGCGGACTCAGTTTCGGATTCGTTAGAAATAGAAAAGGAGGTGGACGTCACCAACCTATATTTAATGGCCGATAATCTTGATCAAGAAGAGATATGTGACTTAACCTATATATAATTGTTAGAAGTTTCTGAAAGAATTCATGATGCATATAAAAAATTTAAGAAAATGCATGCTAGTCTAAACCTTGAAATGCAAGAATTAAAAAAAGAACATAAAATTCTTAGGAAAGATCATGCACTGATATATAATAATTACATGAGCTTTCTTGATGAATTTGATATTTAAATAAAAAGAATTATCTTTTAAAATTATCATATGCTCAATTGGAAAAAGAATTTAAGGATTTTAAGGATGAATCAAAGAGTATAGAACATTATTTGAATTTTTATAAGAATGTGTTATAGGATTTAAACACATTTCTTAAATTCAAAGTAATATCTCTTAAAAAAAAATAGGAATCCCCCAACACTTAAAGATTTTACGAATCCTATTTTGAGATCTAAAATTTTAGAACCTAGGAAGAGATAGAGAAATTATAGAATATTGAGAAATCCATTTCCTATAATTAAATGTATTTCTTGTGGGATGATTGGACATATTGCACACACTTGTACTTTACATAAAAAAACTTATTTAGTGTGGAAACCTAAGATGCATAAACCTAGTCATATCATACATGCATCTAGTTTTATTTTGCCAAAAAGGAGAACCCAAACTTATTTGGCTTCTAAAGTCTAACATTTAATTATTTTGTAAAAATACTCTCATACAAGGCCTCATGAGAGTATTTAATACCTGAATAATGATTGCTCAAAGCATATGGCTGGAGACATTACACAATTTATATCACTGGAAGCTAGGAATGGAGGCAGAGTTATACTAGGAGATAACACCATTAGTAAAGTGGTTGGCACAGTTATGATCAAAAACTTGTAAAATTTTTTTATAGAAATGTGTTACTTGTAGAAGGCTTAAAATATAATTTATTAAGTATTAGCCAGCTATGTGATAAAGGGTATAATGTAAAAATTATTTCTCACTAATTGCATATTAAGCCTAAATGGAAATGATATTTTGCATGTAATAAGATTAAACGATATTTATATGTTAGATTTGAATTATATTAAAACTCCTATTGCTTTTTGTTTTAAAACTATTTCTGATGAATCTTGGTTATAGCATAGGAGATTTTGTCACGCTATCATGATAAACTATAGGAAAGTTACCCAAAAGGATTTGGTTAGAGGTATACCAAAATTAGACTTTACTAAGGATCACCTTTATGATGCATGTCAATTAGGAAAACAGGTGAAGTCCTCATTTCATTTCAATGAGGATCTTAGAACTAGTAAACCTTTGGAGATTTTCCATATGGATCTTTTTGGACCGGTTAGCACATAAGTCTAGGAGGGAAAGTAGACAGATTTGTGATTATTGATTATTTCTCTAGATTTATATGGTTTAAAATCTTATTTCATAAGAGTGAATTATTTGAGGAGTTTAGAGATTTTTTTACTTGGATTTGGAAAAAATTAGGGTGTGAGATTTTAATAATACAAAGTGGCCATGCAAGAGAATTTGAAATTGAAAGATTTGATGATTTTCGTAATGAAAAAGAAATTGATCACAATTTTTTGTCCCCTCAGCAGAATGGGGTAGTCAAAAGAAATCAAAAAAATATTAATTGAAGCCGCTAGAGCTATATTGGCAGAATATTTACTTTCTAAATATTTTTGGACTGAAGCGGTTAATACTGCATATTATATTCTAAATAGGGTGAACATTAGATTGAAATTGAACAAAATACCCTATGAGCTTCTTAAGGGGAGAACACCTAATTTGTCATATTTACATGTTTTTAGATGTAAGGTGTTCATACATAATAATAAAAAATCTACTTTAGGAGAATTTGATCTAAAATCAGATGAAGGAATTTTTCTTGGATACTCTAGTGTTAGAAAATCATATATAGTATTTAACAAAAGAACGTTGGTAGTTGAGGAGACTACACATGTTGTATTTGATGAATTTGAAAGTTTGGAAGAGCCAAATTTGTAAGAGGATGAAATAAAAAAAAAACTCCTAAAACAATTAAGAAGATTAATTTAGATGAAAATTTGGAGAAAGAAAACCCTTTGCCTAGAGATTTGAAATTTTCTAAAAACTACCATAAGGAATTAATTTTAGGTGAACCTAGTGAGGGTGTTAGGACTACTCGTTGACTAAGAAAAAAGGTCAATCATTCTACCTTTATTTTGATGACAGAACTCACAAATATAAATCAAGCACTTTCAGATTAATTTTGAAATTGGCAATGCAAGAAGAATTAAAATAATTTATAAGGAATAATATTTGGGAATTAATTATAAGGCCAAAGGATCAAAGTATAGCTAGAACTAAGTGGGTATTTAAAAATAAAATGAATGACTAAGGAATTGTTAGAAATAAGGTTAGATTGGTGGCTATTGTGTATAATCAAATTGAAGGGATTGATTTTGAGAGGACTTTTGCCCCTGTAGCGAGACATGAATCAATTAGTGTTTTGTTAGCCTTTACTTATTTTAGAGGATTTAAGTTGTATTAAATGGATGTTAAAAGTGCCTTTTTGAATGGGGTGATCTAAGAGGTTATTTATGTTGAACAACTTCCAAGTTTTGAAAATTCAAAATACCATATCATATTTTTAAATTAAAAAATGCATTATATGGATTGAAAATGGCACCTAGATCTTGATATAAGAGGTTGAGCACTTTCCTACTTGAGAGATCTTTTGAAAAAGAAGTGTGGACACCACTCTCTTTTTGAAGAAATTGAGAGATGATATACTCATTGTATAAATTTATGTTGATGACATCATCTTAAGATCTACAAATAAAAACATGATGATTTTTCTAAAATAATGAGTAGTAATTTTGAGATGAGCTTAATAGGGGATTTAAGTTACTTTTTAGGTTTTAGCATTAAAAATTTTGATGAGGGAACATTTCTTAGTTAGTCAAAGTATACTAAGGATATCCTCAATAAGTATGAAATTGATAATGCTAAATCAGTTAATACACCTATGAGTTCCTCAGTTCAGTTGGATAAGGACCCAAAGGAAAAATCTGTTGATTAAAATAAATTTAGAGGAATTATTAGATCTTTTCTTTACTTGACTTTTAGTAGACCCGATATTATATTTAGTGTTTTTTTATGTTCTATATTTCAATCAGATCCAAAAGAATCATATTTGACAGCAATAAAAAGGATTTTGAGATATCTCTTGGGAACTCAGAACTTAGGGATTTGGTATCCTAAGTTTAGTTCTTTATTTGAAATAATTGGATATTTAGATTTAGACTTTACAAGTTGTAGGGTTAATTGAAAGAGTACATCTAAAACTTGTCAATTTATAGGAAATTCTCTAGTTATTTGGTTTAGTTAAAAATAGAATTCTATAACCCTATCTACTGTTGAAGTTGAATACAATGCCTTAGGAAGTTGTGTGGAATAAGTTCTTTGGTTGAAACAATAGTTGATTGATTTATGATTTATAATAGGCACAATTTATTATGATCACATTAGTGCCATCTGCATTTTAAAAAATCCTTTTCAACATTCTATAACCAAACATATAGACATAAGACGGCATTTTATTTGGGATCATGTATCCAAAGGAAAAATCGATTTAAATTATATTTCAACTGAAAATTAACTTGTAGATATTTTTATAAAACTACTAACCTTTGATACTTTTAACACATTAAGAATGAGGCTAGGCTTGATCGATCTTAATGCTTAAATAAATTTTTCTTTAAACTTGATATGTTTCGTTGTGTATTTTCTATTTTGTTTTTAATATTTTTATTTGTATGAGTGTTTTTCAGTCTTTCATTTTATTTTTGTTTTTAATGTTTTGTGTGTTACACCACTTTTCAAAATTTCTATTTCTGATCGTTCGTGATAAATTTTATAAGTGTTATATTCGTACTATACGAAATTATTTTTGTCCCGTACAAATTATGTAGCATATCAATTATTGCTTTAGAATGAATGCGTAAAATTTTTTTTCCAATACATATCATACTGTACGATATTTATATCGCCCTGGACAATTTGTATTCATTTGTTTGAATGCACCTAGATAGTTATCCAGGAAAAATCAGTTATCTTAACTAATCATACATATGAAATTGTATTTCATACATATAAACCACGTGCCATTCAATGTGAGGGACGAACCTAACCATCTTTAAAATGATCTTAAATAGCCATTTGTCCCAGACAAACACCTATTCGTTTGTACGATCGTTTGGTTAAAAAGCCTATACGAAAGGACACTTCTTAACTTGCATGATTAAAAAAAGTCCTTTCATTTTAAATGTATTCTTTCTTACATATGAAATTATTTGAAGGGGGAGCACCTGCACCTGCTCAGGGATCTGACTTTAAGGAGATAATCCAGCACTTTGACAGATTAAAAAGCCATTTTGATCAATGTTTTGATCAAATTCAGACTCACCATAACCAGCAGGATGCATAGTACCACCACGACATGGGATGGATTTGAGGACAGTTCGAATCCATGAACACTAATGTAGTTATGATGAATAGCTATTTTTCTTTCTTCAACCAACCTCCTCCTTTAGAACAAGGCCCATCAGAGTTCTAGATGTACTTCTTTTGTGTTATCTTTGCCAGTCTTCTGAGATGTGATGATTTCAGTTGTTTGGGTACTTATGTTTGATCAGTGATTTGTGTACTTATTCCTGTTTAGATTTTATTTTGATATTATTATGTTATTTTTTCTACTATGATTTGATATCAATTATGCTTCAATGTATTTCATATTTAAATTTATATCAATAAAAATTGTATTGTTTTGATTAGTTTCTTAAGTTCGTTGTGTGAAATGTAAGTTTGCTTATATGTTAATCCTATCTTATTTGATCTAAAAAGTATTACAAATTAAATTGTAATACAAAATTTAATTTCGTTAAGAAATTTATTTTTTTTTTCAAAAATTTAAGTTAACTCGTAACTTGATCCAGTTAAGGCTATCAATTTCATGTTCTTTTTTGGCAAACATAATTTAAATATTATTAATGCAATTTTGATATCTCATTATTTTTTATTTCTCTTTTTAATATAATTATCTTTGCAATTAAAAAATTTTGATTTTTTTTTAGATTTTTAATTTTGAAAAGATTAGTTAAAAAAAAGGGTGTATAAAAAAGAAATATATAAATGTATAAAGAAAATCGAAAGAATGCGCAATGGTTCGTAAATTGAAAAGAGGCATAAAATTAGCTCAAATACAAAAAGATGCATAAAGTATGCCACATATATTTGAAAAGATGTATAATATCACCAATTAAATATGTTCTTTCATCTATCATTTAATCTTCAAATTTAAATCAATCTAATATTCAATTATATTTTATATTAAAAATTGAATTTAATTAGTCTTCATTTCATTACTTTTATAATAATTTTCCTTATATAATTATCTGGAATATTTCATGACCTTGATTAATTTTTCTTGTCTATATTATTCTTTAATTTAAATGTTTTGAATCTTTATTTTTATATAATGGACATTAATCTTATTATTACAATTATAGTTCAATCTATTTCAAGATCAATTATTGAGGTTTCTCATTTAACTTCTTTCATTTCAACTTTTCCTTCTTCTTTCTTTTTGTTATTATTAAAAGGGGAAGAAATATTATTTATGTTTGATTGTTTAGTGTGTTAATATTGGCTGTGTTTGGTTTACTTTGTTTATGTTTATTATTTTGTATTTTGCTTTTGTGCTTTGTCAATTAAAATTTTTTTTTTGACTTGTTCTTAATAGAATTCCCTTTTATTCACATGTTTATTCATTTAGGGTGAGTTGAGGAGAAATTTAGGATATTCAATTTCTTTCAAATAATAATTGTTTTTTAATCATAAAAAAAGAGGAGATTGTTGAGATAGTTACTACTTAGTTCTTGATTGTTCATATTCTTGCAACATGTATATTTTTGTTGATTCTAAATATTATTACTTTGATTATTATTTCTCCTAACATATTTTAAAAGAATTATTTTGCTCTTGTGTGTACTAATATTTTAAAAAAATTATACAACAGATTATTGAAGACTTTAAATTAAGATCAGTTTAGAGTTTATTATAATTGAAGTCAATATTCTTCATTTTATTGAGTTTGAGATAATGTGATTGTAATTGAGTAATTGAACACACACACACCAGGGAGAATTTAAAATCTATTTTTTAAAAAAAAATTGATCATATTATACGATATCCGTTTGTACGGGATGATCTAATCAGTTATTTACCCTTACAAGCAATCAAATGAAAAGAAATAAAAATTTTTCTAAGTATTAATCGTACTATATCACAATTTGTACATGCCTTTCAGAGTATGAAATGGAAGAGTTCCTTTTCACTCAAAAATATATTTTTTTTTTAAGTATGGATCGTACTGTACGAATACAATTCATACATGTCTTCCAAAGTATAAAATGGATGGGTCCTTTTTTGCTCAAAAATATTTTTTCTAAGTATGGATCATATTGTACGATCACAGTTAATAAATGGCTTCCATAGTACAAAATTGTGAGGTCCATTTTCATTCCAAATCTTCGTACCGATGAACTTGAAAATTTTTGTAACTTGTCATATCGAATGATTTTATCATCATACATACGCCATACAGGATATAAAATTGTGGGGTCCCTCTTCATCCCGATGAAGATGAAAAAATTTCTAACTGTTCGAACTTGATTCATACTGGATGATGATCATGTATGAAATGGTTTCATATTGATTTACAATAGGTTCGTATGCAATAGTTTTTGAACTATTCATACATACAAAATTTGATCATATTGTATGATCTAGAACGTTCAAAATTAAAAATTTTAGTTTTCTGGACAATGTTTTGTGTCTTTAGTATTAAAGGTCCACTAAAACTGATGTGAAAAAGTCTTGTCTTCATTATTTCTTACGGGCAATTGAAAGAGAGAGTATGAGAGAGTGTTTGAGAGATTTCTTGCAAGTGGAGTGTGAAGGGTTCACAAGGTTACTCAAAGGTAAAGATCTCTTTGTAATTTTGGTTATCACTCTTCCTCTTGTCTTTCTAAATTGCTCATGAGAAGATCTTTGAAGAAGATCTAGTACTATGCTGACACTTGGAGAGTGTGAAAGGATGGTGGCTCTTTGTTGACACTTGGATGGTGCGAATAGACAACGGTTCTCTACCGACACTTGGAGGGTGTGAATAGACGACGGTTCTCTGTCGCACTGGGGATTGGTGAAAGAGAGGTTTTGTAAAGGCTTCTCTAGCTTGTTGGGGGGGGGGGACAAAAGGAGAGACACTTTGGTAATAGTACAATACCTGAAGAGGGAGTCTTCAGGGAGTGGATGTAGGTCATGTTTGATCGAACCATTATAAATCTTTGTGTCTTTTAAATTTTTGCATTTATTTATTGCAAGTTTATTTTCTATGGTTGAAAAATTATTTTGAAATATTTATTAACTTGTACGAGAATCAACAATTTTAAAATTTTAATTCTAATATTAATTTTTTAAAATTACCAATTCACCCCCCCCCCCCTCTTGGTTAGCCTTGGGACAAAAACTTAGGTTTAAAAAACATATTTAAGAATCAACACTGTTTTATGTTTATCTCATATTATATTATATTTTCTAAACAATTTATCAAGAATGATAATGTCATATGTGTATGCAAGTAAGGCAGTACATCTGGGTACCTCTTTCATGTCCTACAAGCTAAACATAAGAATCAAGCTCAATCATTTTATTCATGTTATTATGAATCAGTCTCATATCACATATCATAAATCATGCAGCTTTCATGTAAGAAGTCATTACTTTCTGCCCATCGGTGTAACATATCATATCAGTTAGTCCACTTCTACCTCCCTTTTTATATAACATATGATTACACCACAAATCTTATTTAAAAGAAAACATGCCATCCTACCCTCATATACAAAATCAAATATCTCCAGCCAACCAGAATCAACCAATCATTTCTAGCCAATGTTTCACATGTTTACACATATTTCATAAATATATAACTTAATAACAACATCGATCATGACACGCCATTTACAATGATTATTACATATAAATCTATTCAATATACTCATTAGTATACATAAAGTATGCCAAAATGCATTTTTAACTAAATGAATAATAAATTTATGCAAATCATGTTGTTCATGTACAAAAATAATATACTGACTTTCGATCATTCTATACATAATTTTATTCTACCGATTGAATTAAAATAACATATATGCAAAATCAACTGATATAATTTTAGTATACACTTATCAAAATGTTCATAAAAATGGTATGTATCACATATTTAAAGATACATGATAAAAGTTTACTAAAATCAGAGATATTATATTTTTATTAATTTCAACAGGGTGAAAATGGATAAAACTCAAAATTATAAAAAAAAAATAGATGTAGGCTTAAGGTTATCTTTCTTGATCAGAATACTTTTCACAACTGGAGTGATAGAAAAAAATGCTTCGAAGCAAGTTTTATGTCTTTCTCTCTCCTCCTTCCTCTCATCTTCTCTCTCCCAACATGCAAAGGGTAAATGGGGATGGGATGGCTTGGGTGATACTTTATTGTAATTATTTTAGATATTTTATTTTAAAAAACAATATTTCAAACCTAGTGCCACATCGCTCAAGACCCTAGAGCTGATTTGCTCTCTCAAATTTCTGAAAACCCAAAAGCTTGGAGTCGTTGCGCACATCTTCAAGCTCAACGCTGCAATGCTCCCTCAACAAATTTTTAGGAATTTAATGGAAATTAAACTTAAGGCTATCACACACACACACACACCAAGATCAAAGGATTTATTATATTTTTTCTTCATGCCCTAACTTTTTTAATAGGACTTCTCTACATCATAATAAAAGAAACTAAAGACTCATTAATGATGAGGAAACAATTTAATACCTAATAAACTAGTATTTACTAATTACACATTATATTATTTATTCCCTATCACATCAATTTTTCTTGAAAAATATATTATTTTTCCTCTTCTCCAGAGGAGTGTCTCAAAATAAATGATTCTTGATGAAGTGAAAAATGAAGGCCTTAGAGCATATCTTGAGATATAATGAAAGATATCTAAATATCAATGAGTTACGAGGGAAGGTAAGTTATCAAAAAAAGTTTTAAACTCATTTTTTAGCTATGGAATATTTACTAGAGTAAGAATGCTTACAGTGTCACGCCTATGCATCTCCCCTTATGTAGGCTTCTATTGTCCAAGTAAGGAGATGCAAAATTTGAACATAGGCCAATTCAATAAATTCAAGCTCAATCAGGCTTTGATTCAATTAATTCACAAAACTGCATAGTCTAAAAGAAATATCACATATCATCAACATCAACACCATTAATCTTATTCTAGTTATCATCATCAGCAGCATCATTAGCCTTATTCCAATTATTTAGGAATCAAGCTCAATCATTTTATTCATGTTATTATGAACTAGTCTCATATCACATATCAGAAATCATGCATATTTCATGTAAGAAGTCATTACTTTCTGCCCATCGGTGTAACATATCATATCCGTTAGTCCACTTCTACCTCCCTTTTTATATAACATATGATTACACCATAAATCTTATTTAAAAGAAAACATGCCATCTTACCCTCATATACAAAATCAAATATCTCCATCCAACCATAATCAACCAATCATTTCTAGCCAATGTTTCACATGTTTAATCATATTTCATAAATATATAACTTAATAACAACATCGATCATGACACGCCATTTACAATGATTATTACACATAAATCTATTCAATATACTCATCAGTATACATAAAGTATGCCAAAATGCATTTTTAACTAAATGAATAATAAATTTATGCAAATCATGTCGTTCATGTACAAAAATAATATACTGACTTCCGATCATTCTATACATAATTTTATTCTACCTATTGAATTAAAATAACATATATGCAAAATCAACTGATATAATTTTAGTATACACTTATCAAAATGTTCATAAAAATGGTATGTATCACATATTTAAAGATACATGATAAAAGTTTACTAAATAAGAGATACTATATTTTTATTAATTTCAACAGGGTGAAAATGGATAAAACTCAAAATTATTAAAAAAAATAGATGTAGGATTAAGGTTATCTTTCTTGATCAGAATACTTTTCACAACTGGAGTGACAGAAAAAAAATGCTTCGGAGCAAGTTTTCTGTCTTTCTCTCTCCTCCTTCCTCTCATCTTCTCTCTCCCAACATGCAAAGGGTAAATGGGGAGGGGATGGCTTGGGTGATACTTTATTGTAATTATTTTAGATATTTTATTTTAAAAAACAATATTTCAAACCTAGTGCCACATCGCTCAAGACCCTAGCACTGATTTGCTCACTCAAATTCCTGAAAACCCAAAAGCTTGGAGTCGTTGTGCACATCTTCAAGCTCAACGCTGCAATGCTCCCTCATCAAATTTTTAGAAATTTAATGGAAATTAAACTTAAGGCTATCACACACACACACCAAGATCAAAGGATTTATTATATTTTTTCTTCATGCCCTAACTTTTTTAATAGGACTTGTCTATATCATAATAAAAGAAACTAAAGACTCATTAATGATGAGGAAACAATTTAATACCTAATAAACTAGTATTTACTAATTACACATTATATTATTTATTCCCTATCACATCATTTTTTCTTGAAAAATATATTATTTTTCCTCTTCTCCAGAGGAGTGTCTCAAAATAAATGATTCTTGATGAAGTGAAAAATGAAGGCCTTAGAGCATATCTTGAGATATAATGAAAGATATCTAAATATTAATGAGTTACGAGGGAAGGTAAGTTATCAAAAAAAAAATTAAAACTCATTTTTTAGCTATGGAAATACTTACTAGAGTAAGAATGTATACAGTGTCACACCTATGCATCTCCCCTTATGTAGGCTTCTATTGTCCAAGTAAGGAGATACTGAATTTGAACATAGGCCAATTCAATAAAGTCAAGATCAATCAGGCTTTGATCAATTAATTCACAAAACTGCATAGTCTAAAAGAAATATCACATATCATCAACATCAAACCATTAATCTCATTCTAATTATCATCATCATCTGCATCATCATTAACCTTATTCCAATATTTAGCAATATTAAGAATGATCTTTTTTTTTTTAAGTCCAAAAAAAAAAGATATTTTTTTAAAATCATTCATATTGAGTATTATTTGAGGTGTTAAACTTATTTTTTCCCAAATCATTATGTATAGCTTCCAAGTAAACTTAAGTCTACTCATTGTTCTTAATATTATAATAATTTCTATCAACTCATTTAACAAATGTATTTTCTACCTTTAATTCTAATTTAATAAAAAAAATTATCACATATCATAATTCTTATTTGCACCTAATTTTATGTTTATCTAGTTCAAACCGTAGGATGATGAACATTACATACAAGAAAAATTGTTTGTTGTTGTGAATGAAACTTTTTTATCTTAAAAAAAAAAAGGCAATTGATTAGAACATCAAAATTAGTGAATTTACTTTGAAATAACTATAATTCATTATCAATCAATCAATAGTTATCTTACATTCATTAAAAACAAATCAATAATTCTAAAATTTATCCTAAATAATTTTTTATTAAAATATTTTTAGCACATTACAACTCAATATTATCAAATAAAACCAAATCTATGCCCACAACAAAACACTAAAATATAAGATATTATAACTAATTTAAAAAATCATGAGATAGCCTTCTTTCACAGATCAAATTACCGTCATAACCCTAAGGAGAATCCCCACCTATCATTTAAACTTGGTCAAACTATTTTACTTTTTTTAATCGCAAAAGGCTATTACAGTGTATGAATAGGAAAAAGCTGTGGTGGTCTCGTTAAAATGCTTGTTTTTGGCTTGTTTTATCGTATACTTTCCACATCCTATGTCTTTCACACGTTGATGCACGTGTGATCTTTTTCTTTAATGGATGTGTGATGAAGTCACATGATTTCCGGCACGTGAGATCATACTGGCCCTTGCTGAACTTAGAAAAAGCTTCTCACGTGCAAGGAATAGAAGGTCCGGCCCCCACAATCCGTTCCTCTGTGGAATGCAAGTTGAATTACAAGCTAATTGCATCATCATAATAAGTAATTTCGGTCCCTCAGAAAGTTATCGAAAGATGATTATTATTGAATTTAATATGAGAGATGAGTTTAATAAGAGGGTTGAGTTGTTAGTTATTTGTGATTAACGACTTTATATTGAACTAGGGATGAGTTCGTCAAGTTTTTATTGGCTATCAATATTTTCACAAAAATTATTGAAAACTAAGTTCTTAAAGTTCTTGGAGAGTGTATTTTTATTTTGGTGAGCTTTTACACTATAGTAGCATAAATATTTCTCTTTAGTGATAGAAGTTTTTGTGTTATCTCTACAGGTTTTGAGCTCTTACTTTTTGTTGTATGTTTTAATTTGATATGTTGACGTACTGACTCTTTACTTTTGACCATTGATAATTTTCCAGTTTATGGTATGTTATCTGGTTTGAGCACAGCAGGAAAATTAACTTGGCTTTGCTGTATGGAGAATATTAAACCTTTCACACTAAAACATGAAAGAAAAAATACTTGGTTTGATTGTCATTGTATGTTTTTACATGCTGATTATCCGTTTCAGAGAAATAAGGAAGCATTCATTAAAAATATAGTTAAGAGGTCACTTCCTCTGCCCAAATTTAGTGATTATGATGTGCTAAAAAGAATCTCTGAAATTTTCAATAATTATTAATTTTCCAACATTGTCAGAGTGCTAATTTCTGAGATATGCTATTTAACATAATTGGATTAATATATATATGGGACATTACCATATTGAAGAATATATTTGATAAGACATAATTGGATGTTATGTATATTAAGAAGAACTTTATGGATAATATTTTTAATACAATTATTGATGTTATAGGTAAGAGCAAGGATGACGTCAAAGCTATAAAGGATAATAAAGAGTACTATAGACAAATAAATCTATAGTTAGTAACAACTAGTAACGGCAAAATAATGAAGCCCAAAGCACCTTACTTTTTCATGTTAGAGCAAAAAAAATAATATGTTAGTGGTTTAAAGGTTTTTTTTTTTAAAAAAAAAGTCTGATAGCTATGGATCAAACTTAAGCCGATGTGTATACCTTAAATCTGTGATATTATTTAGATTAAAAAGTCATAATTATCACATAATTATAAAGATTCTTCTTCCGATCATAGTATGTCTATTACCAGATGATATATCGAATCTATTGACAAACCTTAGCATTTTTTTTTTTTCAAAGACCTATGTTCATCTAAACTAAACGAAGATGCTTTACAGAGGTGTGAGGAGAACGTACCGATAATCCTATATAAGTTAAAAATTTTTTTTTTACCTTGGAATTCTTTGATTCTATGGAACATCTTTTAGTCTATCTATCTTATGAAGCTAGAGTTTGTGGACTTATACAATATCGTTGATGTTCCCTTTTGAGAGGAGAAATATATTTTTATTTTATTTTTTTTAAGAAAAGGAAGAGATTGAGGTATAGTTATTAAGTCACCATTTTTATTACATGTAGTATATTCATAAAAAAATATTTACATAATTTATTTATCATTTTTTTTGTTAAAATGGATCTTAAAAGTATTGAATTTATTTTAAGAAATGTGTAATACATATTTTAATTTATTTTTTTATATTTTACACTCATTTTAAAGCAAATTTAAATGTGGAGGATTAGTTTACGTAAATAATTAGCATTATTTTTATCAATATTAAGACCTAACAATTTCTTGATTTAATATGCAATAATATACTTTAGACTTTATTCGGAATAGTTTTCTTACTAATTTTCACAAAAAAAAAAAATTATAAAAATTTTCACTCTGGCAACAATATCATATCATAGGCCCAAATGGAGACTGCTTCCAAATGGCTTGTTTTCCCTCGACCCAACAGCCTGTTTTGTTTTCCCCTTTGCTCATCTCTTAAAACTCGTAACCTCGAGCATAGCTTTCCTTTTCTTTTTGCACCTCTCTAGCCATGTTATTTGCATTCTTAATTTTGATCTTACTACTCATCCTGGCTCTAGTAATGAGATGGCAAATGGAATTTTTTAATGTATTCTGACATTCAAGATGAGATGATAAACCGCAAGAAATTTGACTGCCAAAAATTAACCGTTTGAAAACTGTCAAAAAATTCTACCTATGATGGATGATTTTCCTGTAGTGTTTAATTTAGGGCCCCCTGAAAAAAATTTCTAGCTCCGCCATTAGAAAGATAGGTCATAACATAAAATTCGATGTTGAAGAAGAATTATAATATGCACTATTAGTCTTTAGAAGTTATGGAAAGTCTAGTGACAAATATGTTGAAAGATTCATCAGCGATTTAAAAATTAAAACAACGTCTTTATATGTGCTACTAAACTTTCAAGAAGTTCAACCAATCTTAGAGTAAGTTATTCTATAATTTGCTAAACAAATCATGTACTACTGAAGTCTTACTTCGATCATTTGTCACTATGTATTTTGTAAGCAATTTACCTCTAACAAATACGACAGATGTTGAGCAACTTTTTGCAAAAGAATTTCCAAATTGGTTTAGATCTTACATAAGTTCTCAAATTTCAAAATTTTAATTGATTTGCCTCTTATTTAATATTAGAAGCCCTAACATTTAAAAAATTTTTAAGGTACAAAACCCTGATAGTATGGTTGTTGATAAAGATCTGTAAGCACTAACTTGGGGCACAGTGTGAAAAGTAAACATTTGGCCAATATATATAATTAATGAGTTCAAATTTTATTCCAAATCATGGAGTGAATGAAGAAAAACTAAAAATTTTAGAGTTTATATTAGAGGGAATACTCATAAAAAAGATGAGTGTGATTATTATGGTATTCTAAATAAAGTTATTAAGCTATAATACCTGGGAGAAGAAGATAATCTTATATATTTATTCAACTCTCAATGGTATGATCCAGCACTAAATAGAGGCACAAGGGTTCCTCCTACCTATAGTTTAATATAAGTAAAATAAATTAGAAGATATAAGAATTATGATCCATTTTTATTAACAAGTCAAGCTGTTCAAGTTTATTTCAGTAAATATCTCAATGATCGTAGAGATAAACAAGATTGACTAACTGCCATAAAAATAAAAACACATGGGATAATTGACCAACAGTATGTCGTAGAAACTACATATCATGAGAATGAGATCTCAAATTATAAGCCTATTAAAATTGATGAGATGTAAACTACAATACATAATGTTGAAATATAGTTAGAGGATGTGAAAATATTGACAAGCTCATCAAGTGAGAACGAGAAAAAAAGTGAAGATACTATAAAGAGCAATGAAAATATCTCTGATTCTAAATAGTTTCTTGTAATTTAGGTGACAAAATTTATTGTACTGTAGTTTTTGGAAATGAAGTTAGAAAACAAATCTTGATAAATGTCTCTTATTAAATCATGTTTGTATGTAAATCATTATACATTTTGTAATTCTTCATGTTTATTACAATTAAAAATGTCACATTCTTTTTTTTTTACTTATGCAAATCTTTATAATTATTACAATTTATTTTTTTATATGTTAGAACAATTTACTTATTACTTCTTTTATTACATATGGCTTCAGGTGACTATCCTCCTCATTGATCTTTCACTTCAAAGTTTTTTCGTAAGAAATATTTCAGCGGTGGACCAAGAAGGATTAGATAGGGTGATGAAGATGAGGGGCAGAGATCAGTTCCACTACTGATATCATCACCACCACTTGAGAGTCGGTAGCAGTTCCCCACTAAGTAGGGTCAAGGACTGTCAAATTCACATGTGGTTAGAGTACCGCCATCCTTTCCTGAGCAGAGATCAGTTCCACCAGTGATACCATCACCACCACTTGGGTGTATCAAAATACTATTTATGTATATTCTATACCTCTTTAAATTTATTTATAATTAGACAGATCTTTTAAGTGGCATCATTAATCAAGATTGACCCAATCAGACTCCACTCTCCAACCTCTATCAAAGATAGTGGGGTTCTATGTTTCCTACTATACAAAGACTTATAAGGATAACTAAAATTGTTGTCATAGTAAATTTGGTAAGAAGTATATGGTCTTTCTAGCTTTTACCAAACCCAGTGCCACACAATCTCAAAAGGTCTTTTAGTGCCTGAATAGTCCTCTCAGACTATCTGCCAGACTACGAATATAAAACTATAACTGAAATGCAGTTTAATGCCCATACCTATTGAATGTTAAATCAGTATGGAGAAGGCCAACTCAATGTAGGCAACATGGTCGGATGAAGTTGGCTTCCCTTCATATGAGTTTAGAAGGGATGTTTATAATTTTAATAAAATATACCCCTTTGTAATTTTTATTAAGAATGCATGAGTTGATGTTTCTTGACCATTCACTATGTAGCTTTCTTGCGACAACCTTCTATATATGATAAGTATCATCAATTGTTGAGGTTAGGGATGGTGAGTGGTGACATGATAGTTATTTGGAATGAAGAAGGTCTATGGATCAATTTTTGAGAGTTTCAATGCGAGAGATGCCTCTAATAACATTCTCCAAGTCACTTTGGATCATCTTTAACAATCTTCAATTTTAGCGAGTTGTTAGCGAGTTCACCATGATAGTGGCGACTTCTCCTGAAAAACCTTAGGATCAATGGAACCTTAACTCTTGGCAACTTCTATATGACAAATTCAAGATGTTGACTCCTTTAAATCAGTAGAATTGACTAGAATTCAATCCAAATAATTGGGTGTATATATTTTATAAAATTAGTATTATTTCTTGAGTTATCATCCTATTTGCAAAAAGAAGAATTATTTTTTCTTCCCAAGATAAAAAAAAATACAAAATGCCAGCATGCATTATGGCTCAATCACATGAATGGAAACTCCTCTTTATTATAAGAATAATAAAATACAATCCTAATATTAAAATCCAAACAGTTTAATTCTTCTCTCATTTAAAAAAATTTCCCAATCATTTCACAAAATTACAGCTCTGCCCTATCTCAGCCTAATCGAAGGTGCTGCTTAAGCCTCGAAATAGATAATTAACTTCTTTAATACAAGAAATAAATTAATTAGTTCAAAGCTAATGTCGTACAACTCCTATATTAAATTACATGAACGCTTAATTTACCCACGTTGATAGGCATTAGAATAATGAGCATATGACAAGGAAAAATCAGAGGGGAGACAAAGGGAACAAAAGGGAGTTGCAAGTACCCAAAATAAAATTAAGGAGCACTGCGCACCAACTCCAGTAAGTAAGTAAGTATGCATTGCTTTTTCTAATTAGTTTAATTAAAAGAATTGTCAATAATACAGTTGTTGGTATTCAGCTATTGGTATTAAACAAATAATGAAGCCACATAATCTAACTCATTAATGTCATTTTTATTACTGCATAAAATGAAAATTTAAAATTTTAATGGAAAAAAATAATATTTTGATGAGAACTCAACGACACCATAAGTGTTTTAATTTGAGTCCAAATGATCCTAAGTCAAGCTCTCAATAATGATTTAAATACTTCATAATATCATTTAAGGGATCAGATGATATTTAAATCTTAGGTGTTTATAATCAAAATGAGCGTTTTGATGGAAGGAATCCAATGTATCTAAGATAGCTTAATTCTAATGTCCTAAAGCACATAAATATATAGAGAATCTTAAATAATCAAAGAATACCGCATGGACCGTATGTCAGAGTATTTGAGCATTTTGACTAAAATAATTAAAATGTAACTAAAAAAAAATTATATAGACTCTCATTCTATACATGAAGGGTACTTGAAATTGAAGAGAGTTTGGAGATATGTAGAATCTTAAAGCTCTACCCATCGATCCATAGTAGCAATCACTAAAAAAAGCTTCGTTGAGAGACCGTCGTTGCCTAATTGCTATCACTAAATTTCTTAGTTGTTATCGATCGACCATCATTATATCACTATCATTACCCATTCATTTTTATCACATAACTTGCCCATACATAATTTTTGCTCTTGGCCTCGACCGCGTCGCAAAATTGCTATCACTTAATTGTTAAATTTATATAGTGAACCACATCCCATTTGTATTATAATATTTTCAGATTACTAAATATAGCCTACCATATTAAGAGTTATTCCACACAATCTTGAATTGTGGTTTCTGATAGATTTCAATCAAGAAAATGGAGTAATTGAACTACATTCATTGCTAATTAAAAGACGACCATGTCAACAAATGATGATGCAAATTCACAAAATAAGGAAAAATACCATCAAGTTGAACATAATAGGTCTAAGTTCTTACAAAACCCCTAAAATATAAGGTATGATGAAAGTTCTCTATTATTTTTTCTGTGAGTTCATCTTTCTCCCATTTTGTAAAGAAAAGTATATTATGTATTTTAGGCTTTTATGCATTCTAAGATTAGTCATCTCATTCAACTTATGAGGCTTCATTTGAAACAACTTTTTATTTCTTTTAAAAGCATCTTTCTAAAAAACAGCTTTATAAAATAAAAAGAAAGTTGTCCCCAACAAAGTCTATATTTGTATAAGTTATGCAGAGAGAATTAGGGGTGACAAAAATGGGTCCACGGGTTGAGTTTCGGTCAAACCCGAGTTGACCCGGGTCTAAACAGGTCAACCCGAACCTGACCTGCACGGTTTACTAGGTTGACTCAACCCGACCGTCGTCCCGTTTGCAAAATGACGGGGATTGACGAAGGTGGATGCAAGGTGAATCAAAAAACTGAGACAGATTGAAGGCGTTGAGGACGAGGGATTGTCGAGATAACTCCAGGGCTGCAAGGCTTGTTTCTTTGTTTGTTGCGATCTAAACAACTGAGATGAAGGGCCCATTACCTTGGCAATGTTTGAGACGACGAGATGAAGGCCTAGTACCTTGCCAACTAGGTTCTCCTTTCTTTTGATATTTGTGGCAACAATGGAGTCTGTTTCATTCATTAAGAGAAAATAAACGGTGTGTTACCTTAGTGTCCCTCCTCTCTCATCATTCTATCCTCTGCTAGACTGAGGACATCTCTCTCTAGTCTTTTTTGTATTTTTCTGCATGTAGTTGCATTCTCCATATTAAAGTATATAAAAAAATGATACTACTCATGATGATGGGAAGCTCTTCACTTCACTAGATCTGGCTCAAGACAACAATAATAAACGGTTCAGCCGACCTAGCATAATGCAAAAGCAAATTTCTAAATTCATCTCATTCGTTGATGAAGATACCAACACTACAGCTTGATACTTAGTCACTTATCCTAGTCTCATTACATTAAGAACACAATATATACTTGTACTAGAATAGGGTGAGAAATTAATGAAGTGAATTTAGCTGATAGTTCTTTGTCTCATTTATGGTTCTTCTCTATTTTCCAATTTTCTACAGCAGCTAGTTAATGCTTCTATTATATCAGTTATAGGAATTTATCATGGTATCAGAGCTACTGCCATAAGGCTCTATTTTTTTATATAAAGAGTTGATATATTGAGTCCCTTCTTACTCACAATGTCTTCTTCGGCTACATCTTCCACTTCCTCTCGAATAGTTGCTACAAACTACAGCCATCTTACTGACACTCAAATCTCCTCCTCCCTCAAATTTCTTATGAACAACGTCAAACACATTGTTTATTCTCATCTAACCCTTGATAACCATTCTACATGGAGAGCACAGGTTATCAAAGTTTTTCAAGAAAATGGATTTCTCAATTTTCTTCATGGTAATGCATCAGCTCCATGAAAATATCTCCTTATCTCATATCAAACACATATAATTAATTCAGACTACACTCTCTGGCAGCTCATAGATCAGAACTTAACTGCAACACTGTATCGAGTCATTTCTCCTCCACTTCTACCATATGTTCTCAACTTGGACAATACTCATTCTGTTTGGTAAACTATTAACAAACGGTTGCAATCCATGAATCGTTCCCGCATACTTCAACTCAAGAACAAGCTTCACCATCTGATGATGAAGGATATGATGATGACACAATATATTTCTCTCGTTAAATCTAAAGTGGATGCTATCAACGCTGCTAGTAGCAGCATATATACTGAAGATATAATCTTATACACTCTCATTGTTCTACCTGCATCATATAATGCTTTCAAAACATTGATTCACACAAACATACAACCACTCAATTTAGATTATCTATACTCATTGCTCTATAGTGAGGAAATTTACTTGACAGTAGAAACATTGAGGGAAACCCAACTGGTTGATATGTCAGAACCTGCTATAGTTCTGTTTGTTAACAGCGGACGTAGCCGTGAACGTTACTCTTCCAATAGATAAAGACCGTATTCTCGAGGGGGCATAATGTTGGACTAGCTAATCTAATAAAAAACCACTCAGTTGAATACCAATTTTGCCTACATCGTGGTCATTATGTTACCACCTATTGGTATAGAGGATATTTCACATATCAGCCACAACAAACCTCTGCTCAATCAGCTATTACAAACTCTACAAATCCTAAGTGGTGCTTATATACTGGAGCTAGTTTGTACCTGACGCCTGATGCCAGTCAAGTTCATTCGCCTCAACCTTATAGTGGCACCAATCATATAACTTTTGGTAATGGTCAGAACAATCTATTGTCAAAACTGGGCAAGGCATTTTTCCAGCACCCCCTAATAAGCTCAAGCTCAATCCTCTCTATTTTATTCTTCATCTTACGCATAATCTACTTTCTATAAAAACAACTTACTTCTAATAACAAATGCTCCACCTCTTTTATTCTAATTATTTTCAAATAATGGATTTGAAGAATCACTCAACTCTCCTCCATAGTAGCTATCGTGATGGGTTTTATCTGATCTCAACAGCCGTATACACCAACAAATTAGCCTCACTTCCATCCTTGATAGCCACAGTTTCATCTCTCTGGCACAAACGTCTGGGTCATCCAAACTATACTACTTCAACAATTCTTAGAGCAACGCATCCTTACATTATTACTACTTCTATTTCTAGTCTTTGTACTTCGTGTTCTCAATCACAATGTCATCATTCTTCTTTTAATGTCTCTAGCTCATATGTTACAAAATCACTTCAAATTATTCACTCTAATGTATGGGGTCCATCCGATCCCCAATATCTCCAATTAATGGATTTTGTTATTATGTCATATTCATAGATGAATTTTCTTGATACACTTGGTTGTTTTCAATGATTCAAAAATTAGATACTTTTCAACATTTTAAAGCTTTTAAATCAATGGCTGAAAAATAATTTCAAATGCACATTGCTGTGTTTAGATCTGATTTATGCATTAAATTTACCATTAAAATATTTCTATGTTTTCTTTGGACTCATGGCATCCAAAAAATAATTCAGCTGCCCTTATATTCCTCCGCAAAATGGTTTAGCTGAGCATAAGCATCAACATATTATAGATACTACACACACAGTACTTATTGATGCCAACATACCCTATCACCTTTGGGTCTATGTTGCTCTACGGCAGTCTATTTAATTAATAAAGTGCCATCCCCGATTAGAAATAACATTTCACCATATCAACAACTTTACAATACCATTCCAAATTATAAATTCTAGAAAGTTTTTGGATGTCAATGCTTTCCACTACCTCCACCATATAAATTTCACAAACTTGTTCCCAAAGCTATGTAATCAATTTTCCAAGGATATGTCATAGAATCAAAGGGGTATTTGTACCTAGATCTTCTAACAGGCAAAGTTATCACTTCAATCCATGTTAAATTTTAAGAATATGTTTTCCCTTTTCAACACTCCACTCCACCTATAATAGCATCATTCCCCTATCCCACTACAAACACTCCACCCTTGACACTTGTGCTAGTATCTTCATCACAAACTTAAATAGTGTTCTCTGATCAAATTTCTACATAAGAACATTCTATTTCCTCACATATACCTTCACCGATTCCCACGTCAGCTTCCACTTCTACTTCCTCCTGGTCTTATACAACTCCACCTATTATGAAAACTCACCAAATGACTACCCAATTACAAAATGGTAACCTCAAACCTAGATCAATTTTCAACCTTCTAGATACTACCAACACTCTCTATGACCCAACATGTTATAGTGTTTCCATCAAAAGTTCTCACTGGTGCAATGCTATGTAAGAACAGTTTCAAGCTCTCCAATTATAAGGTACATGGACTCTTGCACCACCTTATTCATCTTATAATGTGCTTGGCAACCAATGGTTATTTATAACCAAGCTAAACGATGATGGTAGCATTGCATGATACAAAGTTCGGCTTGTGGCTCATGCTTAAAACCAAAAATATAGACTAGATTTTTTAGAAACATTTAGTCCAGTTGCCAAGTTTCAAACAATTCAGGTCTTCTTGACTACTGCCATAACAAATCAGTGGAATGTGACACAACTTGATGTCTCAAATGCGTTTCTTCATGGAAAAATTAAAGAAGATGTTTATATGGTCCAACCAAAAGGTTTTGTAGATTCTACATATCTTGATTATATATTCAAGATGAATAAAGCCATCTTTGGCTTAAAGCAATCTTCAAGGCAGTGGTTTTCCACATTTATTGAATATTTAATTCAATGTGGATTTATTTTTAGTGGAGCTGATCCTTCCCTACTTTTCTACACAACACCTACTATATCACTCTACTTACTTCTTTATGTAGATTATATCTTACTCATGAGAAATGATGGAGCTGCTATTTCCAAGTTACTGGATGATCTACAACATCAATTCAAGGTTAAAAATCTTGGCAATCTTCATACCTACCTTGGTCTACAACTTCACCATTCAGACACAAGCATCTTACTAAATCAACAATCATATACTCAAACCTTACTAGACAAAGCTGGCATGATGGAATGCCATCCGTTACAAACTCTCCTTGCTTAAAAGTCCAAAGATGCACCTGATTCTATGCAACCGTTCTCTTACCCCTATCTCTACCGAAGTCTTTTCATATTTTTACAGTATTTGCAAATTACAAAACTAGATACCTCATTTGCTGTTAATTAAGAATGCACAACTCCCTCAATCATCATTTTAAAATGATGAAATGGATCCTAAGATATTTGAAAGGCATTATTTCTAATGGTCTACCTATACAACTAGGTAACATGAAGATGACAGCCTATGCCGACGCTAATTGGGCAAGTGACAAGCTTGATAAAATGTTCACCTTTGGTTATTGTGTCTTCCTTCGATCTACAATTATAAACTGGAGTGCGAATAAACAATCTACCATTTCTTGTTCTTCCACGGATTCTGAGTATCGTGCGCTTACTGCAGTTGCAACCGAGATTGTTTGGTTACATCATTTGCTACAAGACTTTAGAATTCCTTGCAATACTCCTACTCTACTCTATTGTGATAATATTTCAGCTATCTCACTTGCAAATAACCTTGTGTTTCATACCAGAACTAAGAATATTGAGATTGATCAGTACTACATTAGAGAGTGTATAAAATCTAAAGTCATAAATATTCATGACATCTCTACATATGATCAGACTGCGGATATTTTTACAAAACGTCTACTATCAACAGATTCATACATCTTCGAAACAAATTAACTCTTCACACACGAATAGTTAATTTGCGAGGGACTTTTAAAGCATATAAACAAAATGGGACTAGTCATGATGATGGGAAGCTCTCCACATCACTACATCTGGCTCAGAACAGCAATAAGAAACGTTTCAGCCGTCCTAGCAGACTGCAAAAGCAAATTTATGAATTCATTTAAGTCGTTGGTGAAGACACCATTACGACGGCTTGATACTTCCTCTCTTATCCGGGTCAAATTCCATTAACCGCACAATAAATACTTGTACTGGAATAGTGTATAAAATTAGTGAAGTAAAGATAGCTGATAGTCTTGTCTCATTTATGGTTCTTCTATGTTTTCCAATTTTCAATAGCATATCTAGTTAAATCAGTTATAGTAATTTATCACTCCAATCATTGAAGAGAAGATCTGGCCGCAACATTAACCATATACTAAACTTTGACGAGCAAATCATTCATAGTATGTGAAATTGCAATGCAGTTTTGAGGTTTTGAGCACCAGATGCAGATGGGGATGGTGGAGGCAACAGTTGAGGGCCTATGTCCTGACCGCATGGCTGGATTTGTCTGAGTCGGGACGCGAGGCGGGTAAAATACAGGTTGCTTTCAGGGTATCAGGTCAACCCGAACCCAACCCGTTTAAGAAACAGGTCAAAATACCGAACCCGAACCCGACCCATATGTTAAATGAGTTGACACAAACCCAAAATTTCCCTAGTCGGTTCGGGTTGGGTTTTGAGTTGGGTCAGATTTTGGAACCCCTAGTAAGAATGATGTTGATTCATCATTACATATATATATATATATATATATATATATTTTTTTTTCTCTTGAGAAATTTATGCATGCGAGATTACAGTTGAGTTTATATTTAGGATCATAACGGTATATGCTTGTTGACTACTACCTAACAGCATTATATTATTATTATTATTATTATTTATTCTTTAAGAAAATAGAAAAATATTTAATAATCTTTACATTTTCATTTATCTCATTGTAATTCTAACTTTTATGTGAAAATAAATATAATTTAGATATTATAATTAAATTTTTATTTTGATAAGTTTTTTTGAAGATATTTATAATATACGTGTAAATAGTTTTTTTTTCTACTATAACTATTATAAAAAACTAACCATCAAATAGAATTGGATATGTGTTGATGAATGATATTTTAGTCATTTATATTAAAAAAAATTATATTAGTAATAAAATAATCATTCAACTCATCTCTTTCAGAACATTATGAGAAGATTAAATACATTATAAATTATAATAATTATATTAATTTTTTAAAATAACAAATCCCAATTTTTTTTTTAAACTGCATTGTTGGTCTCAAACTCGGATGAAAAAAATTTAAAGAATATTTGAAAAAAAATAATTTGTGCTCCCATTAAAAAAAATTATTGCTCCACCGTTAATTTCTAATCCATTCAATTTATGCTCACACTTAAATTTTGATTAGTCAGATCTATTTTTATAATAATCATATTCGATGCAGTAATAACTATATACTTCATTTTAATGATTACATTAAAAAAAGTATTAATTTAAAATCCTATTTTGGAAAATAATTTATGTTCAATCATAGTAGTTTCATTTCATGATCATTGGTTACTTATATTTTATTTAAGGACCTATTAGGGACGGCTGTAATTTTTTATAAAATTGGTTAAGAAAAGCCAATAGAAAGTCGCAAAGAATTTGTAATTTGAAATGCAAAATGGTAAGAAAATTATCTCAAAGAGATTATATATATATATATATAAAATTATATTAGAAGATTGAAAATTGATAGAAATAGATTGATCCTTGTTTGTTTCAATATGGGGCTATCCTGTTTGGCTCAAAGCGAGATGGGAGTTGTGCTAGGCTGTTGAATCGTTAATGGACTAAAAACATTTGTGTTAAAGTTGGGCCATGTTAATGGTTGGCATTATAAGCATGATCGGCCTGCTACTTAGAAAGCAAGGCTTCTGGAATTTATATTCAAGCAAATTGGGCTGATCTCCTATGGTATAGGGAATCCTTGGGCCATCGGTTTTAATGGCCTGTTCATCAAACGAATAACTAATAATTAGCTATTACTATAAGCAGTTACATTAGAAATTAAATTTATGGTCCAAAAAAAAAATAATCTGATTAGTTAAATATGATCAGCGAGTATATATATATATATATATATATACAGAGAGAGAGTAATTTGTGTTATAATATTAATGATCTTAACATAGACTAAGGAATTGTTTGGTTTGATGAAAAAAGAATTTAAGATAAAATGAATATAATGTAAAGTAAAAGTAGTATATTGAAAATATTTTTTTGTTATTTGGGTGAAAATACTACAAATGTTGGAGTTACAATTTTTTGTTTGGTTTGAAGGAAATGCAAATTCTTATAGTTATGCATTTGGATAAGTATTTGATCACAAGTGGCTAACAAAGAGGGTTGTGGCCAATGGTAAGCATTGAAAGCTTGCGATGGTAGCGGTAGCAATGACGAGTAGTGGTAGGCAGCGGGCAAAGGCTAACGATGAGTGGCAGTGGGAAGCTAACATCCCTTTTGCTCAATTTATTTATTCACAATTCAGTCAAAATGGGTGAATTCTAAATGCACTCAAAATGAACTACAAGATAAATTCCAAATTTACTCACAAAATACTTTGCATATAAAATGCAGCTGTCCAAATGCCTAAATTTCAAAACCTTTACTTTACCTCAACACTATAAACCGAGTAACCTCATGAGGTTTTTTGATCTTTTTCTTAGGAGTGTTGTCAAAATGATAATAAGAATAGTAATTGAAAGCAACATCCAAGGATACACTTGCCGAAGACATAATTTGAACTACAATTCAAATGACAAGTGACAAGCTTTTTAAAAGATAATTTTATATATGAAACTTTAATATGTGGCATTTTATATACATTCCTATCTGCCCATAATGCTTCAATATGTGGTCTTTTATACCCTTAATGCATCATATAATCTCATACCAATATTTTCTATATGAATTTACTACATTTTCCAAAACACTTTTGATCTCCCTATCGTAAATCTCAGCTTGATCGCTCATTTGGAAATGATAAGCAATAGCTATGTTATTTTTGACTTCATATTTTTTTAGTAAGGATAGAAAATAATTGTAGCAAAAATAGCTTTTTTAATCACTTATAATGGCTCTAGGTGTTTATAGCAAGGATGTTTTTCTTCAAAAGAATTGATAATGTCTTTAGAGTGGATATATTCTTTTCCATATGAAAAATGGTCCCATAAAATTATTTTCACAAATATTTAAATTTTCACTTCTACAATAAAATTTAATGGCACCTCATATTAGTTAGATGTCTTCCCAATCCTTTGGCATATATCACAAACTTTCATATAATTATATGCATCATTAAATAAATTTGGCTAATAAAATCTACCATATAAAAGTTTTGCGCTAGTTTAATTCATCCAAAATGGCCACCATATTTAAAATTTAGATTGTTGTTGATGCTACAATTGTTAATATTACTCCTCAAGTAGATTTGGATATGGGTTCAAAATTAAAATTTAAGAATGATTTAGAAGAATTAATATAAAAGATTTCTCTTGAATAAAGAATTTTTATTGGAGGAAACATTAAAGGAAAATCACCTGTTACCATCGATTTTATCGGCAGTCAAAGAACCGCCGGAATTACAGGCTCTTGAACTGACTGTGTGACCACTGATTTTCACTAACGGTTTTTAATAATAATCTGCCGGAAAGTTCGGCTGTTAAATAACTATTGATATGCCACCCATTTTTGTTTGGGCGTCGTATATTGCCGGCGGTTCAACCGCTGGGGTTAAGTGAATTTTTTTGGCAGTCTAAACTGCCAAAAAAATGCTAGAAATTAACCTAAAATAGGTCATTCGGCTTTTCCACCATATTTCATCATGTTCTATTTTTCTCGAGCCACTGCTCTCGCCCTCACCTCCGACTGCGTCCGTTGGACTCTGGCTGTCAATGCCCTCACTCCGGCCACCGACACCCTCACTCCGGCCGCCGACACCCTCAATCCAGCCTGCGAGCGCCCTGATCCGAAGGTGATATCCGTGCTTTTACTTTTTTTTTTCTTTAGTCATGGATGTTCTCACTCGACATTTGCAAGAGGATATGTTTTCAAGAGATATTACTTGTGTTCAAACATTAGATGGTTTGTTCAAGTATTTCCTATTTTAGTTTGTGTACATCAAGGATTAACCTTAAGCTCATATATTTTTACTTTAATCATAGAGAGAATAATGTGGAACTATACATGATATTAATTTATTTAGAGAAAGCATATAATAAAGTTCCAACAGAAGTACTATGGAAAGTTCTAGAAAAGAAAAATGTTAATACAGAGCAAATATGATGCTCCTTACTTATTATGGAAAACGATTCCAAAGGAAGTTAGAGATACGTGATTTAGAGAATTTATTCGATATTACCTAAAATTTTTTATTTCATTTGTATTAATATTACTTATTATGCCTATGTTTTATAAAAAGATTTTAGGTGGTTTTCTGAGCATGTCATGAGGATTAGAATAAATTTTGAGAGGAGAGAATCAACTCATCATAGAGACATGTTCACGGACATTAGAAAGCCCAAGGAGCATCCAATATGGAGTGGCGAGGGAGTATGGGTAGATTTGAGCAGATCTTGGGCAAGCCCTGAGTTTACCAATTTGAGAGAGAGCTAAATAAGCAAAATAGAGAATCTAATTATGGGGGTTTAGGAAGCTCTCTTAATACTTGTTGATCAGTGCCTCATATTAAACATAGATGATGACTGGTAAAAGCATTCAATTAGTTTAATATTTTAACTATATATTCTATTTACATAAAGAGTTTCTTGGCCGGGCCTATACTACTAGAGTTGCATACGAGGATTCACCAACATCAAGTTGACCATCAGTGGGTTGATAAGAAGGAAAAAAAACTCATGTGAGTATAATTTCTTGAGTAATATAATAAAATAAATAAAATTTTATTTTATGGATTTATTCTCACTTAATGATTTTATAGAGTTAGAGAAATTCATCAGTCTACTGGTGATGGATCATCTTCAGGATCAATCTAGTATTATGAGTATCAGATGTGGTCAGACATTGTTGGAGGAAGGTAGAGGAGGAAAGTTTATGGCTTAGGTACATAAGGATATGCATATAAGGGGTTCATCTACATCAATATTTTATGATGTTAGTGGAGCTGAAGAAACTATTAGCTAGAGGGTTGTTGCCCTGATAAGAGAGATAGAGGAGATGAGAAAGATTCAAAAAGAGATGCCGGTGCAGCTGCAATCATATTGAGATAAAAATAAGAAGAAAAAAGAGCAAGACTCGACACTTGAATCACAGGGCAGCGAGGACATAGATGATGATTAGTGCTATTATTTGTTTGATGAACTTTTTGATGTATTTTGAACATCTAACTGTCGATTTCATATATTATGTTTGATTGTGGATTTTATGTATCTAAACATCTGAATTTGTTTTGTTACTTCATATGCAATGTTATGTTGATTTTATATTCCATTTATGTGGGTTTAGTATAGTGGTGTGTTTCTCTTAAAGTTTCTATTTTATATATGTTTTGAATTATGTGCAGGTATTATAAAAATTGGTTTAAATAAAGGGGGCTGTACTTTTTTATTTTATTTTAAATGCTACAAGTTTACAACGACTTGCTGGTAGTTTAACCGCCAGAAACTTTGATAACAAATGGTGTATAAATGCTACTGATGTTTTAATCTAGTTGACAGTAATTACCAGTGGCCAATCGACGACTAAGCCACTGACAAATCCGATAGTTTAATACGGCCTATACATCACTGGTAATTAATGGGAAGTCGTCGACATTTTGATTGTCATAATTTATTGATTGTTCTAGCCGCCAGAAAGCCATCAAAACACTCAGCCGATGAAAAATGACCGTCGCAATTTGTTTCCTATGTAGTTGATACTAGTGGATTGGGAACCGCCAAAAATTCACCGGTAATTTTTAAAATCACTGGAAAAGCCATATAAACAGTCGGAATATGTCACCGGTAAGTGGAGATTTTGTAGTAGTGAGACTTAAATGGACATGTTGGTAAAGAGGTAGATGATTTTAAAAGTATTTATGATAGCCATGAGTTTGGAATGACAAATTAAGGTGGTAAGACCATATAAGATTTTTCTTTAGCTTGTATTTTTTAAATAGTTAATACCATTTTTAAGAAAAGAGATGAGCATCTTATCACTTATAAAAATAGAAATAGTAAAATGCATATTGATTATTTTCTTATAAGAAAATTTGATCTTTTAGATTACAAAGATTGTAAAGTTATTTTGAGTGAATATTTATGTACTCAACATTATTTATTAGTTTTGGACTTTAAGATAAAGGGCCAAAAAATAAAAATTAAAATAAAAAGATATTCTAAGATTAGATAGGGGAATTTAAAGAATATTAATAAAAAGTATTTTTGAGAGTAAGAATTTAGATCTTAAGATTTTGTCTATGCATGAGGATGCTAATGTTATGTTGGAAAAAGTGGCTTGTGATATTAAAATATTTCAAAAGATGTGCTTGGAATTTCGAAGGCAAGAACTCTTAATAGTAAAAATAATTGGTGATGAAATCCAATTGTGCTAGAAAGATAAAAAATAAAAAGATTTGTTATAAAAATTAGTTTAGATGTAAAAAATTTTGATAATTAGGAAAACTATAAAAAGGGTCGTAAAAAATCTAAGAAAGCTATTTGTAATACAAAGAACTTGGCTTTGAATGATTTATTTAATAGATTAGATACTAAGGAGTGACAAATATATATGTATAAGTTAGCCAGTCAAAGAGGTATGAGTAGTAAGCATTTAATTCAAGTGAAGTGTATTTAGGATGAAAATCAAAAAGTACTTTTCTTAGAAGATGATATTCAATAAAGGTGGATGAGATATTTTGCTAAACTTTTTAATAAAAAATATGAAAATATGATTGACGTTAGTGACTTTAGTACCCTAAATGAAAATAAAGATTTTATTTTTATCATCATATTAGTAAAACTTAAGTTAGAGAGGCTTTAAAGAAAATGAAGTGTGGAAAAGCTGTTGGGCCTGATGATATTCCAATGGAGATGTGGAAATGCTTGGGAGATGAAGGAATTTCTTAGCTTACTAAACATTTTAATAGTATTTTGAAGACTAAAAAGATGTCATATGAGTAAAGATTGAGTGTGTTAATTTCTATTTTTAAGAATAAAGGTGATGCACAGGAGTGTGCAAATTATAGAGGAATTAAGTTAAGGTGTCATACTTTAAAACTATGGGAGTGAGTTATGGAGCGTAGGTTGCAACGTGATACTAATGTTTCTCAAAATCAATTTGGAATCATGTCGGGTATGTGTACTATGGAAGCCATACTTTTATTGAGAGGTTTGAGTAGAAATATAGAGAGAATAAGAAGGATCAATATATGATACTTATTGATTTTGAGAAAACATATGATAAAGTTACAAGAGAAGTGCTATGGAGATTTTCTGAAATGAAAGGGGTTAATAATGCTTATATTCAAATAATTAAAGATATGTATGTCTGAGCTATTTTATACACTCAATCACAAGGTGGTTTGAAGAAGCATTTTCCTATTTTGGTTGGATTACATCAAGGATTAGCCTTAAGCCCATATCTTTTTGCTTTAGTCATGGATGTTCTCACTAGACATTTGCAAGAGGATGTACCTTGGTGTATGCTTTTTGCTGATGATATTCTTCTTATTGATAAGACTAGAGAGGGAGTTGAAGGTAAACTTTGAATATGGAGGTCAACCATAGAGTCTAAAGGTTTATGCTTGATTATATCTAAAACTAAATATATGGATTATAATTTTAGTAGTAATAGACTGAGGGGATTGTGACTTTGGGTGATCAAGTCATTAAAAAGAGTACACATTTTAGATATCATGGATCTATTTTTCAGTGTGATGATGAAATAGATGGAGATATTATTAGCAGAATTCAAGTTGGATGGTTGAAGTGGAGAAATACATCAGTCTTATTGTGCGATAGAATGTCCCCCTCAAACTTAAGGGAAAATTCTATAAGATGGTGGTGAGACCAGCAATGCTTTATGGTTTTGAATGTTGGCCATTAAAAGAGAAGCATAATACTAAGTTAAATGTTGTGAAGATGAGGATGCTTGGTGGATGAGTGGTTTTACCCTTAGAGATAGGATACGAATTGAGCATATATGTGAAAACGTTGGAGTAGCTCTAGTGGAAGATAAGATTAGAGAGAGTTTCCTTAGATGGTTTAGTCACATTTAACAGAGAACTTCCAATGACCCGATTAGGAAAGTTGAGGTATTAGATTTGACTTATGTTAAGAAAGGTAGAGGTAGACCTAAAAAGACTTAGTTAGAAAATATTAGAAATGATCTATCTTTATTAGATTTAAATGTTAATTTGACTTTTAACATGACACAATGGTGAAAATGGATTCATGTAGCCAACCCCGTGTAGTGGGACAAAGGCTTGTTGTTATTGTTATTATTATTGTTAGCCACCATATCTAGAATTATTGAACAGCTTAAATATGTTTCTATTTCTTCACTTATGACTCACTTTTCTATAATTTGTTCAACACATTCTTTATATATATATATATATATATTATATATATATATATATATATTCATGTGCTATAACTATAAATACACTACAAGAATTTAAGCCATTTTCGACAGAAAAATCTGTTGTAAATTTTAGTTCCATTAGAAAAAAACTAAGATAACTTGGTAAATTGGAAATTAGGGATTTTAATAAATTAGAAAATTATTCTCGTTCCCAAAATAATTTTATAATTTAATTAAAGCATCATATCAATGCTATGAAAAATCTTTGGAAATTTATTATATTATGAATTATTAATTTTTTTCTCAATAGTATATTATGATGCCTACCATTACAAATATTTATTAAATTATAAAATGAGTTAATTTATATTTCTTTTTTTGCAATGCAATGAATTATATATTTATTTTTTTGAAATGTGTTATTTTGGAAAGATATGGTGTGTAGGGGATGTTGTTACCTGGTGCTTAGGGAACATGAAGATCTGATCTAGTGCTATATATACATTCTATTGTGGTGTTATATGAACATTCTATTTTGTTACTATATTGAGATTCTATTTTGATGCTGTGTATTGGGATTTATATAGGTCTATTTTTGATATACAAGTATAGGAGTCGTAAGAGCTAAAATTCTTTGAATTTTATTCTAATTGGAGGTATAAAGGCCTGAGATTTTTTTTATTTGATATATGAAGTGTGTGTTTATTTATTTTCAATGCATAAACTTTTAATTCAGATACTACAAGTAATATCAAGCTCAAGTCTTTTAGATTTCTTATGAACAACTCTCTTAAAATTAGTTAAATGCATAATGAATGATTTATTTAGAAATTTAGATTGGAAAGTGTGATTTGCTGAGCAATATTGGCTAATAGTTTATCTGTATTTTGTTTCAGAGTCTCGAAAAGGGGAGGAGCCAGTTGAGTAGAGAAGCATGATCTGTGTATGTATTTTTTTTTCTAATATTTATGGAATCATGGCTAGTTGTTTAAATTTCTCTTTTTTATATTTTAGGGTGTAGCCATGCATCGCAGTGTAAGCATTGTACATACATTTTGATGAGAAATGGGATAAAATTTTGTGGATGAGTTTTTTTTTTTGTATATACAAAAAGTTATTAGGAGATATGTGGTTTACTGTTTATTTTAAGTTTAAGTTAACATAAAATTCTAAAAAGTTTTTCAAAACTCTAATCTTGGGTTGGCTTGTTGTAATTTGTGGGTCTTATAAGATTTGGTTGTGATATACAATAACAACACAAGGAGGATCAGGAGTGGTTCTAGGAGCAATCTCACTTATCCAAAGTTACTTTCAGCCACCTCCTCCACCACCTGGTAATAGAACTTCAAGATATTAGTGTTTAATTTATATGTTTCATAATTATATTTCTTTTATTAGTTTGTCCTCTTTTGGTAATGTCAAAAGGGGGAAATTTTTGTTGTATTAGTTTGTTTATTTATTTTACATTAATGAAAATGTTCTCTACTATGTTTGTAATTTGTATTTTGTTTATTTTATTTCTCTCTCTATCACTCTCTCTCTCTCTCTCTCTCTCTCTCTCTATATATATATATATATATATATATATATATATAGCTGACAGACCAGTTCTAGCTGAATTATCCGGCTGAAGGTAGGTTGCTTTTTACCTATCTTAGTTTTCAAAAATATTGGAATTTAGGAAATTTTATAATTTAATTTATAATTCAATTAGAAAAAAAATGAAGATGTCTTGATATCTAAAATTTTTTTGCCACAAAACATTTTATAGTTAATAAAAATAATAGTTATAAACATTTAAGGATTTTTTAGGGAAATTTATTGCTACGTAAATTGGAAATTAGGGTTTTTAGTAAATTAGAAAATTATTCTCATTCCAAAAATAATGTCATGATACAATTAAAACATCATAACGATGCTCTAAACATTCTTTGGAAAATAATTATATTCTGAAATATTGGATTTCTACTCAATAGTATATTCTGATGTGTACCATTAAAGCATTTTATTAAAATCTAAAATGAGTCTATTTACATTTCTTTTTTGAAGTGCAATGAATTATATATCTATTTTCATAGAATGTGCAATTTGAGAAGAAATTCAATATTTGGTTCTGACATACACTAACAACACAAGGAGGATCGGGAGGGGTTCTAAGAGCAATTGTCACTTATCCACATTTACTTTCAGCCGCCTCCTCCACCACCTGGTAATGGAACATCAAGATATTAGTGTCTAATTTATATGTTTCATAATTGTATTTCTTTTATTAGTTTGTCCTCTTTTGGTAATGTTAAAAGGGGGAAATTTTGGTTGTATTAGTTTGTTTATTTATTTTACATTAATGAAAAATGTTCTCTAGTATGTTTGTATTTTGTTTATTTTATTTCTCTCTCATTCTCTCTCTCTCTCTCTCTCTCTCTCTCTCTCTCTTTATATATATATATATAGCTGATAGACCAGTTCTAGCTAAATATTTCGGCTCAAGGTAGGTTACTTTTTACCTATCTTAGTTTTCAAAAATATAGGAATTTAGGAAATTCTATAATTTAATTTCTAATTCCATTAGAAAAAAAAAACTAAGATATCTTGATATCTAAAAATTTTATTCCACATAACATTTTATATGTAATAAAAATAATAGTTATGAACATTTAAGGATTTTTTAGGGAAATGTTTTTCTTGGTAAATTGAAAATTAGGATTTTTAGTAAATTAGAATGATGTCATGATACAATTAAAACATCATAACGATGCTCTAAACATTCTTTGGAAATTAGTTATATTCTGAAATATTGAATTTCGACTCAATAATATATTATGATGTGTACCATTATAGCATTTTATTAAAATCTAATATGAGTTTATTTACATTTCTTTTTTGCAGTGCAATGAATTATATATTTATTTTTCTAGAATGTGTGATTTTGAGAAGATCTCATGTGCAGCGGATGTTCTATTATGGAGCTAAGGGCACATGAAGATTTGTTCTAGTACTATAAGTACATTCTATTATGGCACTATATGCACATTCTATTTTAGTGCTAGGTATTTGACATTATATAGGCCTATTTTTTTATATGCCAGCATAGGATTCATAAGGGCTAAAATTCATAGAATTCTATTATGATGGGAGATATAAAGGCCTGAGGATTTTTTTTTTTTTTTATTTTGATATATGAAGTACGTGTTTATTTATTTTCAATGCACAACTTTTAATTCAGTAATCTACAAGTAAGATCACACTCATTTTCTTTATATTTTTTTATGATCTACTCTTAAAATTAGTAAAATGCATAATAAATAATTTATTTTGAAATTTAGATTGAAAAGTATGATTTGTTGAGCTATGTTTGCTCACAGTTTAAATGTATTCTGTTTCAGAGTCTTGAAAAGGGAAGGAACCAGTTGAGTAGCAAAGCAAGATCTAATCTGAGTCTATATAGGTATTGTTTATTCTAATATTTGCACAATCATGGCTAGTTATTTAAATTGCTATTTTCTATATTTTAGTATGTAGCCATGTACCTTAGTTTAAGCATCATATATACATTTGGATGAGAAATGGGATGAAATTTTGTGTATGAGTTTTTTTTTTTTTTTTTTTTTTGTATCTACTAAAAGTTATTAGCAACCATGTGGTTTATTGTTTATTTTAAATTTAGTTGAAAAAATTTCCAAAAAGTTTTACAAAACTCTTATGTTGGGTTGGCTTATTGTAAGTCAACATGATAGGAACTGTTTTATTTGGGGGTCTTATCTGATTTTGTTGTGACATACACTAACAACACGAGGAGGATCGGGAGTGAATTCAAGAGCAATTCTCACTTCTCCACAGTTACTTTTAGCCACCACCTCTAACACCGGGTTAAGGAACTTCAAATATTAGAGTTTAATTTATGTGTTTCATGATTGTATTTCTTTTATTAGTTAGTCCTCTTTTAAGTAATGTCAAAAGTGGGAAAATTTTGGTTGCATTATTTTGTATATTTCTTTTACGTCAATTGAAAATTTTATATGCTTGTTAGTATTTTGTTTGTTTTATTTCTCTCTCTCTCTCGCATTAAATGGGTGTTGAACAATCACACACACCTATGAGAGAATGTATATTAAATAGAGCTCATTTAGGCATTTCATTTTTTGACCCAATTTTATTGTATGATTTACATCATAATGTATGATATGGATGATATTTTTATAAATTCTAAAAGTCAAGTGAGATTAATTAACTAATGTGGAATTGAAAATTTCCATAAATATTTATACCATATGATGTAGATTGTACTTGATGATCAGATATTGAAATTCAAATCATTTCAATCTCGAAAGTTCTAAAATAGGTAAATTCAAAATTTAAACTATTCGTACTTGGTGAACTACTTCATATCGTACAAAACTTAAAACATTGCATTATGAATTACATATTTTGGATCATGAAATTAAATGAATGAATCATAGTTGATTTTGTAATGTATGATATCAATTGTAGAGTCCGAACATATAGAGAGTAGGTATGGCTGAACTCCATTCTGATAGGCCAACCCAATGCTCTGAGTCGCTATCCTTGTGAGTATTGTATTGTATGATCCTCATCATACAACCCATACAAATAAAGAAGTTGTTTGAATGAACTTCATTCGAAAAGAACAATAGTTCCATTAGTCATTAAGTTTATAAATCATATTATATGATCTATAGATCAGACAGTGCGATCTCTGCAAAATTAATCGTATTAGGATTTGAGGGTTTTATTAAGAGCTTAATATAAATGCTCAAATATTTCCTTTTGTTATAAGTCTTTGGACATCTCAAGCTTTCTTGGGGGAGATCAAGAGGTTGAGATTGTGCTATATTTGTGAAATTATTAAAGATTTATGCTTATAATTTTATCAATGTGTTATACCCAATTATGATGTACTATGTCACAATTCACTAGTCAGAATTATCTCAAAAGAATGGCAAAATTGTTCGGAGAAGGTGAAAGATCATGACGATCACTATGCAAAATTTGAATGTGTAACAACTAAATGATTTCTTTACCCATAATCACAAAACCTGCAAGCATTCTAAATCAGATGCACATACATAGTTTCGGGAGGAATTTTTTTTGGATATTTATCCTCAATGTCAACTAGCTATAAAAAGATAGTCTTTAGAACAGAAAACAATGTATCTATTAAAGAATATTCTGGCTCATCAAACAAAGCCAAAAGAGATAGATATAGCTAGCAGAAAAAAAAACACAAACTATCCATAATCATCCAACATAAACCACCAAATGAAGCACTAATATATTACAGTTTAGGGGCTATGAGCACATATTTACATTGCGGAAATAAATCAAAGCCATGATGAGATTATAGAATTTTAACGATCTGGCAAGGCCATTGGAGATGAATCAATGACATGTAGGCTGATATCCCCCAAACTCTGAAGAAATGCAATGAAAGTGTCTCAACAAAAGAAAGCCAATGCTATAATATTGATGAGGGATCAACACCACTGAAAGTAATCTGGTTTATTCATTTTTAGTGGGTTGTTACTGCATAATTTGCATTAAATACTTAAACAAAAGGAAAACAACATAAAAGAGCTCCAACTAATGGGGAGTGTGCATATTAAAATAGAGGTAACGAACCAAGAGAAATTCTACAAAATAATTAATGCAATAGAACAAAAAAAAAAAACTACTACAACAAGTTATTGGCAAAAAAACCTATGAAATTAAGAAAAAAAATATAGCAAAAATTTTATCTAATGAAAATAATATTACTATAGAAGCACTTGATATGAGACCACAAACTCCTCCCTAAAGTATAAAACATATAAAATATAGATTCCCATCTTTTAGGAGCCAATGAGCTATGCTACAATCATTCTTCCTTTCATTGAAAATGCCTCTAACAATCTCATTGTGTGCTGCCTCCAGCCTTTGTTGATCAATAATATTGACATTAATAGTGGACAATGTGGCATCAGTTATGTAGAAGTATGGACAGACGTATCTTTCTCCTTGGAAAACATTGCCTTGTCGAGTGACAAGCTATTCTCTCTTAATACCATATTCATGTTTGAAAGTACACAGTGTAGATCCAAAATATACACCTCCACCTTTAGCCACTACATTAAAAAATAAAAATATATAAACATACATAAAACATTCTTTTTGGTAAATAGAAAAGCTCGGAGATTGATACTCACTTGAGATATTCCACTTTCAATGGCTACCACCAAATTTTGAAGTAGACTATATCTCTCCATCTCATTGAGCATTGTGCCACCATTCATCCATCGTGCAAAGTATTTCTGAATTGATAGATTGAAACATTAATAAAAAATTTAAAACTCAAAGTTCAAAATTAATCAAATTACCTGAATTGCAACTGATCCATAAATGTTAACAAAGACATGAAACATATCATTATCTAAATCTATCATAACACACATTGTGTCAAACATTAGTTTAAGTCTATCAGTACTCCTCACATTTACAACCAAGTAATTCATCTCCCTCCGGCATTCAGCAGACACTTGAGGCTGGCACACCACTTCACTGCCTCCACCGCCACAACGAAAATGTTTATTGGCCACAATGTCCCAAATGGCCAAGCTCAACTCCTCAACAGACAAAGGAGGTGGTCCGACATTATAATCCTTATATTGTTGCAACATCTGATAGAAAAACACAATTTCTACGAGAAGCATCATTTAAATAATTCGAAGAATAGAAAAGAAACGGAAAATACCTTGACAACTGCACAATCATGGCACGTATCAGATTGTAAAATTACCTAATACAGGAATTCATAACATTAGTAGTTGAAAATATTCTTATGAATCAAGTCCAGATTGCAAAATTACCTAAATGACTAACATTAATTTTTCATGAACCGATTAGTTCTTTCAAATCAAACCCTTTAATTTGAGAAATTAATCTTCAAAAACAACAAAAATGAAAGCCTTAATTTAAATCATTAAATTAAGAGGAAGCATATTTTAAACAAAACAGTCCGTCCCTTTTAAGAATTATAATTAGAAATGCATGTTGAGCTCAAAATTATGGAACAAACTCCCTTGTTAGCTAGCTATCTCTAATCTACAATGCAGAATGAAGAAGAAGAAGAAGAAGAAGAAGAAGAAGAAGAAGAAGGCCGACAGGGAATTAACATGACGAGTCAATGAAAACTGTGATGGATCGATGGTATTTGGAAGGAGAAGTAAAAGCTCTAATGTCCTATTTATCATATATCTCTTTAGCTAATTATTAGGACGATAGTATACTTAATAAGGACACCTAAGCCTCACTATCTCCTCATTTTATGATTTCTGTTACCCGATTCAGTCCACACACCCATATTCGTCTCCACATTTCCTCATTTCTGTTGCTGCAACCAAACATTATTTTTCAAAAATTAAAGCCATTAAATTCTACCTTTTAATTTAAAGCCATTTAAAACTAAGGAAAACATACATGCAATATTATAGCTTTATACATCTACGTTATTATTTTAGTTAATAATTATCTAAAAAAAATATGATATTCTTAGTTACTTAACATGTGTTTGATAATTTTTAATAACGAAATAAATGTATAAAATTAATAAAAGTTAGTTTTATTTAGTAATAATAAAGGAATGTCAGCAATTGAAACGAAAAGGGAGAAAGATTAATATAGCAAGAAAAGGATAAAAAATTTATAAGTTTGATACTTAGCTTTCGGACCCTTAGGAGGCAACTATTTCATAGGATAAGAGAATAGGGGACAACCGCACTTCCTAAGAAGACTGATATATAACTTTACCAAATGAGTTTAAGAAGTCGTACACTCAGAAGCTTTTTGGCCTATTTAATGACTCAGCCCTTCAGTAAAACTTGTTGCTTATCCGGTGATCGGACCTAATAATTTGCTCTATGGGTGGCTGAGTAATACATGTTTCTAAGAGAACCATCACCTGATTTCTTTCTACTCTTTTCCAAGTAAACTCTTGGCAAGTTGGAGGTTCAACGGTTGGCATCTCACGTAAGAGCTTGCTCATAGTGAAAAGAATCCCATTAAAGTCACACCCCGAAAAATAAATTTAAATATTGTCAAATTAATTTTTCTTCAGAAGTTTTAAATTCATCTTGTCTCTAGTTTGAACTGTAACAGGTGGTTGGTTACTTAAATGCTTCTAATTTACAACCTGATATTGGTAAGGATTTAATTCATTCACAAGTGTGGATGAGGATTTCAAGGATAATGACAGATTGATCCAGTCCAACAAATCTGATTCTATATGGGAGGAAGATTAGATCTAATATGCAAATAATGAGTATAATGATAATTGCCATCATGAGGATGTTGACTTAACTGCTATGCAAATATCCAAAGTGATTGCTCCTTGGTTATCTATAAAAAGAATAAGAAGAAACAAAACCCTTCAATCAAACCACTATGAGATCAGAATCACTAGATCAAGTGCTTCTTCTCTTCCCCAAAGTTATGATTAGTTCTATTATTTGGAATATTAGAGGTGTTGGTAAAATTGATGCCCACTTGCATTTAAGGAATATTTGTAGGATTCACAATATATATCTCTATTTTGACTATTTTGGAACCTATGATTGATGCATCTAAGATTAGTACTTGTCAGAAGCAATTGAGTTAATTTATCTTCCTCTTATGCTAATGCTAATTGAAAATTTTAGCTTTTTTTTAGGAATAACAACATTAATTTAAGTATTCTTGGTGATTTTAATCAAGTTCTTTATTGTTGTTTGTCTTTCCTGAATGTTACTATTATGGGCTCCTTGATCTACTTGAGTTGCTTTAAAATTGGTAGAATGAATCTTTCGTAGAACATGATTGATTTTAATAATTTATATAATGGCTTGTGATTTATTGGGGGTGATTTTAACATTATTTCTAATGTTACTAAAAAATTTGGTGGCTCCACTCCTAATATTACTGCTATAGATGAATTTAATAGTATGATTCTTGAATATGGTCTCACTGACATTGGTTTCACTTGTTCAAAATTTACTTGGTCTGATAACAACATTTGGAAAAAGACTCGATAGAATCCTCTTCAATAATGATTGTTTGTTTTCTTTTCCTGCTACTACTTTGGAACATTTAAGCAGGATTGCATCCGATCATTCTCGTCTTTTAGCAAAAATTCTACATGTAAGCTATAATGGTATTGATCCTTTTCATTTTTACAATACTTGGCTTCATGCTTCGAATTTCTTAATGTTGTCAAGGATAGTTAATTGGATCCTATTACTTATTATAATGGTAACAATTATATGATTATCCTCTCTTTAAAATAAAAAAGGCTTAAACAAAAGTTAAAATAGTGGAACAAAAATATGTTTGGCAATATTTTTCAAAATATCACTAAAGCTCAGCAGAATGTTATTATTCTGAAGAATCATTTTTAAACAACTTCATTATGAAAAATTGGACTCAAGTTTGCAATACAAAGCAACATCTGATCACATTATAAAATTATGAGGAAAATTATTGGAAGCAAAAGCCTATTTCTAAACACCTTTGTAAGGGGGAGAGCAATACTAACTATTTTCATGCTATTTTTAACAAAAAAAAAAAAAGTTAGTATGCAGCACCAGCACTGCTCGAAAAGGCTCTCTATCTCCCGAGGCGATTTCTAGGGTTTGCTGGTCTCCGCGCTTCAGGCCCTCCTGGCTAGATTTTTCACGGTGATTTCGTTTCAAAACTCTAGATCTTCGTTTGTAGGCCCTTCTCTGTTTCCATTTTGTGGATTTACTGAGTTTTTTTTGTGTGGGATGATGAAGGTCCCGTCATCATCGCATCCTAAACCTTCGTCTATGAAAGGGAAAACTCGATCTTTTAAGGAGGCCCTCGCTGGAGGTTCCTTTTCGTCTCCGAAACTGAGTTTCGTGCACTCTTCGTATAAGGAATGTCTGACACTGATTTTTGAGGATAACATTGTTGACCAGCTTGCTTCCCCTTTTGCTTTACTTTGGTTGGTAAATTTATTTTGAGGAAGCCTAATCTTGATGTGATTCGTAAGTTTTTTTGCAAATCTTAAGCTAACCAGTTCTTTTCATGTTGGATTACTTGACCAATGGCATATTGCTATACAACTTGCAAATGATCTTGATTATAGCCAGATTTTTGCTCGTAGATCATATTATATTCAAGCTTGTCAAATGAGGTTATTGAAATGGACTTCAGATTTTGATGTTAGGGAGGAATCCCCTATAGCTCCAGTTTAGTTGGCTTTTCCTAATTTGAGATTGCATTTTTTTAATCAGCAAATTTTATTTGGTTTGACTTTGATCTTTGGCCGCCCCCTACAAACTGACCAAGCTACTAATTCGGTCTCCCGTCCGTCCATTGCTAGGGTATTGGTTGAACTAGATGTTTCAAAAAAGTGTCCTAATGAAATTTGGATTGGTTCTAAAATTAAAGGTTATTTTCAAAAAGTTGAGTTGGAAAATTTACCTATCTTTTTTCTTTTTGCAAAATGCATGGTCATGCTGTGAATGAATATTTTTGGAAATATCCCAACTTGTGTGTTGATAAGAAGTCTGTGAAGCAGTCAAATGAGGTTGGTTGTGCTGGAAAGGAGAAGGAGAATACGATTGATCCTGTTGGGGATCATATTTCTCCTTTGATTGTGGATCCCGTGGCTGATCCGGTGGTGGCTCCACCGGTTATTTTTACTCAATGTCAAGAACAGGAAGTATCTCAATTAAATATTGTTGCTAATGATTCTCTTAAGGTAGTTGTTAATGATAATGAGAACAATGTGGTGAATGATTTAAATATAATGGGTAATTTTCGTGCTTGCATTGTTGACCAATCTTTATTTAATGCTAATGATGGTATTACTCCGATTCTTGAGCAGGAAAATATTTTTTCTATATGTGCATTTGGTTGGGGAAGAAGATGAAAACACTAACTTGACATTGGAGGAAGGAGAACTTAGCCCTACAGTTTTACATAAAAAACCTTCTGCTTTCTTGATGGATTCGGCCTTGAAGGTAAATGAAAACTGGAATGATCATGGTAAGTTTATGAAGGATGATTGTTCTAGTTTTCACACAGAACTTGTTAATGAGGGTAAAACCCCAAATCATTCTAATTATAATAGTGATGCTTTTACTGATACTGAGGATTTGGATATTAATGCTAAATATTTTGCAAGGGATGACAATGATACTAGCTTTATTAAAGTTCATAGTAAAAAAGGTAGAAAGCCTAAACATGTTACCTTACAACCTCCTAGAAACACTAGGTCTAATACTTTGCATTAAGCTATCTTTTATGTTTAATACGATTATATGGAATGTTAGGGGTATTGGTTGCCCTTCTTCTCGTATCCGTGTTAAAAACTTATGTCGTGTGCACAATATTTCTATTCTTATCCTACTTGAGCCTCTCATTGCTTCTTCTAGATTATTAAGTACGTCTCAGTTTTTGGTTTTTAACCATGCTATTTCAAATGTTTCTAACAAAATTTGGGTTTTGTGGGAAAATCCTATTCTTCTTGATGTTATTGGTGATTTTTCGCAAGTCCTTCATTGTAAAATTGAGGTTTACAATGTTCATTGCTTTGCTTCTTTTATTTATGCTGCATCTTCTCTTTACACTAGAAAAATTTTATGGGAATCTCTCATTAATTTTCATAGTTTTTGTAACTTGCCTTGGCTTGTTGGTGGAGATTTTAATGCTATTACTTGCACTTCTGAAAGGATGGGTGGTTCTAATCCCTCTTATTGTTCTAAGGAAGATTTTAATAATATGATTTTGACTTGTAATTTGATTGATATTGGTTTTGTTGGTGATAACTTCACGTGGAATAGGGGGCACTTATGGCAAAGGCTTGATCGTGTTCTTTTTAATGATTCTTGGATCAACATATTTAATTCTACTGATGTCCATCACCTTAGTAGAGCTCTTTCGGATCATTCGCCTTTACTTATTAATATTAACCTTAGGCATTGTAATACCCCTATTCAATTTAGATTTCAAAATATATGGTTACTAAATAATTCCTTTTTGGAAGTTGTTCAAAATAATTGGAGTGCTCCTGTTCACCCTGATAATGATATTTTAGGTATGAGGAGACTTTGGCATAAACTTTAAAGATTAAAACAAGTTCTTAACTGGTGTAATCGTTATGTTTTCAGGAATATTTTTTCTAATATTATTCAAGCCGAGCATCTTGTTAACTCGACCGAGATCTTATATCTTACCGACCCATCTGATGAAAATTATGAGCTTTTAAAGAAGCATAAAGTTGAGTTGTTTAATTTTCAAAATCAGGAAGAGGTTTATTGGAAATAAAAAGCGGCTGCTAAACATTTGGTTGAAGGTAACAATAACACTAAGTATTTTCATGCGCTTGTTAAGAGAAAACGTGTCAAGAATACTATCAATAAAATTCAAAGGGATGATGGTTCATTTACTGATAATAATATGGAGATTAATAGTTTGGCAGTCAGGTATTTTCAAAAACTTTTTAATAAAGATTTCTGTTCTAATAGTGTTTTCGATTATTCTTTTATTCCTAGTCTTGTTTCTATGGAGGATAATATTATCCTCTCTAGAACCCCGACGTCGGCTGAGGTTAAAGAGACTATTATGGGTATGAAATGTGATTCTGTAGCTTGTCCGGATGGTTTTACCACCATTTTCTTTCAAAAAACTTGGCAAATTATTGCTTTTGATATTTATAATGCAGTTTTGGATTTTTTGAAGGCAACCCTATGCCTAATTTTTTTTCTTCTACTGCTTTAGTTCTTATTCCAAAGAACAACTCTACTAAAACTTGGAATGATTTTCGTCCTATTAGTCTTTTTACCTTGTTTAATAAATTAATTTCTAAGATTATTATGAACCGTCTTTCTGGGCTCTTACCTAAAATTATTTCCCCTTATAAGATGGGTTTTGTGAAAGGGAGAGCCATTACTGATAACATTTTGTTGGCTCAAGAATTTCTTCATGATTTTGATGTTAATGTGTGAGGGGGAAACTTGATTTTGAAGTTGGATATAGCTAACGCTTATGATAATATTGATTGGAATTTTATTTATTTAGCCCTTGAGCTTTTTGGCTTTAATTCTGTCTTTATTAAACTTATTAAGAACTGTATTGACAATGTCTTCTTTTCTGTTATTATTAATGGCTCTAATCATGGTTTCTTTAAGTCTTCTAGTGGATTGAGGCAAGGTGATCAAATTTCTCCCGCCCTTTTTATTATTGCTACTAAATTTTTGTCTAGGGACCTTTCTAACTTATTTCAAAATCATCCTGATCTTTATTACAAAACTTTAGGTGGGTTGCATATTTCTCATTTATGTTTTGCAGATGATTTTATTGTATTTAATAATGCTACCATTATTAGAGTTCAAAGAATTATGGATTTTTTTGATCAATTTGAGAGGATTAGTGGTCTTTCCTTTAGTAAGAATAAAAGTTGTTTTATTGCTTCTAAGAGGATTACTAATGATCGTATCTTAGCTATTAAAAATGTTTCGGGTTTTATGCATTCATCTTTACCTTTAAAGTATCTTTGTGTCCCCCTTTTTAAAGGTAGAAAGACTTCTTTTTTATTTAATGATCTTATTGCTTCTGTTCATAATAAATTGCTATCTTGGGATTCCAATTTTTTTAGTTTTGGTGGTAAAATTACTCTGATTAAAAGTGTTTTGTGTGTTCTTCCTGTTTATTGTTTTCAAACGATTTCTCCGACTAAAACTGTTTGTAGTAAGATTCATAAACTGATTAATATTTTTTTTTGAGAGGCACTTCTTCTACATCTAAAATAAATTGGGCCAAGTGGGAGAATTGTTGCGGTGTTAGAGAAGACGGTGGTCTTGGTTGCAAGAACATATTGAATCTTGCTAAGGTTTTCTCCTTTAAACTTTGGTTTAATTTACGTTCTAAAGATAACCTCTGGGCGCAATTTATGACTGCTAAATACTGTGTTGGAAAGCACCCTTCTAATATCTTTATTAAACAGGGTATTTCCAGAGTTTGGCGAAGAATGCGCAAGGTCAAATGGGAGGTGGAACCCTTTATTTCTTGGGGTAGGAGATATTTGTTTTTTGGCAAGATAAATGGCTTGGTAAAGAATCTATTGACTCTATTCTTAATACTTCTTCCAATTCATCACTTAAAGTTAACTTTTTCTTCAATAATAATTGTTGGGATATTGATAAGCTTTCTAATGTGGTTCCTGATTGCATCCTTCATCGTATTTTAAAGATGCCTATTATTATTAAATCTACGGATACTATTATGTATAATTTGTCTAAAGATGGACATTTTTATCTTAAAATTGCTTGGAATGCTTTTAGATTCAAAGGTAATTGTGATAATATTTTTACTCAAATTTGGCACAAGAACATTCCTAGCACTGTTTCTATTTTTTTTGGAGAGCATTACATAGATATCTTCATACGTAGGATAATCTTATTAAGAAGGGTTGAATTCTAGCTTCCAAGTATAGTGTTGTTTTCACAATGAGAACATGCATCATGTGTTGATTTCTGGTCATGTGGCGATGAGGACTTGGGTTTATTTTGACGATTTATTCAAATTAAATTGTGTTAATTCTCAACTCTCTCTTAAATCTTTTCTTAAATGCTGGTTGATTAATTTTAAAGGTCACATACAGAATATTATACCTTGCCTTATTATGTGGTTTCTTTGGTTGGAAAGGAATAACTCCCTTTTTAACGGTGTTAGGATGGACCATCTTAATGTTATTCAGAAAGTTAAAGATAAGGTGGTGGCGCTTATGGCTGTCAATTTGATCTCTTTTAAACATTTTAAGAATTATTTATTTGTGGCTGAAGCTTTAGGGTGTAACTTGGATTTTTTCTATTCCTGTTGTGCGTATTGTTTAGTGGATAAAGCCCCCCTAAAAATTTATATAAATTAAACATTGATGTGAGTATTTTTGGGAATGTTGCTGGTTTTGGTGGGGTCATTAGGGATAGCAATGGTTTACTCATTGCTGATTTTGCGGGTCCTTTGAATAATTGTGATTATAATACTGCTATGAATAAGGCTATTCTCTATGGTTGTCAAGCTTGCACCACTCTTATTGTTTTTAACTTGATTATTGAAGTTAATTATGCTTTTAATTTTAATCCTCTTGTTGCTGAGGTTGATTCTTGTTGCAAAGCTAAAAGTTTTTATCTTATTTGTGATATTAAGCAGCAGCTGTTGGGTTTGAATTACTCTTTTCATCATATTAGGAATGGTTCTAATGTCTGTGCCTCTTGGTTTGCTCGGTGGGGCAGTGATCGCGTTGGTATTACTGAATTTTTTTGGATCAATTGTCTTTTACAGCTTATGGGGGTATCTTAAACTTGAGGAGAATGAGGTTCCTTATGTTAACGATTAATATTCGGTTCCTTTTGGTGGTTCATATTTCTGCTGCATTGTTTCAAGTTATACTTTGTTATTCTGTTCTATTTTATTTCTTCAGTATTTATGAGGCGGAGGTGTTTAATTCTGGTAACAGTAATTGCTTTGATTCTTTTTGTGATGTTCATGGTTTAGCCTAATTAGTTGTGAATTTTGACTTGAGCAATGATCTTTATGGCTACATTGCTGATGGTCCTACCTATTGTTACTCTTCTACCTTCATTCTTTGGAGTGCTATGGGTAATGATAGTTCAGTTTTTGTTTGTGGAGGATCATTTCGTTGGGGTTTCTTGGTTGGTGCTGTTTTCTTGTGGGGGGTTTTTTACTGCTATTGTGCTGGGCGCCATTTATGTTTGGCAAAAGTTGGCGGAAAAATTGGTGTGTTGGCGGGGCTGTGAACTGGAAGCTGCTCTTTATTGAATTGCTCTTGTGGTATATTTTAAACTTTACTTGGTTTTGGCTGGTTGGTTGGGGCAGTCAGGGCTCTTTCAAGTTGGTTCTTGGTTGGATTGAAGGTAGAATTGAGTGGCGTGGGGATGCTCCAAATGAGGCTCTTCCGAAAAAAATTTATCTGAGCTCTTCTGGTCTAAATTCCACGGTTGGCTTTACTGGTCACACCCTTTATTTCTTATACATTTCTTATAATATCTCTTTAAGGCATTGTGATTATTTAACATTTTTAATGTGGTGCTGTAGGGTATTCCTTTGCATTTGTTTCTTTTTGCAGGAGGAGCTAAGGATGGATCTGTTCAAGGTTTTTTGTAGAAAGATTAGGGTTTATAGCGATATTTGTATCTTTCTTTTTTGGATGCTAGTCTATAGCATAAGTAGCTTGTTTTTAGGTTGCATTTACTTTTTTGCTTGGGGAGTTTATTGGTTCCTTTACTTTATTTTGAATTGTTTTGTAGCTCTCTTGAGCATTGGTGAACCGATGGACTCCCTTTTGATCCTTGTAATCCTTTTTGGTATTAACGCGTAATCCCCATCTTTGGGGTTAAAAAAAAAAACAAAAATAAGAATAGGAATTGTATAAGCAAGATTTAATTTTCTTCTAGTGATTGGGCGAGAGGATCCAAATTCAATTGGTGTTTATGCCGTTAACGTTTTCATTGATTTTCTTGGGCATGATAAAAATGGTGATCAAGTATCTTTTCCCAAAGTTATATTCCTCATTTCATTTCTAGTATTTATAATGTCAATCTCTCTAAACTTCTTGATGATGGGATATTTATAAGTCTTATTGATATGAATAAATTCTCTATGGTTGACCGTGATTGTTTTATAACCCAATTCTTTCAAAAGTGTTGACATATTATCAAAGAGGACCTTCACAAAGCTATTTTGACTTTCTTCAATAATTTTAATATTCCTAATTTTTTTTTCTAGCAAATACATTATTCTTATCCCTAAAGTAGTAATCCTAAATATTAGAAGGACTTTAGACCTACTAATCTTTGTTCTACTTTTCATAAACTAATATCTAAAATTTTATCTTCTAGATTATCTTATATTATTCCTAAGATCCTTTTTAAAAATCAAATGAGTTTTGTCAAAGGGAGAACAATTGTTATAATGTTTTGCTTGCTTAAGATCATATTTGTGATGTCAATAAAAGGTTACTTGTCAGAATTTAATCTTGGAATTGGATATTTCCAAAGCATGTGATAATATCAATTGGAATTTTATTTACAATCTAAATTTTATTTGGAAGTGTCATGTCTCAAACATTGGTAGACATTTAGGAGGATATAGATATGCTTATAAGATTCTCCAATCTAAATTTTGTTGGCCTACCTTATTTAAGAATGTTAATTCTTATGTTAAGAGGTGTGATAGGGATGAACAGGTAATAAAAATCACTAGGATAAATAAAATGCCCTTGAATTATATATTGGAGAAAGAAATCTTTGATGTTTGTGTATTTGATTTTATGGGCCCATTTATGCAATCTTATGGTTGTCAATATATTTTGATTGCAGTAGATTATGTCTCAAAATATTTTGGAGTTGCTACCCACATGACTTAAGCTTAGGCGATGCTTAAAATTTTAAAGAATAATATTATTTCTATAATAATTGAATGGAGGCATTAATCTCAAATTTTGGTAAGCTACATGGGGTTGCTATGGCTTATCACCACTAGAGTAGTGGTGAGCCAAAAATTATTTATAGGAAGATAAAAAGAATTTTAGAAAAGATTGTAAGCTCAAATAGGAACAAATGGGTAGTAAAACCGGATGATGCATTATTGGCTTACATGATTGCTTTTAAAACACCCATTGGAATGTCTCCTTATTAATTGATTTATGGAAAAGCCAATCACTTACCTTTGGAGTTAAAAAATATGAGATCTTATGTTGTTAAGCAATTGAACGGCAACCTTAAGGTGATAAAAGAAAAAAGATTGATTTTGTCGAATGAGTTTGAAGAGTTTAGGAATGAAGCTTTTGAAAATTCTTGGATATATAAAGAACAAATCAAAAAATGACATGATCTTAAGATTCTTAGTAAACAATTTACCCCTAGATAAGAAGTGCTTCTTTTTTAATTTATGATTAAACTTATTTCAATAAAAAATAAGTCTAGCTGATTAGGACCATTCATTGTTGTTAAAGTGTTTCCTTATGGATTTGTAGAGATTAGGGATATGAATACCGACAAAATCTTTAAGGTTAAGTGCTAATGGTTGAATCCTTACTTAGGAGGTTTCATAGATTGTTTGAGGAGTATTATTGATTTTATTCATCCTGAATGAGAATCTGGCATAGTCTGGCTAAAGATTGCAAACGTAGCATTTCATGGGATACAACCAAACTTTTTATTATTGATGTGTTCACATTATGTTTGCATTAGATTATTTTTTTAGGCTTGGATGAAATTAAAGCTTGTATGACTGATGTGTGCTCATTAAGGTGGTTTTCTTGCATGTCTGAACATTTCCTAAAAGATAAAAAAAGTGTGCAATTTTCTATGGTTGGAGCTATGACACAATGTTCCCAAGCGCCATAGCGCCGCATTTCTCTGAAATGTTTGATAATTTAGTACCACCATGCTTATTCTTCTAAAAACATGGAATTAATCCAAAACCACAGTGCTATGGAACCTAACGCAAAATTACCTTAATCTTTTTAAAGCTCTATGGTGCCATAACATAGAACACCGTGGTGCCCAATTGATTTCCATTACTCCTTAGTGTTGAATATAAAACATCATAGCACCTAGACTCTTAGGAAAATAGCCAAATTAATTTAGTGCCAAGGCACCATCCCAAGCACCATAGTGCCTAGTCAAAGTAATTATTTTCTTAGGTGGAGCATTATAGCATCAGCCTTTTCTAGCTCCACAATATCACCACATGTCATATGCCATAGAAATGGCATGGTCAAAAAGTTGGTGTTTTGAGTTCCTTCATAGAGCCTTGTGGTGCCGCCTGAAAGCAGTGTCACAATGCTTGTATCACCTTTAACCAAGTTGTCCCTCTATTTTACTAGGCACCACAACACCGCTAAATGCTGTGCCGTAGCACTAGTCCCTTATATATAATCACTTGATCCTTTTTCTTTTTAATTTTTACCTGGCATCTCTTACATAATTTATTTGTGTTTTGTGTGTGTGAGATATTCAACATCCAAAAAGAAATAAATAGCCCATTAAGTGGGAATGGGCAAGCAGCATACCACTTCCTTTTATGGAAAAAAGTGCTTTATAAGTGCCAACACTAAAGAATGGTATGCAAATACTATTATATTCAAGCAATTGATCCTCAATTGAGGATTTAGGAGTCCATTGTGAGCTGTAGACTTTGTAATTATGAATTAGGGTGGGTTAAATTTTGTAATGATGTGGGCTCCAAAAATTCGGCCCCGGCCTCCGCCCGACGTTGCTTTTTCTTCGGGGGGAGTTTTAACGAAATAAGTTTTGGTGTAAATTTTGGGAAGGCAGATGGGTTTGTAAATAAGACACTACCCAGAGATTTCACCCTCATTTTTCGAAACCTTTATCATCTGAGTTCTAGTTTCTTATAGGCGCAAGCCCCTATAGTTAATTACCTCTCCCAATAATGAGAGAGAACTTTTGATTATGGCTAGTCGTCAATCAGATATGTTATATCCATAGATACTTAGTATCAAGCGTAGAGTAGCAACATGGGCTTAAGAATTAGAAGTTTGAAGGTTTGAAAATTTGAAAAATAGAAATTTCACCATCTTCCACTTAAAGCGAATAGTGGAGGAATGGATGATGGACCCAATCAAGATCTCATGATTCCATCATCCTGGGCCATCGTGATCCTTGGTCAACTTAGTTAGAGGAGGTAGTCGACCCAACCTGACAGAAGGATCCTTATCGGCAACTGTTGGTTGCTTTGTTTAAGGGTACCTTGTAGACCTGGGGTGGTTATTTGTATAAAGGGATAAATTTGAATCCACCTTAGCTAACAAAGAACATTGTGCCCTATCGATCATATCCTATTGATTCATATTATAAGGTTTTAATTCCATTAAGAAACGTACTAGCTCTGGCTTTAATCAGTATTTCATGGTGTCATATGGCGGGAAAACCACTATGTTCAGAGGGCCTCTGGTCATAACTTTTTATCATGCGGTGCCATTTGATAACAAAACCACTAGTTAGAGGACACATATCACGTCCTTACTAGCAAAAGATTGTTTGAGAATGGATCATAGTGATATTTTTGACTAGGCATTAGTTGTATATGAGCTGAAGTATATTTTAATTTTTCCACCTCAGCAAACTATTATGGAGGGTGTATGAATTTTGTTTTAAGTGATTTGATGGTTGAATTTAAATTTTAAATATTTTGGTGTTTGAAATTTCAAATTTTAGGTACTTGGGTGGCATTGAAAAGTGTTCGAATCACCCCTCCGATTGAGATAAACATTCAATGCAGCCATCATTGGGGTTTTTGGGGTCATTGCATTTGTTGATTAAACCTTTTCGACTCTATTGAGCTATCAATAGAGGATCGAGTTTCATAGGCTCAAAGCCTTTGTTAGTGAATTCTCATTGTTATTGGCCTTGAAGGCCTACTATGAATGTATTAAGATAAATATATCGCTTTTCCCAAAGTTATATTCCTCATTTCATTTCTAGTATTTATAATGTCAATCTCTCTAAACTTCTTGATGATGGGATATTTATAAGTCTTATTGATATGAATAAATTCTCTATGGTTGACCGTGATTGTTTTACAACCCAATTCTTTCAAAAGTGTTGACATATCATCAAAGAGGACCTTCACAAAGCTATTCTGACTTTCTTCAATAATTTTAATATTCCTAAACTTTTTTTTCCAGCAAATACATTATTCTTATCCCTAAAGTAGTAATCCTAAATATTAGAAGGACTTTAGACCTACTAATCTTTGTTCTACTTTTCATAAACTAATATCTAAAATTTTATCTTCTAGATTATCTTATATTATTCCTAAGATCCTTTTTAAAAATCAAATGAGTTTTGTCAAAGGGAGAACAATTGTTATAATGTTTTGCTTGCTTAAGATCATATTTGTGATGTCAATAAAAGGTTACTTGTCAGAATTTAATCTTGGAATTGGATATTTCCAAAGCATGTGATAATATCAATTGGAATTTTATTTACAATCTAAATTTTATTTGGAAGTGTCATGTCTCAAACATTGGAATACATTTAGGAGGATTTAGATATGCTTATAAGATTCTCCAATCTAAATTTTGTTGGCCTACCTTATTTAAGAATGTTAATTCTTATGTTAAGAGGTGTGATAGGGATGAACAGGTAATAAAGATCACTAGGATAAATAAAATGCCCTTGAATTATATATTGGAGAAAGAAATCTTTGATGTTTGTGTATTTGATTTTATGGGCCCATTTATGCAATCTTATGGTTGTCAATATATTTTGATTGCAGTAGATTATGTCTCAAAATATTTTGGAGTTGCTACCCACATGACTTAAGCTTAGGCGATGCTTAAAATTTTAAAGAATAATATTATTTCTATAATAATTGAATGGAGGCATTAATCTCAAATTTTGGTAAGCTACATGGGGTTGCTATGGCTTATCACCACTAGAGTAGTGGTGAGCCAAAAATTATTTATAGGAAGATAAAGAGAATTTTAGAAAAGATTGTAAGCTCAAATAGGAACAAATGGGTAGTAAAATCGGATGATGCATTATTGGCTTACATGATTGCTTTTAAAACACCCATTGGAATGTCTCCTTATTAATTGATTTATGGAAAAGCCAATCACTTACCTTTGGAGTTAAAAAATATGAGATCTTATCTTGTTAAGCAATTGAACTGCAACCCTAAGGTGGTAGTAGAAAAAAGATTGATTTTGTTGAATGAGTTTGAAGAATTTAGGAATGAAGCTTTTGAAAATTCTTGGATATATAAAGAACAAATCAAAAAATGACATGATCTTAAGTTTCTTAGTAAACAATTTACCCCTAGATAACAAGTGCTTATTTTTTAATTTATGATTAAAATTATTTCCATAAAAAATAAGACTAGCTGATTATGACCATTCATTGTTGTTAGAGTGTTTCCTTATGGATTTGTAGAGATTAGGGATATGAAGACCGACAAAATCTTTAAGGTTAAGAGCTAATGGTTGAAACCTTACTTAGGAGGTTTCATAGATTGTTTGAGGAGTATTATTGATTTCATTCATCCTGAATGAGAATCTGGCATAGTCTGGCTAAAGATTGCAAACGTAGCATTTCATGGGATACAACCAAATTTTTTATTATTGATGTGTTCACATTATGTTTGCATTAGATTATTTTTTTAGGCTTGGATGAAATTAGAGCTTGTATGACCGATGTGTGCTCATGAAGGTGGTTTTCTTGCATGTCTGAACATTTCCTAAAATATAAAAAAAGTGTGCAATTTTTTATGGTTGGAGCTACGACACCATGTTCTCAAGCGCCATAGCACCGCATTTCTCTAAAATGTTTGATAATTTAGTACCACCATGCTTTTGCTTCTAAAAACGTGGAATTAATCCAAAACCACAGTGTTATGGAACCTAACACAAAGTACCTTAATCTTTTTAAAGCTCTATGGTGCCATAACATCGAACACCGTGGTGCCCAATCGATTTCCATTACTTCTTAGTGTTGAATATAAAACATTGTAGCACCTAGACTCTTAGGAAAATAGCCAAATTAATTTAGTGCCAAGGCACCATCCCAAGAACCATAGTGTCTAGTCAAAGTAATTATTTTCTTAGGTGGAGAATTATAGCATCAGCCTTTTCTAGCTCCACAATATCACCACATGTCATGTGACATAGAAATGGCATGGTCAAAAAGTTGATGTTTTGAGTTCCTACATAGAGTCCTGTGGTTCCGCCTGAAAGCAGTGCCACAATGCTTGTATCACCTTTAACCAAGTTGTCCCTCTATCTTACTAGGCACCACAGCACCCCTAAATGCTGTGTCGTAACACTAGCCCCTTATATATAATCACTTGATCCTTTTTTTTTTAATTTTTACCTGGCATCTCTTACATAATTTATTTGTGTTTTGTGTGTGTGTGATATTCAACATCCAAAAAGAAATAAATAGCCCATTAAGTGAGAATGGGCAAGAAGCATACCACTTCCTTTTATGGCAAAAAGTTCTTTAAAGTGCCAACACTAAAGAATGGTATGCAAATACTATTATATTCAAGCAATTGATCCTCAATCGAGGATTTAGGAGTCCATTGTGAGCTGTAGACTTTGTAATTATGAATTAGGGTGGTTTAAATTTTGTAATGATGTGGGCTCCGAAAATTCGGCCCCGGCCTCCGCCCGACGTTGCTTTTTCTTCGGAGGGAGTTTTAACGAAATACGTTTTGGTGTAAATTTTGGGAAGGCATATGGGTTTGTACATAAGACACTACCCAGAGATTTCACCCTCATTTTGCGAGGACTTTATCATCTGAGTTCTGGTTTCTTATAGGAGCAAGCCCCTATAGTTAATTACCTCTCTAAGTAATGAGAGAGAACTTTTGATTAAGGCTAGTTGCCAATCAGATATGTTATATCCGTAGATACTTAGTATCAAGCGTAGAGTAGCATCATGGGCTTAAGAATTAAAAGTTTGAAGGTTTGGAAATTTGAAAAATAGAAATTTCACCATCTTCCACTTAAAGCGAATAGTGGAGGAATGGATGATGGACCCAATCAAGATCCCATGGTTCCATCATCCTGGGCCATCGTGGTCCTTGGTCTACTTAGTTAGAGGAGGTAGTCGACCCAAACTGATAGAAGGATCCTTATCGGCAGCTGTGGGTTGCTTCGTTTAAGGGTACCTTGTAAACCTGGGGTGGTTATTTCTATAAAGGGAAAAATTTGAATCCACCTTAGCTAACAAAGGACATTGTGCCCTATCGATCATATCCTATTGATTCATATTTTAAGGATTTAATGCCATTAAGAAACGTACTAGCTCTGGCCATAATCAGTATTTCATGGTGCCATTTGGCGGGAAAACCACTCTGTTCAGAGGGCACCTGGTCATAACTGTTTATCATGCGGTGCCATTTGGCGACAAAACCGTCAGTTAGAGGACACATACCACGTCCTGACTGGCAAAAGATTATTTGAGAATGGATCATAGTGATATTTTTGACTAGACATTAGCTGTATATAAGCTGAAGTATATTTTAATTTTTTCACCTCAGCAAACTATTATGGAGGGTGTATGAATTTTGTTTTAAGTAATTTGATGGCTAAATTTAAATTTTAAATATTTTGGTGTTTGAAATTCAAATTTTAGGTACTTGGGGGCATTGAAAAGTGTTCGGATCACCCCACCGATTCAGATAAACATTCAATGCGGCCATCATCGGGGTTTTTGGGGTCATTACATTTGTGGATTAAACCTTTTCGACTCTATTGAGCTATCAATAGAGGATCAAGTTTCATAGGCTCAAAGCCTTTGTTAGTGAATTCTCATTATTATTGGCCTTGAAGTCCTAATATAAATGTATTAAGATAAATATATCGATCGTCATAACTATATACTTATTTGATGGTTCAAATCCTGTCAGCTCCTATTGATCCGCATAGAAAGATCAGGTTCAAACTTGAATTCACTTATTGACCCGATCAATATTTTTAGACTTCATGTGTGTACTTATAACATTCTTGTCGGATCCCATGCTAGTGTTTTAGGGGGTATTTATTTGATGAACCTTATCGACTCGTATTTACCTACTTAGGAGGATCGAGTTCAAATTTATTGACCTGCTCAGCATCCCTAGATATCACATGTATGACAAAAACACGCTCACCATAGGGGCCCATGCGAGTGTTTGGGAGTATTTTATAATTATTTAATAAATCTTATCGACTCCTATTTATTAACTTAGGAGGATTAGATCAAATTTATTGACTCGTACAGCATCCCTAGACATCACGTGTACATCCAAAACACGCTCTCTAGGGAACATGTAAACTTTTGGGGGTATTTTATAATTATTTACTAAACCTTGTCGACTCCTATTTATTTACTTGGGAGGGTCGGGTTCAAATTTTTTGACCAGCTCATCATCTCTAGACGTCACGTGTATATCCAAAACATGCTCGCTGGGGCCCATGCGAGTTTTGTGATTGTACTCACCCTTTTGTGCACCTATATGTATGCAAACTACGGTGCATATGCGGGGGTAATTTGAAAATATTTTTTTAAACACCTTCTATCTTCTTATGTGAATGTTGTGGATTTGGTGGCGTGTTATAACAGCTTTTGGATTGAGTTGTTTACTGTTTTATACAGGTAGACTATCATGCACTACTTGTCTCTTTCTGTAGGTGGATTGTAGTGCACTAACTAATCTCTTGCTTTGCATTTGTAGATGCTTGTAGATGGATTGTTGCATGCATAATGAGTTTCTCATAGTAACACATAGGATCATTCTTTTGATGTGCATTCTGCTCAAAGATAATATCTAGTGTATATGATAAGTCTTCCACAGCGGTCCATAGGATCTTGCATTTGATGCAGTCACTTTATATTTTTCTTGTAAATAGTATATTGGGTGTAAAACTGATCTCCTACAATAGTTCATAGGAGCTTTCCTTTATCACGACTTCTTATATATTTTACTTATGCTCCCTTGTATTCATAGCATTTCAGTATTTGTTATCTTCCCAATAGACTGCATCAAGCATGATTGCTTGTAGATAGAATATTGTGTATTTATTTGCAAAATGGCTAGCATTGGTTGAAAGGAAGTTATATCCTTAACATTCTTCTATCTTTTCTTGTAGACCTACTACGTTGTGTATTATAGTTAGTAAATCATCACATTCATCATGTCTCTTATTGAAGAATTATAGTATCCATGTACACGCCAATCTTTATAGCCCATAAATGATTCATCATCTATGAAGTACCACTAGTACCGTTATTTGTAGGCAGATTTAGCACATCCATTTTGTATATTAACATTGACTACTGAATGGATTGTATTCATCAATAATCTCCCCATATATGTCGATTAATAACTTGTAACATTTGCTTGTGTGTGTTATGATGAGCATCACAAATCCTTTACGAACCCATTATGATGATCATTTTCCATTTGATTACAATTTCATTTCTTGTGGATTTCCACTTTTTTGTTTGCATACATATGTAGATTATGAAAGTGCCACCATATTCATGATTACATTTCATGTGAAATCCTTCTAATAGAATTTGATTGCAAGATAAATATAGATATCACTTGCTCTCATTTGCAAGTTAACTCGGTTGGACACTTCTAATCATCTAAATTTCATCATTAATCATTCATGTACATGTAGACTTATTTACCAGGAGTCCCTTACTTGCATATTCAAATTTGATTTCAATGTCATCATTCGAAGCTCATCTAAATTCAAGGAATGGTTCTTTGTGCAAGTTCAGTTCAAGTCCAAACTCAAATCAAGTTCTTCTTGATTGAGTTTGATGCAAATTGAATTCAGGTTCCATGTTGTCCAAGTCATTCAAGTTCAAATGCATATTTGAGTCCCCTATGGTCTTGTAAAGTTCAAGTCTGAATTCAAACTGTGTTCATGTCCACTACATTTAATTCATTTGAATATGAGTTTTCTTGTACTTATTTCATTTGAATTCAAGTTGGGTCTTTAATATTCTTTGTTCAAATCTCCTTATCACCTTCAGTTCAATTCCTTAAGTCTAATTAAAGTTCATGTTCTTGTGATTTATTTAAGTTTAAATTCATTTAGATTTGAATTTATTGTATCAAAGTTCACAAGTCTAATTTCACTATTGTCCTTTATAGTTCAAGTCCTTTTCTTTAGACCAAATTTCGGCAGCTTCTCGGTGTCTCCCCTCTGTTTAGGGGGAAAACCAAGAGGCAGCCTACCGCCACGTCAAGAAAGACATGCACAGTCGGTGTTGTGAGACACCACGGCTATAATCTTTGTAATCCACCACACTAAGAAAGGCATGCATGAGTCTTTAAAAGTAGATATTTGAAAAAGACACCACAGCTGTAATCTTTGTAATCCATCACACTAAGAAAAGCATACATGAGTCTTTAAAAGTAGATATTTGAAAAAGACAGTTCTTTTCCCGTGTATAGTTACTTATATTTTTTCCCTGCTGCACTAAAAAACGTGCATGCAGGGATCACCTATTTCGTTGTAAGCACTGCACCATGTTCCCTCCCTCTATGCTAAGAAAAGCTTGCATGGGTGTTCCCTTGTAATTATTATTAAACATAATTAATTATAATTATAATTATTTAATTATAATCAAAATAATTAATTATAATTAAATTAAATTAATTATAATTAATTAAAATCAACTTTGATCATTTAAAAGAAGTAGAAGAGGGATCGAGCAGGATTAATTCTAAATGTTGCCAAACAATTCCTAAATCTCATTGTGGAATAAATCCTCTATTCCCCTCTCTTTACCATAAATCCTAGAGTTCAGCGGATTTATGGGTTTTGGCTGAATACAATAGGAAAACATGTGATTACCGTCGGAGCTTCCAGCGAATATATATCTGCCATAAATTTATCAGTGTTCTATGCGACAATACCATTATGATGGAATTAATGGTGGAAATGACGCCGGTACAGTTTCGACGCTGATTTTGCCGATATATATGTCGTAAAACTTCAGTCGCACAAGTTCCACCGATAACATCGTATTTCCGTCGATCATAATTCCTCCGAAAAAATTCGACAGTAATCAGACATTTTCCTATAGTGAAAGTATGTTGTATAATGCAATGCATTTTACACTGAAAATTTTTCGACATAATTACAGACAAAAATGACGTCATTCATTTTAAACACAACGAAATATTACTGTCGTAAAAACCGACGAAAGTTCTTTCGGCATTTAATCCCCTGGAAAATCTATCGGTGAAAGCCCAATTTCTCTTTCGAGTCCGTCTGGCTTATTATTTCATTCCATCATTTCGTTTAGGTCTATGCTCGCCTCTATCGCCCCACCGAGCCTCGTTACTGCCGAGACCATCTGGACTTCCACGAACGGTGCCGGTGCATGACATGAAAGTTCACGAATGGCACATGAAAGTTTGTTAGGGATGTTAAGCGCTTATGAACTAGTCCCAAGGCTCACCAAGAGGGTGTGAATTGGTATTTAAAAAGCTTTCATGATCAAAACACAAACTCAACCCAAACCATAATTCACCACATAAATCAAAGTGTGGAAAATAAATGTAGAAATAATAAAGGAAAGAATACACCATATTTATAGTGGTTCGGTCAAACCTTAACCTACGTCCACTCCTCGGAGGCACCCTCTAAGTATTGCACTAAACTTAGTCTCTCTCCTTTAGCCCCCACACCTAGGTAGAGAAGCCCTTACAAAATTACTTCCACCTTCCCTGGTGCGGCGGAGTAGTCAGGCCCTTTGATACAAAAGAGATCTTCTTCCTACCAAAACTTTCCTCAAGACAAGCATTGAATCTGATGGTACTAAGGTGCAAGCTCATTGGAGCAATCGTGTGGAACCCCCTCCACACTCCCTTGAAACCCCCTCAAAGGATTTTCTCCCTCTCTCAAACTACACCCTTTACTCTCTCCCTTTCAAGCTCTCTCTTCAAGTTTTCTCCAGAAGATTGAAGCTTCAATGGCTGCCAAAGACAGACTTCATGATAAAGAAAGAGGTCTTTAAATAAATTTGCAAAACCGACATTATCGTCTAGGATGATCGTCGGATCGTCCCATACGATATACATAAAAAGAAAACTTCTGAAAACCATAAAAACTCAATTTTGACACCAAACATCATCCAGGATGATCGCAGGATCATCCCGTACGATGCGCTTAAAAAGAGGGTTTCAAAAAACCCTAAAACTTAATTTTGGCGCCTAGAATAGTCCTGGACGATCGAAGGATCGTCTAGTACGATGTACAAAATTTGACCTGATAGTCCAGGATGATTAGTACAAAAATATACAAATCATCCAGGATGATATTGTGGATCATTCAGGATGATTAGAAGAAAAATTATGGTATTTTGGCTTGGATGATTTAGAAAAATCAAGTATGTCGGCAAACGTCATCCTGTATGATATATAGATCATCCAGGACGATCAGATTGAAAATGTTAACCATAATTAATCCCCTAATCACAGGATCATTTTAGGCATAATTTGTATTGATCGTCCTGCATGATCCAGATCGTCCAGGATGATTAGAACAAAAATTAAATCTTAAAATCTTGCCTAAATTAGCATTGGAGGATATTTCCCAAGATCATAAAGGATCGTCCTTGACGATCCAAAATCATCCAGTACGATTAGTTCAAAACTTAATCTTCTGGTTTTGACTAGATCTCGCTCGCTTGAGTGTGTGTGTGTGTATGATCACCAAGCAAGCATACACCCTTATAAGACTTGATTAAAGAAATCAAAATTATATCAATGAATATTACAGACCCTTTTATGACATAACATTATTCAACCCAATCTTAAGCTCTAATTCTTTGTTTGATGTTGCATGGTATTCTAAAATATTAGTATACACACAAACATATATTACAAATACAAGTAGACAAAATAAAGTGAGCCATAATATTTGTTATCATTAAAAATATAAACTCATAAGCTCAAGTTGCAACAATCTCCCCCTTTTTGAAGATGACAAATATTATTGATTGAATTGCAAAATTGAAAATATTTTCTTCTAATCTCCCCCTCACTAGAATAAAAATTTAAAAAAAGGGGAAGACAAAATTTTTTTTCTTATTATTATTTTTTTTAAAATAGAAAATATATATAAATACAACAGTACGCTATCCCCCTTTGACAATATCAAAAAGAGGAGGGTCAGAAACAAACAAATAAAAAACAAAATGATCCCTAATATAGGAAAAAAATTGAATATTTTTTAAATGAGAAAGTTTTCTCTTGATTTTATTCAAAAACTTAGTAATGAATGGATTGACAACGCATAATTCAAAAAAGATTAGAAATTCAAAAAAATTTAATCCAAGCTTAAGTTCTTTTAAAGGCTCAAAATCTTTTTAATCCAATATCTAAATCAATGAAAAAATTAAAAAAAAAACTAATTTTTTCAAAACTCCTTTCATAAAATATATCAAATAGAAGATTAGTGCGAAAATTGGTGAATGATGAATCATGATTTCCAAACTCAAGTATAAAAATATCAAGGGTTTTCTTAAGCTTTAAGAAGTACAAGAAATGTAAGAATTACTTTTTGTGGGCTCATTTTATACCTCTTATCAATTTTTTGGCGCACTTTGCGCATCTTTTACTTTTTGATACACTTTGTGTATCTTTCTCAATTTGATGTCATTGCACATCTTTTGATTTGGCATCATTGGCCAATTTTTTTTATTTATTTTCAACCAAAATATGCTTCATTTCTTATATTTTAAAAACTAAAGCAAACCCATACTATTGACAAAATGAACTACTTCATTAAGAAAATTATGAGTTGGATTCAACAATTTGCAAAAGATTCATATGCTATAAATAAAATATAGGGAGATAAAAAAGATCAATTTTAAAATCCAATTTAAAATATGATGAAGATTTTGAATAAAAAATCATATTTTAAATTAAAAGTAAATAACATCTTTAAGAAAAAAGGTAGAGAGACAGAATTATGAGTTTCCTTCCGTTTACTGTTTTTAGAGAAGTCAACCATAACTTATATAAGAATTTAAGAAAATAGGAGGTAAGTTTTTTATTTTAGAAAGGTGAACTTGTGTGTTGATCAGAAAGAACTTCACAAAAAGTAAAGGCAAATTAAAATTTTTTTAAAAAAAAAAATGAAACAAAGAATGAAAAAAAAATCCTAAGAAAAACATAAAAAATACATAAAAATGAACAAAATATGCATACACAGAAAAATAAACACACAAATAGTAGTTTATACATCCTCTTGCTCCTGGTCTCATGATTTAGAAGCTAGGCCTGCCTAGGAGATTTTTTGCTTTTCATTATTTGTCATTTTTATAATTTGCTTAGCTTTGCCTTTTTCTTTTGCAAGAAGAGTTCTCAAATTAGGGCACTTATTTTTCATGTGTTCAGACTTCCTACATCCAAAGCAAACAACGTCAGAAGAAATCTTAACATTCTTACCATTTTTATCTTTATTTCACTTTTGTTGATGCTTATGCTTTGGTGAGCTTTTTAATTTACTTGATAGGTCATCACTTTCGTCACCAACTAAGCCACTTTTCTTCACGTCTTTAATGTTTAGTACTATCATCTCACCTTCATCCAAAAGTCTTTGACCCAAACTTTGCTCGTAGGCAATGAGTTAGCCAATCAAATTATCAATAGAATATTCATTCAAATTTTTTGATTCACAAATAGCAATAACTTTAACATCAAACTTATCAAGTAGACAACATAGAATTTTATTAACTTTTTCAAAGTTTGAAAATTCTTTACCTAAAATATGTAATGCTGTTATAATTTGAATAAACCTAGTATACAAGGTTTCATGCAAAATAATTTATAATCATGCATTAAAGTATTAAACCTGGATTATTTGATTTCACTAGGGCCTTTATAAATAATGTATAATTTATCCTAAATTTCCTTACCAGTAGTGCACGTGGAAACAAACATAAAATCTTCAAAATTTAAAGCATAAAAAATAGTTCAATGATTTAGCATTTAATTAAACATTAATTTGTTCTTCTCTACTCCATTGATTAAAAAAATATAAGTTTTGATTCCATCTAAAATACGAGACGGTACAGAATAACCAGTAACAATCGTTTGACACATTCGAAATTTAATTGGTTGCAAGAAAGTAGACATGCAAATTTTCCAAAAATCAAAAGTAATATTTTCAAATAAAGGTGGTCTCGTGATTGAATAACCTTACGAAATATTATGATTACAAAAAATTGCCATGGATCAAAATTTAAAAGTTTTCAAAAACTTTGTTTTTATGAATCCTGCTCTAAAACCACTTGAAAGTGCACTAATGACACTTGAAAGATCGTTAGGGATGTTAAGCCCTTATGAACTAGTCCCAAGGCTAACTAAGAGGGGGGGGGGTGAATTGGTATTTTAAAAAATATTTTACTATCAAAACACAAACTCAACCCAAACCAAAATTCACCATAGAAATCAAAGAGCAAAAAATAAATGCAAAAATATTAAAGAAAAGAACACTCCAGAATTATAGTAGTTCGGTTAAACCTTGACCTACGTCCATTCCTCAAAGGTACTCTCCAAGTATTGCACTAAACTTAGTATCTCTCCTTTATCCCTCACAGCTAGGCGGAGAAGCCCTTACAAATTTACTTCCACCTTCCCCGGTGCAGTGGAGCAGCCGGACCCTTTGTCACCAAAGAGATATTCTTCTTCCTAAAACTTTCCTCAAGATAATCCTTAAATCTGATGGTACTAAGGTGCAAGCTCGTCGGAGCAACTGAGTGGAACCCCCTCTACACTCCCTTGAAACCATCTCCAAGAATCTTCTCTCTCTCTCAAACTCCACCCTTTCGTCTTTCCCTTTCAAGCTCTCTCTTCAAGTTTCCTCCAGAAGAACGAAGCTTCAATGGTTACTAAAGACACTCTTCATGAGAAATCATGAGGTCTTTAAATAGATTTAGAAAACTGATATTATCGTCTAGGATGATCGCCGGATCATCCCGTATGATATGCATAAAAAGTGAGCTTCCGAAAACCCTAAAAACTTAATTTTGATGCCAAACATCATCCAGGACAATCACAGGATCGTCCCGTACGGTGTGCTTAAAAAGAGGGCTTCAGAAAACCCTAAAAACTAAATTTCGGCACCCAGAATCATCCTGGACGATCAAAGGATATGTCTAGTTTGATGTGCAGAATTTGACCTGATAGTCCTAGACGATATTTGGATAGTTAAGGATGATTAGTACAAAAATGTACATATAAGCTCGAGTTGCAACATGACATGTTTACATATATTAGAAAGACTAGCAAGTGGCCATTATGGATTAGAGAGACTGTATGGCCTGAGCTGAATACTGTTTATGGCAGCATAGAGTATAGTAAGAGGAGGGATCAAAATTGATAGAACAAAACTTATGATATTGGGGCATGGGTACTTCCCTTTATACTGGTGGCTTAATTTCACATATTGGGCACAAATAACATTTGGTAAGGAATTTTAAAAGTTTTTTAAAAAAATTTCTTAAGAGAAATATTAATAGAATTTTATTACAGAAAGAGATGCTGGGTAGAGAACCAACTCCTGTGGAATTGTATAGTCACACCCTTAAGCTATAGGAGGACAAACAATGGGTTGATGAGCGAGCAAAAAATGCCCATGTAACTATATGTATTTAATAATTTTTATTTTATGTCTAAATAAATTACTTAAATTTTTATTAACTTTCACATGAGGAGTACACATGGCTTCGAGAGAGTCAGGCCTTAGCAGGTTAGGGTTCTTCTGGTGGCTCTATAAAGTATTTTGAATGCTGCATCTAATCGCAAGCCATAAGAGGAATGCAACATGGTAGGGTTTATGGTTTAGGTTTGTAAGCCCTGACATATGAGGGGATGACCTCTAGTGGATCCAGCTTCGCAGGAAGTTCATTGCAGTCCTTACATAGTCAATAGATAACTGCCCTTCAGGTGGAGCTAGAACAAGTAAGGAATCACAAGCTGCTTGGTAAGTGCAGTTACTTGCACAGATACAGATGCAAATGCAGGAGTAACACAAATAGTTATGGATAAAATACAAAAATTTAGGGAGCAGTTGACTGAAAAAGAGGTGGTTCCAACGGAGGATGAGTGGATGGATTTAGAGTAGTGTTTAGTTTTTTCAGTTTCGTATGAGCTTTTATCATTTTTTGAATATTTTGGGAATTTTTTGAATATTTGTGGATGTTAATGAACAATTTGTAATGTTTTTGAATATTTGGTGTTATTATTTTAATATTTGGTAATGTTTATGTTTATATTTTTTAATATTTTTTAATAGTTCGTAATTTTTGAGCATTTGGTAAAGTTGTTGAAATATGTGCTGTGGAAATTTGTATTGTTGAGTAGTTATTCTTAAATATTTGTAATGCAAGTGTAGAATTCTGATTGCTTCCTAGGAAGGTAGTTTTTTTCTACACATTTCTGGTAAATTAAATGTTTGTTATTTGTCTGAATTGATGATACAACAAATTCCATATCAAAATCCGACATCTTTTTTACGCCTATAGTTCTGGAGAAACATGCGTCGATTATTTCCATCATTTGGTTTTCAGCGTAGTTAGCGGCATTTGTTCTGCCAGAATTACTGGAAAATTTTTCATTAACATCCACGCATGTTTCGAATATTAGCGATTCTAGGGAGTGGACGTAAATCAAGGCACTACAGGAAAACACGCTGTTAACGTCGGACAATATCCGCAGTAAGCCATAATATTTGACGGAAATCCTTAGTTTCTGGTTCATTTTCGTTGGATTTTCTTGTGCCGGTTCATAGCGTCGCTAAACTTCTTCCGACATTTGTAATGCGCTGGAAACCCTTCCGGCGCACATTTCGGCGCATTACCGACGTAAAATGTGATATAAAAGACGGCGACTTTTAATCGATAATTCCGACGACGAATACGTCGGTAGTTTACATTGTATGTATTCAACGGAGGTGCACCGTAAATAGGCAACAACTAATTTACGGTGCCAAAGTAGCGTCGGAAATCTTCGGTGGACCAGACACCGTAAAATGCGTCGGTAATTTCCGGCGCCTATTAAAATGCCGGCATGATCGATTCGTTGTATCATCATTTCCGTCGACTTTCCGACGCAAAATCCGCCATAAACTTATAGCATTGACAAAATAAATTGCCTTCCCAGCCAACAATCAGATTTCCACACCTGCAAACCTATGCAAATATCTATCCACAATAGTTTATAACAATTTCACAACATAAAATTCTTTAACAGATGCACAAAAATAGAAATACTCATTAAAAGAAATTGTTTAATAGCAACAACAAACTAAAAACATCACATAATGTTTAATATTACATTTTCAAAGATATAAACAAGTTCCTAAAGTATACTACTCTGAATCCGTGGACTCCTCCTCAGCTGGAGCTACCTCTTTTCCACTCATTTGGTCCCTCATTTTGTGCAATTCATCCAACAACTGATTCTGTTGCTTGTGCATCTGCATCTGCATTTGGATATGTGCTTGCAACTGAGCTTGCCAATCAGCTTGTGATTTTCTTACTTGTTCTAGCTCTGCTTGAAGGGCACTTATTTGTTGAGCATATAAGGTCTCATGTGAACTGGATACGAAGCTGGATGCAGTAGAGGAGGTCATCCCCTCTTATGCCTGAGCTTGGGAACCCAAACCATAAACTCTGCAATGCTGCATTCCTCCGACGGCCTGCGACCAGATGCGATACTTAGAAAACTCCACATAGCCGCTAGAAGAGCCCTCACCTGATGCAGCATCACTCTCCCGAAGCCGTGTATACTCCTCCTATAAAGTAGAATATAAATATATATAATTAAATTAAAAATAAAAATTTCTAAACATATATATATATATATATATACTTACATGGGCTTTTCTTGCTCTCTCATCAATCCATTGTTGATCCTCCTATTGCTTATGATTGTGACTATACAATTCTACAGGAGTCGGTTCTCTACCCAGCATCTCTTTCTTTTAGTATTAAGAGAATTCTATTAATATTTATATTAAAGAATAATTTTAAAAAATATTTAAAATTCATTACCAAACGTCGTCTGTGCTCAGTATATGGAATGGAGCCGCCAGTATGAAGGGAACTACCAAAGAATAAATCATTTAACATAAAAACTAAAACCTAAAAATACCACAAACTCTCTAAACCACATCTCCTGGACTTCTTTCGGGACTTTCTTCCAAGAAATATAAGGAGCATCAAACCTGCTCCGTATGATGTCCCGTATTTTATATCGGTTATTTTGATGGGTAGAACCTATAAAAATAAATTTATGTGAAACAAATATATAATATAAATATTCATTAGCTTAAATAAAAGATGAAGTACGTATGTGTCACCCTCAGGTGCTATCAACATTCTACCATCTGTCTCCTGCTCTGGTGTAGCTTGTGTCAAAGGTCCAGCTACTGTCGAAGGTCCAGCTGAAGAAGGCTGATGGGGTGGTGGGGGATAGTATGGTGGAGCATATGGTGGAAATGGATAAGTAGGATGGGCACTAGCATAAGGTGGGGGTGCGTAGTATGGGTAGAAAGGAGTACTCTGCCTGGGATCTAGTGAAGAAAATCGGGGGTCTGGTGAGTAGAACTGCGGGCTACTGGCTCTAGAAGTGGGTAAAGGCTGTGTAGCAGTCTGAGGCTTTGTAGCAGACTAAGGCTGTGTAGCAGGCTGAGATGAGGTGGTCCCCTCAGTACGTACTGTCCTAGCTGGTCCAGCTGCAGTGATCTTCTTGGTGCGCCTGTTAAAAATAATTTTTATCAATTCTTTACTAGGCTCTTCACCTGATGCCATCTACACAGAAATAAATAAGAAATATTAGAAATATGAGTTATAAGAAAAATTTAATAAAAAATAATACAATAGTAATAATAAAATAAATGCAGTGAAGTAAAATATAGGGAAGTAAAAAACAATGCAGTGCAGTAACAATAAAATAAATGCAGTGTGTAAAAAAAAATTAATTTACCTTATGTTAACTCATCATTTGTTGATTCACTTTCATAAGATGATACACTTCCAGCACTATCAGTTTCATCATTACTTTCCTCTATGGTTATATCTACCTCCTCTAACTGCAACTCGCTCTCATTAATTATGATTTGGTCATCTACATATATTGGGAGATTTTTTAAATTTGACATAAACTCTTCTTGATGTGCTGATGGTATTGAAGTGGCTTTCTCAATTACTCTCCTTGGTTTTGTCTTCATAACTACCAGCCAATCCTGTTAGTAAAATGAACTGGCAGATGCTCCATAGAGTCAAAGAAGCCTGGAGGAAATATCTTCTCAAGTTGACATAGAATGAAAGGAATTTGCTGCTCCATAGAAATCAAGTTCTCCACATTTAATTTAGAAGAGCATAAATCTTTGAAGAATACACTTAGCTCGATCAAGGACTTTAAAATTTGATCTAGCAAATAACTAAAAGCAGTTGATAGTAGACATTACAAGAAGATGTGACAATCATGATTTTTCAGTCCGAATAATCTCCCTGATCTTATGTCAACACACCTACTTAGATTGGAAGAATATCCATCAGGTACTCGTAGGGTCTTCACCCATTCACAAATTGCTCGTTTTTGCTCTAAAGTTAATGTGAATGGAGCTTTTGGTTTGAGTAAATTTTCACCTCCACCATCCTTCAATTCCAAAGCTTTCCTCTTACAAATCTTCTTTATGTCCATCCTTGCTTTTATATTATCTTCGGATTTATCTTTGATGTCCATAACTATATTAAAAATGTTATAAAAAATATGTTTATATATATGCATAACATCTAAATTATGTCTAATCAGGTTTGTTCTACAATATGGCAACGACCAAAAAATACTTTTCTTGGTCTAATTATGGTTGACACCATATCTTGGCAATCTGAACTCAGCTAATGTTGGAAAATCCATTATGGTGGGCATGAACCTGACTCTTTCAAAAAATTCTTCACTACTTAATCTTAGAGGAGGTTGAAACATCACCATTTTATTTTTAGTAAAGGCTTCTTTATTTCACCTGAAAGGATGACTTGGAGGTAAAAACATTCGATGACAATCAAACCAAGTGTTCTTCCTACCATACTTTAAAGTGAATGATTTTGTATGTTTCATACAATATGGACAAGCTAACTTGCCTGAAGTGTTCCAACCTGAGAGCATATCATATGCAGGAAAGTCCCCAATTGTCCAAAGTAATACTGCTCTTAGTGTAAAGTTCTGTTTGGTGGAGATATCATATGTATTTACTCCCTCTTCCCATAATAAACTTAAATCATCAATTAACGGTTGTAAGATTACATCAATCTTTACTTTTGGATTATGTGGCCCTGGAATGATAAGTGACAGAAACATATAAGGATAGTCATATACAACTCTACAGGAAGATTGTAAGGAGTGAGTATCACGGACCAACATGAGTACGGTGTAGCAGACTGACTGAATGGAGTAAAACCATTTACGCATAAACCTAATCTGATATTTCTTGGTTTTGTCGCAAATGTTGGATGTGTACGATCAAAGTGTCTCCAAGCCTCTGCTTCTGATGGATGTGTGATAACACCTTCTTGTGAAATGTGATCATTATGCCATCTCATATGTGCAGTGGATCTCATGGATGCAAATGCCATTGTAATATCAAAATTATTGGAAAGTAGAACATCCTACTAAAAGGCACATCCTTCTGATTTCTTCTACTACCATATTTTGGTTTAAACCTTGGTGCATTGCAATGATGGAATGCAATCTCTGAGAAATCTTCTTTAAACTATAACATGCATTCATTGACACAACAATCTATCTTCGTGTATGTCAAACCAAGTTTAGAAACTAACTTTTTTGTCCGATATAGATATGTAGGAATTAGATTATCTGTCGGATTAGTTTCCTTAAGCAGCCCAATGAATTGATTAAAACATTCACGAGGAACATTATATTCTGTCTTGATGCTTAACATCTTCACAGCAACAGATAACTCTGAGTGAGTGGTGCACCCTCTCCAGATTGGTTGCTGGGCAGCTTACAACAAATCTTAAAATTATGTGCCTCCTTATTCGATAACTCTTATGTATTTTGTTCAAATTATATTCCAGTTGCATCATGAACTAATTCCTCAAGATTTGGTCGAATATTTTCAGCCTCAACTATATTAGTTCTTGTAGAAGGATCGCATTGATAATCAAATTGTGGCTCGTACTCACCATGAGAAGTCTAATACCAATACCGTGGCATGAATCCTCTGCGATAAAGATCAACAGTTACATCATCTGGTTCTAGGTGCACTAGATTTTTATGTTTAGAATATGAACATCAAAACTTTTTTTATGGTATGAAGCTTGGTAGTTGTTTCACTTGCTGAATAAAAATGTTCACCCCATTAATGAATTCATCTATTAATGTCTTTCATCCATGAGATAATTGGTTATACATCCAACTTCTTTGATTTCTAATATCCATAACCTACATATAAGAGCAAAGTCGTAGGTGATTCAATGCAAGGAGGTCATTAATTAAGGTGATTGTATACAAAATTATGATCAATTTGTATCCTATCTAAAAGGGTCAAGCCACTCATCCACCGAAGCATCTCATCTCGGCAACACTTAACTCATTCCACATCATAAAGCATTTCAAAGTCTCACAACCATCTAAGACATGTACTCTTGCAAATGTCTTATCAACAAAAAGAATATAATTAGCAAAAAGCATACACCAAGGTACATCCTCTTGCAAATGTCTAGTGAGAATATCCATGACTAAAACACAAGTACTAGCTCCTGCATACATATAATTGTTATTAACTCCATTCTTTTCAAGAACTCTCTATAGCACTTTTCTTGAAACTTTATCATATATTTTTTATTCTCTCTATACTTTTCCATCCAAACCTCTAAAAAAAATTATAACTTCCATATTAGTCCTACCCAGCATGAATCCAAATTGATTTTGAATAGTTTAGAAATAAAAATACATTAAATATAAGCGTTATTAACTTTTTATTTTTGCAAGAACAGTCAATAGCACTACTCTTCAAACTTTATCATATATTTTCTCTAAATCAACAAAAATCATATGTAGATCCTCCTTACTCTCTCTATATTTCTCCATCAAACCTCTCAAAAAAGTATGGCTTCCATAATAGAAATACCCAGCATGAATCCAAATTGATTTTGCAAAATTTTTCAACATAAAACATCTACAATATGAATCCTAAATCAAATGTCTAAAAAGAAATTACATGAACAAAAAAAAATTAAGGGAGGTGACGGGAGGGATGCAAAAAATCACGGTCAAAAAGCAGGCTTTGCCCCGGTGATGAATGTGGTGATCGTCGGCGACGTCCGGTGATCGTCAACACAAGTCAGCGACGTCGATCTACGGTGAGCGACGGAGGGTGATGAGGGAGACAAAGAAGTTGTGAGAGAAATGAACGAAAGAAATGAGCAGCCGTCGGGCTCGATTTCGGAAATAGAGTATACACCGACGGAATTTCCAGTGTCCTAGACGCCGGAAAAATTTCCTGCGCATTATGCCCCGGTGTTAAGTCGTTGAGTTTAAATACGCCGGCGCATTATCCGACGGTAACTGCGCACGTAACCTTTCCGCCATAAAGTGCGTCGAAAAAAATGAAATGCAGGTATATTCCGACATCTTTCCTGGCGTAATATACGCCGGCGAGTTACCGGCGGAATTTGCGTTGGAAATAATGCCGTAGATTTTCCTGCGTACAATGCGCCGCTTCAGGCGCCGTGTGTTCCGACGCAACTTTGTCTACCGGAAAAATCCGCCAGTAAACGCGTGTTTTGTCGTAGTGAGGTTTGACCAAACAATTATAAAATATAGTGTATTCTCTCTGATTTTATTTTCGACATTTTACTTTTTGCACTTCATCTTCATTATAACTGCTTGATAAATTTTTTAGATCTATGTTCTGTTATGCAAATTAGAAGTTCATCATCATTACTGAAATTGTTGTTAAAGTTGTAGCTTCTATATTGTGAAATTAATTTGACAATTATTAAAGTTTGAAAACTCCAAAAAAAATAGATCTCCTGCTTAGGATTATTTTTAAAAGCACCAACTCATCTCCCTCTTGGTGCTTCTCGTACTTTCAAATAGTTGACATCAACCTTATCTAACATAGCCAAACGACCTTTTCTTGTTTGACTTTATTGGTAAGGAAACGAGATAACACCCAACAATTTTGTGTCGATTTCTTGGCCTTCAATTATATCATCAATAATGACATTATATATATCAATAATTAATCATGACACTACTTTCTTCTCTAAACTTAATCACCATTCTATTTATCTTGAAGAGTGAATGAACCTAACAAATATTTATAAAATAGCCTTTTAAACTGATGATGACCATTTCAAATTCATGGTTATGCTTATTACGGGATAAAATATACATAGCAGTATAGTCAGAATTTTATGTCTCAGTGTTATACAAATATCTATCAAAAAAATATAGAATACAAGATTTTTTACATAAAAACCCCCAAAAAGGGTAAAAAACACGGGGCCATGCCTAGTTAAATGATTCCACTAGTGTTTGGGTAGATTACAGTTGATTGAATCTTCCTTGAGGGCGATCAAATTATAATAATCAATTGTCTAGTTAAAATATAGTGATAAATATATGTCAGGCGCTGGTCCACAGACATTTGGTCGGATGGAAATCCTACATCAGTTGGTGATCGGGCGGAAGTCGGTCATCTTTTAATGGTCCGGCGGAAGTCCGGGCATCAATTGGTGGTTCGACGGAGTTCAGCATCAGGCGGTGATTTGGTAGAAGTCTAGGCATCATTTACTATTCCGGTAGAAGTCTAGGTGTTATTTGGTGATAGGTGGAAGTCCGGAAGAAGTTTGGACATCATTTGGTGATCTGACAGAACTCCAGCATCAGGTAGTGGTCTGGCAAAAGTCCAGGCGTCAGTCAGTAATCTGGTAGAATTCCAAGCATCAGTTGGTGATCTGACAGAAGTCTGACATTAAGTAGTGGTCTGGTAGAAGTCTGGAGTTAAGTGGTAGTCCGGCAAAACTTTAGGTGCCAGTTGGTGGTCCAATAAAAGTTTGGGCATCATTTAGTGATCTAACAAAAGTCTGGCATTAGACGGGGGTTCGGTAGAAGTTTGGCATCAAGTGAGGGTCTAGCAGAAGTCCGGTGTTAAGTGGTGGTATGGTAGAAGTTTGGGCATTAGTTGGTGATCTAGAAGAAGTTCAACGTTATGTTGTGGTCGGGTAAAAGTTTGGATGTCAATCGATGGTGTGGTGGAAGTGTAGGTGTCAATTGGTGACATGGTGGAAGTCTGGAATCAAGAGGTGCTTCGGCACAAGTTCAGGCATCATTCGGTGGTTCGACGGAAGTTCATATGTTAGTTGGTGATTTGACGGATGTTTGACATTAAGCGGTGGTCTGGCAGAAGTCCGACGTCAAGCAGTGATTCGAAAAAAGACCGAGAGTCAGTTGGTGGTCCAGAGGAAGTCCGGGCTTTAGTTGGTGATCCGATGAAATTCAGACGTTAGGTAGTGGTTTGGCAGAAGTATGGCTTCAGGCGGTAGTCCAATAGAAGTCCTGCATTGGAAGTGATATGGAAAAAGTTCGAGCGTCAGTAGGTGGTTCAACAGAATTCCAGCGTCATGTTGTAGTCCGACGGAGGTCTAGCGTCTGGTGGTGGTCCGGCGGAAGTCTAGCTTCAGGCGGTGGTTTGACGAAAGTCCTGGCGGTGGTCGAGGAGGAGCTAAGTGGCAAGAGCGATCTCCGATCTCTCTCTTTCTTCCTTTCTTGGGGTCTCCTCTCATGAGAAGTGAGATGTCTATTTATTATTTTTCTAGAGTGGCATGACTAGTAAATAGGAGGAAGATCAAGGGTATTTTGGGAGTGGTTCGCAGGGACGGCTGAAGTTGATTCCCTTAATCGTTGACCATTTACCGGACATTTGAATGTCTTAGTTATATCAGAACTCAGTGATCTTGGGCTTGTTGGATTCTTCTTGTCAACTCGACTATAAGAATGTCGCATTTGATAATCTATTTGATAGGCATTGTAATTGATTTTTCTAAGGATTCTAGAGGGACCATTAGCTCTTGGACTGAGTTTTCCAAATGGTTTCATTGGAAATCGTTCCTTACTCAAGTGCATCCAAACAAGATATCGTACTTATGAATATCACCCTCTTGCATGATTTATCAGCCTAAGCTTGATATTTGACATTTTATTTTGTAATTTCCTCTTCACCACACGAAAAACATCATTTTCCGACACCTCTAACAACTATTTGGGAATTTTTTAATTTAGATTATACTTTCTTAAGATATCGTACTTATGAATATCACCCTCTTGCATGATTTATCAGCCTAAGCTTGATATTTGACATTTTATTTTGTAATTTCCTCTTCACCACACGAAAAACATCATTTTCCGACACCTCTAACAACTATTTGGGAATTTTTTAATTTAGATTATACTTTCTTAATAATTATTTTTAATGAATAATAAGTTTATATTATTTAATATATTTAATAATATTTATTAGATTATGTAATTAATTTTTTTTAATTAGTTAAACTAACATAATGTTAATTATTAATACTAAAAAATCTGCTATTTTGATAAATGCAGCAACATTTAACATAACGATCAACATTCCTTTGGACCATTGGCAAATAGAAATTTTCTTTGACTAAAGCTAAGGTTTATTCTCACTTGAAATGCCAGCCAACCATCCTTCGTGACATTCAGCTAATATGATAAGACCAAGTGGAACTTCTAGGAATGCATAATTGATTTCCAGGGAATACATATCATTCCTTTATGTGGCTTATATGGTCTAGCTTGACAACTTTCCCAGATGTTTTTTAAAATCTACATCAGCATGATATAATTCTATAACGAATTTGAATCTAACTTCTTTGGATTGCAATACCTGTAGTAAAATGTGTCGTTGGCTGGAACTTTTATTTTATCCAGTGAACGTACGCAGAGGAACGTTCGGTTTTAGGCAAAAAAAATTCTGTACCGAGTACCGAGGTGTACCGAGGTCTTAGGCGCTTTTTTGCCTAAAACCGAACGTTCCTCTGCGTACGTTCACTGGATATAATAAAAGTCCCGTTGGCTGAGAGCATCTACGACTTGATTAAACTGTCCAGATTTATATATGCTTTAATACTTAGTGGGATACTACCAAGTACTCGGATCAGATCCCATGCTTGCATTTTTAACTTCTTCTTGCTGTAAAGGAATTAAAAAGCCTCATGATTAGAAAATAAAATGACTTTTTTGGCCAATAGATAGCGGTTCCAATGATGTAGTGCTCATCGCAGTCTACTTCGAAGGGTTGGATGAAATTTGGTAAGGCTAAGACAAGAATAGCTGATATTTGTTTCTTCAAATTTTAAATCATGGATTGGGATATCTCATCGCAATAAAATTGATCAGCCCATAGAATTTCAGTGATAGGGCCAGTGAGAGTGTTACAATTTTTGATAATTCTCCTATAAAACAAAGGGAGGCCGTTGAAGCTTTATAGCTCGGTGAATGATTGGGGACTCGGCCAATTTATAATTGCTTCTATCTTAGTTAATTTTAGTTTCATGGACTAGCTTCTTTTTTCATATATGTTCATGATATTGTAACCCTATTGCCTATTTAATACTGCACTCAAGCATATGTGTAGTGGCCCTTGCACATTTCTCATTATATTCAGGTTAAATAACGTGTCACTTTCAGGGAACTAACACAATGTATTAAAATATTCAACTCATGAATATTCGATAGATTTTATGATGGTTGTCAACTACCTAACGCAGCCCTCAAGTTTTCTTATGTAAGACTTCGGACCTGGAAATGTTAATTTAATCAAAATTAAATAAAATTAAATAAGTAAAGTTAATTTAAAGTCAAAAAAATTAAAAATAAATAAATAAAACAAAGTTGATCCAATTCAATTATCCAATCCTACATTTAGATGAAAGAATAATTGAATAATTTGCATCTTGAATATTAAAAATTTATGAAAATCTGAGGAAAAAAATCCTAAACATATTTTTATAGACCTATAAAATCATAAAAAATAATAAAATAAATAATTCAATTAAAATTTTATTTTCACTTTCAAATAAAAAAATATTCTCTAATTGGCGAAGATCTTGAAAAGTTCATTAAAAATAAATATATATATATAATAAACTTCTATGAACTCGGAAAATAATAACACACAATAGTCTATGTTTATTAAATTAAATATAAAACAGGACTAAAAATTTTCTTTTATAAACTCATCAGAAGTTAAGATAAAAGATCTAAAATAATAAAATTTAAATTGTAAACGCCCTCGGTTATTAAACAAAATTTAAAATAGAAAATGAAACTTAAAAACCTAATAGGATGACACCCGCACAACTTAGTTTATACTTAAGATTATTTGTTAGGACAATCAATCCTAGATTTAGGTTAGAAGAACTATTTTATTGATGAACCTTTTTTGATTGATAAATAAAATAAATTTTCTATTCATATTTTAAATTATTTACTTTTAAATTATTTACTTTATTTTGTTTTACTTTAGCAATTAGATGAATGATTATTTATATTTTTTATGCACTAATAACCCATATTTTCTTAAGTTTTTTTCTTGCATGTGCTTTTGCATGAATATTTTGCTAGACTCCTAGGAAATAAAATTTTATTCTCACAACCAATAAAAAAATTAGGATAACATAAAAAGATAACCGATTTAGAAAGCAAGCTAAAGCTAGTTTAGGGTCACATAAATCATATTCTTCCTTCTTTCCTTCTTAAGCAACTCTTTGCCTATAGGTAAAAGTAGACAACCTGACTTAAGAGAAAATATAGTTCTGACTCAAAGGAGTTATGCTCTTTTAGGATAAAATCTATTGTAAGCCTTTTATTTAGAACTTTTCATGTTGCTTATTACATAGAATCAACTGACATGTATTGTAATAGAAATAAATTAAAGAAAATTAAAGTTTAATTATTTTTATGTCTAGATGTATAATTATCCTGCATTAGTACATGACCACTTAGGAATTTTCTTGATGTAAAACCTTTATTTAAAAGCATAAAGAACAATAGGCTACCCATCTTATGTTTGCATAAGAAAAAATTATAGTTTTAAAGCAATTATATGGGGTTTTAGCCAATCTACTTCAAAATTTTAAAAACTTATTATCCTTGACTTAAACTTCGAAATCTAAGAAATATTTGCCACTATTTTAATCAAAAGTAATCTCGGGAGATTTTTAGCTCTTGGGATATAATTAACCAAATGGTTTTCATTATGGGAAACATGTAACTCCAAATTAAAATAAACTATATCTTATTCCTACAAGATAAGGGAAAGATCTCAAGGAACATAGATAATTTTTTAAAACTCATTTTTGTATTAAAATAATTTTGCAAAATGTCATGTTCATCTTTCGGGATGATATAATATTCTCTTTATTATATTTGATTATAGAAATGACAATTTAAAAAAAAAATATTTCTCTACTTGTAATATTATTTTTTAATGAATATCTATTTTTTGAGATAATATATATTCTTTATTTTATGTTTGATTATAAAAATGATAATGTTTTTAAATCCTATTTTTTATATTTAAACCCATTGTAAAATATTGTGTTCCTCTCTAACGATAATATGTTATTTCCAATGTAGTATTCAATCACAAAAATAGGAGTAACCTAAATCTACGTGGCATTTTATTATCCCACAATAATATAATTAGAGATCGAATTGAAATAATCATATTGTACAACTATTCATCATATAATACTATCAGAAGATGAGAAATGAATGAATAATATTATACAATATGTGAATCATACTATACGATCATAAGTTAAAAGTTGAAAATTAAGATTTTCTTTTAGGAGCTAACATTATAAACTAATTAGATGCCTTGAAGGAAGAGGAATGAGTAGTTAGAGATGATATTTTCTTGGGAGATGAGAGCATGGAGAGGGTGCACTTCACAAGGGAGTGGGATGAGGTGAGGTTTAGAGTAAAAAATTGCCTAGAGGGGTCAAGGGGTGTAAGGGGATTCACACGGTTCCTATGGCTTATCTGCACCTTGGGTCCTCTTATTGTATTTTTGTTGAGGAATTAGAGGGGATCTCTACACTACAGGAAAATCACTGATTTCCGGCGAAATTTTCCGGCGGCTTTCTAATGATTTTCCGGCGGTTTTTCCCCACGGAAATTTCCGGCGGCTTTTTCAATTTTCCGGCGGCTTTAAAAAATTTAATAAAATTGAATAAAATTTTAAGTATTTTTAATGTTTTAACAAAAAATTATTAAAAGTTATATTAACTATTTAATTAATTTTCATTTTAAAAGGTGGCTGGCCGGTAGCAGATTTTTTTTTTAATTTGACCGGCAGTTTAAGACCGCCGGCAAGCCGTCGGAATAAGTTGCCACCGGAAAAAACCGCCGGAATTTATTTTCCTACGCAATTTTTTTCGGCAGTATTTAAACCGCCGCTAAATTACAAAACCGCTGGAAAAGGCTCAATTGCCGTCGGAAACAGCCGCCGGAAATGGGTGATTTTCCTGTAGTGCTAGGAAGATGAATCTTTTGTGTGAAAGACTATTTAGCAAAGGAAGGCTTGGGATTGATAACTCCACTGGGCTAGGAGGTAAACAGAGGGATCGACAGCTCCATCAAGCCGGGAGGGGAAGGAAGGATCAATATATCCGCTAGAGAGAGGAGCTAAATGATGGATGATATCTATGTCAGGCATTGATGTGAAAGTAGGATGAGTATCTCTGCTAAAGCGAGGTGCTAAATGAGGTATGGCATCCCAAATGGACTTAGAGGCAAATAGAGGGAGATTCTTTAGAGTTTGTAAAGGTTATTCTCTAACTGGTCAAGGGATAAAAGGCTTTTCCACCTAGCTGTTTGTTAAAGGAGAGTCGCATTTAGTGTAATACCTAATGAGGGGAACCTTCAGGAAGTTGATGTTGGTCGATTTCAACCAAATCATTATAAACATAGTTTGCATACTCATTACTTTCTTGTAATTTATTTTTTGCACTGTAGATATCTTCATTGAAGATTTTTTTAGCTTACATTTTATTACCTTGGTGGAAAAAATTTTGGGTAATAAATCATTATTTGAAGTTTTTATTTTTAATATATATATATATATACACAATATATATATATATATATATATTCTAAAATTTTAAAAATAAAAGCAAATCTTAAAATTGCTTCCGTATATCTCCTTTTGATCTTAAGCAAAATATTTTTTTAAAATATCAATTCACCTCCTCTCTAGATGTGCCATAAGCTATTTCAGATATGTTACCTTGTCAAAATCATTTTGACTATTAATTCTCTATCATATGCTTTCCATGTATGTAAAATTGATCTAATTGAAACTTTAAATAAAATAATTTTATAGCTTTTATGAGAAAAGCTTCTCAACGATAATAAGTGATAGTAGCATGATATATTTGTTTTGGCAATGTGGGCCTAACGAAATACATGTTACATTCATATTTAATCGACTCCATAAACTTAAGCATTTGAGATAAATCCACTTATAACCTCAAAGTTAAGCTTCCCTCATTATATGGGGGCACCCATATATGATCTCTAGCTCTTCTACAAAGAGAATGTCTATCTCTACTATAAAGAGAATGCCTATATCTACTGCCAAAAATTCGGTCCCGGCCTTCGCCCGCTTTGCTTTTTCTTTAGGGGGAGTTTTAATGAATTTACTTCTGGGGTAAATTTTGGGAAGGCAGATGAGTTTGTAGATAAGACACTACCCAAAGATTCCACCCTCAATTTGTGAGGACTTTATGATCTGATTTCTTGTTTTTTACAGATGCAAGCCCTTATAGTTAATTACCACTCCTAATAATGAGAGAGACTTTTGATTAAGGCTAGTCATCAATCAGACATGCAGAAAATTCATGTTATCTGGCATATAGTAGCAGCGTGGGTTTGGATTTGGGAATTTGGAAAGTTTGATATTTAAAATCAGAAATTTCACCATCTTGCACTTAAAGTGGATGTTGGTAAAATGGATGATGGACCAGATTAAGATCCCATGGTTCGTTCTATCATCCTAAGCCATCGCGGCCCCTGGTCTACTTAGTCAGTGGAGGTAGTCAACCCAACCTGACAGAAGGATCCTTATCGGCAGCCATGGGTTTTTTCGTCTAAGGAGACCTTGTAGACCTAGGGTGGATATTTGCCTAAGGGGACAAATTTGAATTCATCTTAGCTAATAGATGTCTTTGTGCCCTATCGATCATATTCTATTAATTCACATCTCAAGGATTTGATGCCACTAAGGAATGCACTGGCTCTAGCCATAACTAGTATTTTGTGGTGTCATTTGGCGGCAAAACTATACGGTTCAGAGGGTCTTGTGTCATAACTGTTTATCCTGTAGTGCCATTTAGAGCAAAACCATTGGTTAGATGACATGTACCATGTTCTTACTGGTAGAAGATTATTTGAGAATTTATCCTACTGATATTTTTGACTAGGCATTATTAGCTCATTGTGAGCCAAAGTACATTTCAATTTGTCTACCTTGGCAAACTGTTATGGAGAGTGGATAGATTTTACTTTAAGTGATTGGATGGATCATTTCCATTTTTAAATATTTAGATTGGATGATTTTTGGCTTTTTGTGGGTATGTAGGAGGGGCTTTGAATATTAGAAATTAAACCCTCCGGTTGAAATCTTCTATTCAACACGATCATCATTGAGGTATTTGGGATCATTTTTATTTGAAAATATTTATATTTTATGGATAAATCTTGTCAACTATGTTGAGCTATCGACAGATAATCAAGTTTCATAGGCTTTATGGTTTTATTTGTGAATTTTCTTTGTTGAAGGCCTTGAAGGCCTAATATAAATATATTAAATAAATATCTCGATCAACTTTGCTATAGTATATTTACTTAATGGTTCGAGCTATGTTGATTCCTATCTACTTGTATAAAAGGATCGGGCTCGAACTTGAGTTTATTTATGGACCTACGTAGCATCCCTAGACGTCACGTCTATACCCACAACACGCTCGTCGGGGACTTTGCGGTTGTTTGGGGGCATTTTATAGTTATCTATTGAATCTTATCGACTCATATCTACCTACTTAGGAGGATTGGGTTTAAGTTTATTGACTAGCGCAGCATCCTTGAACGTCACGTGTATTCCTACAACACGCTCGTCGGGGCCCATGTGGGTGTTTGGGGGCATTTATAATTATTTGTTGAACCTTATCGACTCCTACTTTCATGATTAGGAAGATCGAGTTCAAATTTATTAACTTGCATAGCATCTTTAGACGTCTCATGTATATCCAAGACACGCTCTCCTGGGCCCATTTGGGTATTTGGGGGTATTTTATAATTATTTGTTAAACTTTATCGACTCCTACTTTCATTCTTAAGAAGATCGGATTTAAATTTATTGACCCGCGTAGCATCCCTAGACATCACGTGTATATCCAAGACACGCTCACCAAGGCCCATACGGGTATTATGATTGCACTTGCCCTTTTTTGTAGCTATGTATATACAAACTATAATGCATGTGTGGGGGCATTTTGGACATTCGACGGGTCTTTTACGATGGCTCGTAGAAGTCTATGTTTATCGTAACACTTCAATATTTATAGAAGATATGTTTGATGCACGACCACTGTTCACCAAGAAACTCGCAAGCTTCAATAATCTTATCCAGCTCAATGTTCAGAACTTTGTTGGACCGCACCTCATTAATAATTTGATTTGGTTTTCTCTTCTCAGAACTTGTATTGAACTTGATAGGCAACTCCTAGGTTACGCCATCATCATCATTTTCTACTGTTGGCTTAAATTAAGAATCAATCATTTCAATCTTGAATGACAATGTCTTTATTGATACCCTATGCTTATGAAGCTTAGGAATCAGAGGCTACAGTTTTGTATTAATGATTTGCCTTTTTAACTATGTATCGAATCCTTCTGATTGTAGGAAATCAATGCTTTTGACTAATATTAAGTGACTGTTGATTATGAGATGGTTTAATATCCACTACATATCGTCCATCATCACCTTTGACCAGACTTCTATATGGAAGAGACATCTCCTTCATCTTTTTGTAAATGCCTTCGCTTGTAAGTGATGAGTCTCCTATGACAGTTTATAGGAGATTTATATCTTTGCTTGGCACAAGACTGTTATTTGCAGTACAAGCGTCGTAGTATTCACTGAATGACTCTTGAGTCCATTTGTACATAAACAAGCCCTTGTATTCATTTGTAGCATTTTACTATTGTTCTTGAACACCAACAAGTCTCTCCTTGTTTCTTTGCAAGGGATTGACATGCTTACCCACACATCAACTTTCCTTGATTATAGGAGTATCATATTTCAATTTCAACTTAATATTTCATTGACGAATTAGCACATTCGCCAAAAAATTTCTTCTTTGTGATGTTTACAAATTGATGTTGTGGAGAAGTTATTACATTTCGTGCATATCTCCTATATCTAGTTGTGCTATTACATTCCTCACAATCTTCTTGCATATGTTAGGATGGAGGTGGATAGTATTACGACAAGTCTATGATTTCATCCTCGCTCTTTGTCAACCACTACCTTCATACCTTGCTAATAAACCTATCATGCAACAGCTCATTATCCATTGACATGCTACATTCTTTACATGTCATTTCATAATTTGCCTCATTTATTATGCCTTTCCTTTCAAATATTCTAGAAGACATCGATGCATTTCCTAGTGAGTGAGTAGTGTTTGTAAGCAAGTTATGCTTGAAGTCTTTTATTCAAATTGAAATTCCCAAACTCATTCATTTGCATTTGATTAGGAATTCACTATTTTGTAAATTATATTTGCATTTATCATTTTAAGATCCAATTCATCGTTTAGTGGCAAGTGACATGTTTCCTGTGTTTTGAATGAAGCTCACTTTCTATTAGAATTCAGATTCAAATCAAATTCTTCTTGGTTGGATTTGATTCAAGTCTTCTATCATTTGTTTGAGTTTAAGTCCCATACGATTCCATTCAGCTCAAGCTCAAATCTTGTTGTCAATATTCAAGCAAAACTCCTTGTAGTCTAAGGCAAATCCAAGTCTAAGTCCAGTTCAACATCATCTGCTTAAGCTTGATTTAAGTTTGATTTTATATTCAAGACATGGTTCATTGAGGTTCAAGTTTGAGTTCAATGTAGGCTCAAATCAAATCTTTACTTGAGTCTAAATCTTTCAAATTATGCTTGATTAGTGTCTAAATTAGTTCAAGTTAATTTTCAAGTTTGAGCTAAAGTCTTTTTTATGGACCAAATCAAATTTGAGTCAATGCTTATTTTTATTCAAGTTTAAGTATAAGTCCCCTGTAGTCCTTGCAAGTTTAAGTCCAAAACATGTTCAAATAAAGTTCAGGCTCAATATGAGCCTCTTCCATTTGTCGAGTCTCCTTTTGTTCAAGTTATGTCCTTTGCATTCAAGTTTAACTTAAAATTAAGTGTATTTAATATTCATTCAATTTACAAGTCCATTTCCAAATAATCTCCCTTGTTATTGTCCAAGTCCTTGTGTGCTTCAGTCAAAATTTTGGCAGCCTCCTAGCGTCTCCCCCGTTTAGGGAAAAATCCGAGTGACTGGCCTTCCCCTCGTCGCTACTTGAGCACTTCAAATAGGTTTCAAATGACACCTCAGCCATAAATTCTTCAATCCCCGCCCGCTACATCAGTGTTTAAGGTTCTTCGGATACCTGTTGAAAAGAACATGAGAATTTCTCCATGTATGGGTACTTAGTTTTGTCCCCCTCATGCTACATGAGTGGTCCGGGGATTACCCACCTCATTGCGAGCATCACACCAATTTCTCTCCCTACTATGCTACGTGAGTACGTAAGGGGTTTGCCAGCTTGTCACAAGCGTCGAGTGCATGATTTTTCAGTTAGAAAAGTACATATTAGGATTGTTGATGATGGTGGCGATGGAGAATAAAATTCTCAATAGATTTCATCTCTCTTTTTTTCATAACATATACACATTTGCATTTACACACATAAATATATGTATATGTATATCTTTATATCTATATACTAGAAAGAAAACTAGTTAATATCATCAAATAATAATAATAAAAAAAAAAAGAACACTTTGAATATAATGACAGAAACTTACTGTTTGTGTTGACTGAAATGATGTTTGGGTTTGTAAAAAAAAAATGGAGAAGTGGGTGAAGGCTTGTTGTAGTGACTCGGTTAGAAAGAATTTATACTTAACAGAGAAAGTATAAGGAGTATGACGTGAGGTGGTGGAATGCTCCTTTCTTGTCAGATATGTGTAGCTTTCCTCTTTTTTCTTTTAGGTAGTGGAGGAAAGAGTGCAAGTACTCTATGTTTAAAGCTGCAGCAATAAAATTTTCTTGTGTGGTAGTGAAGGCTGCTAAGCTTTAGAGCTGAAAGGCTTTAAAACACTTTAGTGCTTGTGCTAGTACTCAATGAAGGAGGAAGACAATGTGTAGTGACTTTAAGTGGAGGGAAGGCTATTAAAGTCAAGTGGAGTTGGTAGACTTGAGATCAAGAGCAAGAAGTGGAATCTGTCTGTGAGAGATTTTGGAGAGAAAGTAGGCATGAGGCTTTGACAGGAAGTGAACAGGAGAATAGGGGAGAAGACGGGTTACACACTTGTTATTAGATGTAGTTTTGAAGTGGACGATCAATGGATTGAGTTTTGGATGTGAAGAGCTGCTGAGTTTGTTGGAAGGGGACATTACTTGGTTGCAGGAGATTTGGAAAATGGCTGCTTGTGGAGCTACTGTAGTGGAGAAGAGAGGGTTTCATGGGTTGTATCAGAGAATAGAGAGGCACAAAGGAATAGGAAGGTTTTATTTCAAATTAGATAAACTAGTTTTTTTTTTATTATTCCTACTAGCCTGACCAAACAGGCAGCTGCAGTAGAGATTTGGTAGGATTTTGCTACAATAAAAGTAGGATTTGAGCAGTAGATGTTGCAGCTGTGCAGGGATATCTGACAAAAGATTTTACTAGATTTATTTAGGTGACATGGTAGCTATGTATTGATATCCATCATATATGAAATGAACTTTTTTTTTTTGGAAATCTATTTAGGTCAACAAATGCCCCCCCGTCAAATGTAGTACGCGTCTAGAGTGAATCACATTTATTGCATGTTGATTGATCTTGTAGATATCCAAATATTCACTCAAAATGTCACACTGTGGTTCTATTTAGTGGATCTTTCAAGAGCTTGATTAGATGTCACGCTAGTATTTGCATCCCGTAGATCTCCAAAAGTATATATCTGTTTCTTCAAAGATCTTCAGATGCACTTGTAGTCAATAATACTATGGGTATATTTGCTCTCATGAAGTACATATCTATAGGATAGTGATAGAGTACTTTATACTTAAGTTCTTAGAGCATCACTTTATAGATTAATGGTAGTATATGGCATCACTACTTTATATTCTTCTTTTGCCACCACTGTCATATTAGTTTCTAGCATTTTTATAATTTTTTAACATCTTTCTCTGTCGCAATCTTGCATAGATGTAATATTTATGTTATATATTGCTAATATCATTTGATATTTATCTGAATTTTGTAGATTCATCAATTGATGGAACTTTGTTGTCTGATGTACTGTTTATATCTTTCTCAAATTACATTTTTTGCTTGATTGCACTTTCAATTTATGGAGGATCTTCAGCATTCTTCCCTCCTTTAGTTGCATTTTGGTAAGAAATTTTAAATATTTATTTAGGGATCTCAGATGCAGCACAATGTCGATCCAAATAAATATTTAAAATGCCCACAATCTTCAGAAACACTCATAGATATCATCCGGGAGACTTCTTTCTATAGCTTTAGCTTTAGTTCTGAGGTCTTGGTTCCTTTTTTCTTTTGCTTTGTACTGCGGACATTGATGAAGAATTACTTGATTTTTCTTTATTGATCTTTCAGGTGGTTTTGTACCTTCTGCCCTATGATTTTTTTTCTTTGGCAGGCTTGATGAAGGGGTAGATGCTAGTGACCTGAACTCTTTAGGTTTGTATTAGGTCGGTGGAGCGAAATCATCGGTCCAGAGCTTTGTGCATAATGGACTGTTGATGATGGAATCCTCTCAGTTTAGTCTTAGGCTTTTTGTGAACTTTAGGATATTTTCTTTGGTTTTTTATTTTGTGCTTTGATGGACTTGCTGAAGAAGAATTTCTTCAATCCTCACTTTGTACTTTACGAATTTGTTTAAAGATTTGTAAGTTTTGGATTCGGTTGATAGTACCAAATATAGATAGTAACTTGATCCTTAACCACTTAAGGAGACTTTTTGAGTCACTTGAATTCATCAAATTATGTGAGCTAAGATTTGATAGCTTTTTGTCATTTGGCTGCTGAGATGGGGGTTCCTCTACTACGGCCTTTCTTATGGCTTATTGAGTAGATAGATCTTCCAGCAATTCGTCCATATTTGGGTGTGTTGGATTCAACCTCTTACACACATTCAAACCTTAAGTTTCAGGCTATTGAAAGACTTCAAGCTGTTCTGTCTCGCTTTGTTGGAGTGTGTAGTTACAACAGTCTCTTTTTTTACTTTTGAATCTTTATATGTTGGAGAAGGTGGTGTCTCAAACTTTTTGAAGATCACCTGCATGTACTTGAATAAAAAGATTATTGTATTCTTCTTCACAAAAGAATAGTTATATTGATAATTTTAAATATTTATTCGAGGATTTTGGCAAGTAGCGTGATGTTGACCCGAATAAATATTTAAAATGCCCTCTGTCTCATAGGGAGATTTTGAATGGGCCTTATATTTTGTGATTTTAAATATTTATTCAGGGATTTCAGCATGCGGCACGATGTTGACCTGAATAAATTTTTAAATTGCCCCCAATCTAATGGAAGATTTTGAAATGTATTCTTTCTACATAAGAAAATTTCAAAATATAGATTTACGCATGCATTGATAATAATGCACATAAAGCTTTGATCATTATAAAGTATATTGGACATAGAATTTTCATACATGATACTTTTTTAAATGTCAGTTGTTGATCGGCGGTATAGAGCTACGTCCGTCTAGATCAATGAGTTGATAAGCTACTCCATGGTATAATTTTTCGATGATGAAAGGTCCTTCCCAGTTGGATACAAATTTTCAACTAATTTTTTTTTGCAAGATGATTGGACTTCTCTGAACCAGAACCAATTCCCCTTCTTGAAATGATCGAGGACGCACCATTCGATAAAAATAATTTTTTAACCTTGCTCGATAAATCTCCAAGTTTTGTTGGGCTTGCAACCTAACTTCATCGAGTGCATCAAGCTCCTCCATTCTTAACTGAGCATTTTGCTCTTAAGTAAGCTCATTATGGATAGTGACCAGAAGAGATGGAAGTTCAAATTATAGTAGCAACACTGCTTCAACTCCAACCACCAGTGAGTAAGGAGTGACTTTAGTTGGTGTTTTATAGGTTGTACAATATGCCCACAACGCTTCTGCCATCTTCATATGCCACTCTCTTTTATTCTTGGTGAGAATCTTCTTTAGCAATTTCACCAGTATTTTGTTGAAGGCTTCTAGCAGGTCATTTTCTCTTGGATAATATATGGAGGAATATCACCAATCGATCTTATGCCGATCGATAAATCTATTGATCTTAGTGCTTTTGAAACTTGTACCATTGTCCAAGATTATGTGGTGCGACACACCAAATCTGCAAATGATGTTATGCATAAAAAAGTTAATAACATGCTCGGATTTAACTTCTTTGAATGGAGCTATCTCTGCCCACTTGGAGAAGTAATCAGTTTCTTCCATGATGAAGCGATGTCCTGCTAATAATGATGGATCTATCAACCTGATTATATCAGTACCCCAGCATTCAAATGGTCAGGATGCTATTGTAGGGTGCAGTGAATTTGATGGTCGATGTATTACATCACCGTGGATTTGACATTCGTGACACCTCTTAGCGTGGTCGATACAGTCCCTTATCAGTCTTGGCTAATATTAGCCCATTCTTTTAATTTTAACTGCCATCTTGAGACCTGATTGGTGCACTCCACAAAGTCCTTGGTGGACTTCTACTACTACTTTATCAGCTTTCTGGGTCCCTAAGAACTTTAGCCACATTTGATCGAAAGCACGCCGATATATCTTATTGACAAATGCGTATCATAGTGATCTCTTCCTGATTTGAGCAGTTAATGACTTGTCCATTAGTAGTTTACTTTCTTTAAAGTAGTCGATGAAAGGCTGCATCTAGTCATCTTCTTTCTCAACATCTAAATAATGCCACCATATTTCTGAAACTTGACTAGTCTTACATCTTTTCTTAGGAGCATGCTATTCTTTAAATTGATTTTCGAGATCAACTGGTTGGGAAGGTTGAGGTTCAACCGGAGTTACATCCTACTAGTTTGAGCTTGATGTTCCCTCTTCCTAAGGGAATTATAATAATGCTAGCTCTAAGACCCGATGATTATGCACCATACATATTATAGACCATTCATCATCCATATTCGTCGTTTTTGTAGCCAATTTATCCAGACAATCAGCTTTGCTATTTTAACCTCGGGAAACTTGAGATAATTTAATGATTGGAATTTTATTCATAAGCTTGAGAACTCATCAATGATAATAAGCCAACTCGAACTTGTGATTTTGTAAACTCCAAATACTTGGTTTATAACCAATTGAGAATCATCGAAGATTTGGATATTCTAGATTCTAATATCGATTGCAATCTCCAGTCATGCTATTAAAGCTTCATATTCAGCCTCATTATTGGTCCAAGGTTCAGTCAAGCTGAATGAAAATCTCATTATGCCTCCCTCAAGGGCTATGAAAATGAGATTGATTCTGGCTTGAGCTTTTTCCAGATTTGAAGGACGAACACACTTAATTGAAGATGCTCCATCGAAGTATATTCTCATGCTCGTAGCCTCTCCTCCTCTTTGACATTCATGATATGTTCATTGGGTAGATCATCATTGAGTGGTGAAATTGTAGGGATATTATGTACAGGGAGGAAATCCGCCAAACTTGCCCTTTCACTATCTTTTGTGGGACATATGTGATATCAAATTGTAGGAGTATTAATGCCCATTTAGCTAAATGACATGTTAATGATGGTCTTGTCATCAAAAACTTCAGCAGATTGATCTTTGATATCAAGGTGATTTTATGAGACAGCATATAGTGGCAGAATTTCTAAACTGCAAAAATCAGGGCCAAGCAATGCATCTCAATTGGAGAGTAGTATATTTCTGCTCCAATCAATCTCCGGCTGATACAGTAGAGTGCATTTTCTTTGCCTTCTTCATTATATTGGGTCAATAATGCTCCGAGGGACTTCTCTAGTTCTGTCGTGTACATTATGAGAGGCTTCCCTGGAATTGGCGTCGAAAGAATAGGAGGGTTCAACAAGTATCTTTTGATACTGTCAAATGCTTCATGGCACTATTCATCTCACTTGAAATGAATATCTTTCTTTATCATCTTCGAAAATGGTTGGCACCTACTTGACATATTCGATATGAACCAGCAAATGAAAGCCAGTTGTCCTTGAAAAGAGCAAAGTTATCACAGGTTCTTTGGAGGTGGCATCTCTATAATTGCCTCAATCTTATTATGGTCAATTTTAATACCTCGATGTCGAACGACGTACCCCAAGAATTTTTTTAAGGATACCTCAAATGCATACTTGAGAGAGTTCATCTTCAGATCATATTTCATGATCCTCTCAAATACTATTCTCAAGTCATCTAGGTGGTCTTTTTAGCTTATGCTATTAATGACCAAGTCATCTACATAGAATTCGACTATTTTATGAATTAATCATCAAATATATAAGTCATCGCCCATTGATATGTGGCACCAACATTCTTCAGGCCGAAGGGCATGACTGTGTAGCAAAATATGTCTATGGGCATTATAAATAATGTATGATTTTCATCTTTAGGTATCATTTTAATTTAGTTATAGCCTGATTATCCATCCATAAATGAGAATATATCGTAGTTGGGCGTGTTATCCACTAGTAGTTCTGATATAGGGAGCATAAAATTGTCTTTTGGATATGCCATATTCAGGTCCCAAAAATCAATACAAATATGAGTTTGACCATTCTTCTTCTTCACTGTGATGATATTACCCATCCAATCAGCATATGTTTTTCACGAATCAAGCCTACCTCTATGAGCTTCTTTGTCTCTGCAACCACTTGCTCTTCTATCTCCAATCTCATTCTTCTCAGAGCTTGCTTGGCAGGTGATGCATCTAGCTTGATGGCCAATCTGTGAACTACTATGTCAGAGGATAAGCCAAGAATCTCAATATATGTCCAGGCAAAGCAATCCTTAAATTCACATAGGAGCTTCTTCATTTTTACACTTGTTCTCTTGGTTGAAGGGAGTTAATAAAGGTTGGGCGAGGGTCTTCCTCAATTCCAAAGTTGACTTCCTTTAGCTCATCCAGAATAGAAGCCTATCCACCATCTTCCAGTTTCTCTAGTGTAGGCATGGCTTCTACAGGTTGATTATCATAGGCTTCAACTTTGTATAAATCATCACCATCATCATCGGATTTTATTTCCTCACATAAGATTGCTTGGTATATCTCCTTTTGGATGTATTTTCTCTTGATGAATCTAATGCCTTCATATTCAGCTATATCCTTCTATCATAGGGGACACATATTCCTTCCATACCAGAGTCCCAGACATGTACAAAGTTTTTGTTTAGTTGTAGGAATATTGATTTGATTTCATAGCATTCTCTGAATACCTTTTATATTAAACCTAGGTAGTCTCATAGGTAGTAACTCTTCAGAATTTAAGAGCATACAACACCAGTCATTATTCTCTTCTTCATGTATTCCCACAGAATATAGTTCATTCCCTAGCACAACCTCATTTTTAAGAGGAGGTAGATAAAGTGTGGTGAATTCTTTAATTTTTTGCACTTCGTGCAGAATGATTTCTTTGAAGTGTTGCAGGAGAATATGTGTGCCTACGAGTAAACTATCTGAGATTGATAAGCTATTTATTCTTCTGGAGAATACACCCTACACTTTATACATATTGATAGAGTCATAATCATAATTGTTATTTGCATATTCCACCTCCCTACTCCATTCAGCCATAAACTAGCATACTCTTTGGGATTTAGTTGGAGTGACATCATCTTCATCCGTATCACTCTCTAGATGAGGCACATATTTTTTTCCTCTTTAGGAATGGTCGGTGCTTTAGGAAGAGTAGGCATTGCCTTTTTTCTTCCCACTTGCTTTTTCTTACATTCACGTTCAGGTAGCATCGCAGCATTTGTGTTTGATGCTTTAGCCTCAAGAGAACTTGAAGACTTTTGATTCTTTAGCATGAAGTATTATACATCTTCATAAACTATTACTTTATGGACTATAAAGGGTTGAATGTCACCAAAGATTCTGAATTTTTTTTCATCTCTGAGATACTTCATATACTGGTGTAATTTTGATGGGATAACACCATATTCATGCAACCAAGGGTGACCTACTAGCGCCTTGAATGAAGTGTTTGTATCAATCACATTGAACTTGGCTTCTATATGGAGTTCACCACATACAAGAGGGAGCATAAATGATTTGAGATTCCTCTTTCCTTTCTCATTAAAACCATGCATCATCAGCATATCTAGCCTTAGGTGCTCCATATCGAGGCATATTGATCTTAGTGCTTTCAAGCTCATTAGATTTATGAAAGATACGAGATCGATCAAGATTCGATTAATGATCAGCTTATCTCTCTTTGCAGTAGCATACAGTGGACGATTATGGTTTACAGTCCCAAGCATCATATCCTCTTCGGAGAAGGTAATGAACAGCTCATTATTAGGTTGTAGAACCTCAGTCAAATTACGTTCAGCAAAATACGCCTCATATCTTTTAGAAAATTTGAGAGCCTGAATCAAAGTCTTCCGGAGGTCCTTAGACATTACTAAGGCATCATATATGCTGAGTTGTGTAGGTATTTTCCTTAGATGGGATAAGATATTATAATCTATACCCTTGGTTGAAGTGTTCTTTTTCTTAGGATCTTCAGGGATAATATCTTCATTGATGATTATCTCTTTATCCTTGTCTTTGTTGGAGACCCCATTTTTGGCGGAGGTGGCAGTATCTTGTCGCTTCTCAATTGCACTTGAGAAATCTCCTCTGGTTCATAGTCATTTAATGGTGTATTCTCTTCAGAGAGCCATTATTTCATCTAGGGATGCATTTATTGAATCAGAGTCACCACCCAGGTTTATATGTCTCATCTATGATGTTATGCCGGGGTCAGATTCATCTTCCTCTAGAAAATACAAGCCCTCCTCCAAGCTATAGTTCATTGATGTCACCATTATATAGGATTCAAAAGTAACTTTCTCAGTGTATCCTCCTTTATAATTCCTTTTGGTGCCACTGAGATGACCTGACAAACTTCTATTGGAAGAGAATTCTCATCATTTTCTTCAGCTTCATCTATTTTAAGCTCTGACATAAAGTCAGCAAGCTTGATAGGTCGTCTTATAGTCTGATAATATTTATCCAAACTGTTGATAACCCTTTGAGTTGCTGTCATTTTCTTCTTAGTCTTCTTCAACTTTGTCTTCTTCTTGGAGGATTTCACCCTTATAGGCTTCGAAGTGATAGCTTGTTTTGAGAATTATTTGGAAGTAGAAGCTCCTGTCATAGGTAGAGCTTTCAAATTTATCACTAGCTTCGTAGGAGATTTTCACTTCACCCTTGGAACTCCTTCGAGCTGTTTCAAGATTTTTATAGATTTTTTAGATACTGCAGTCTCCCACTATTCTTCTTGAATTGGCACCTTTTCCATTCTTCTTTCGTCAATCGGGGGTACGGATGAAGTCATAAATACCCTAGTAAATTCTTTTATCGAATGAGTCAACATATTATTCGATAATGTGAGCTCTCCCTTTTGATATTTTCTTTCAAGTCAATCCTTGAAGATGTAGCAATCTTCAATGAGATGGCCGTGTACCTGATGGTATGTGCAGTAATTTGGATTACCAGCATATTTTGACTCTTCGGGCACCTTGCACCTGGCAGTTCCAAGCCCGCTGTCATCGCCTATCAAAACAACTTGGCGATGATGTCCCTCTTAAACAAATACTCTTTATTCATTTTATCTTTGAGGATTTGAATATTTTATCACTATTTCTCATTACTTTCCTCGAGCGTTCTCCTCCGCCCTAATAAGTTCGTGCCTTATCATTGCCCCCGAGTATCAGCTTTGTCGGGGGATTAGGGTTATAAGCCTACTTGGGCTTTTCTTCATACTGCATTGGTTGATTACCCTTATGTACGTTATAAACCACCTATTTTTCTTTGTTGGTTCAGGAGAAAAAAGTAGAGTTGGCCTCACCTCATCTAGCACCTGAGGCTTTAGCCTTCTTGGGCTTATTAGAATGATTTTTTGATATGGACAAGTTTAATCTCTCAAATTTAGTTACTCTATCTAACAGATCTTGAAATGTGGTAATTATAGTCATGCATAGGAAGTGTTGAATCTTGGCATCAATGTTGCCCATTAACAATTGTACGGCATACTCTTCTTCATGTTTTTGCTCATATTTCATGCTTAAGTTGAGCCAACAAGTGATGTATTTAGTCACTGATTCTTCCATTTTCCTCTTATCCAGAGTGAGATTAGTGATCATTATCTTCTCAGTGGTACTGGAGAATCTCTTCACAAACATAGTTTCTAATTCTATGAAAGTCTTTATAGAATTGTTTGGCAATTCAACATACCATTTGAAAGTAGTTGCTGTCAAACTACTGATAAATTATCAGAAGAGTAGGGCATTAGTTTCCCCTGTATTCCCAAAGGTGGCTTTAAACTATATCAAGTGATGTCGGGAGTTATTAGTACCCTTGAAAATATTGAACTTTGGTACAGAGTATCCTTTCGGATATGGCACTTGGATATATTCAGTAGGGTATGTATGACCCTTGCCCACCAACTTTTCTACTTGATCAATGACTATGATGACCTTAATCTTTTCGATAATGATTCCTTCTAACTGTGCAGTAGTCACAGGATCAAAAGTACTTGTATCATTTTATAGGGTGGGGTGGCAGACGATGTTATAAGCTTCATGACACCCTTCAGGAGTGCTTCATATTCTCGAGACTTGAGGCATTTAAAAGTTTGGAGAATCTAGAGGAGGATTTGGCATGGGATCGATGGCAGTAGTTCTCTGCATCATTTCCCCCATCTGAGCCATCATCTCAGTCATCTTCTCATTTAATCGAGAGATTTCCTTATCTTTTTCCCTCATTCATTGTCTCATTTGTTGTCGCATATCGACAAGTATGGTATTTTCATCATCAAAAGAACTCTCTTCTACTTCCACTGCTTTCTCTTCTCCTTAGGAATGGCCACCTCTGCCAGTGGTGGACCCATCTCTATGGTGGCACCAGTATACTTGTCTAGGTTGCGGCTGCCAACCGCCGTCGTCTTCATCGTCATCACAATCAGCACCATCATCAATGTCTATATGTGTCACCATATAGACAACTTCCATATTTACGGTATTATTAATTTCTTCTCTTTCTTCTTCTATATATTCTTCTTCTTCTATATTATATATATTTCATCTTCCTCTTCAAGTACTCAAATTTTCGAGCAATGGCACCACTGGATCTCTGGTTCCTGATTTGGCAAGATAACTTCTTCGACCTGTAGACTGCGGTCAAAGTTAGCTAACTCTTTGGGTGGAGTTAGTGAGTGATGGGATCCTTTGGAGGATTCTCCAAGGTGTCAACCGTCAGAATGGGTGCCGTCATGGGCCTTCCTTGGGACCCATCTATAACATTGTTTGTTGTTAGGGGTGGATCTCTAGGAAGCACTGCCAAATGTCACGCCTAGAACAACTCTTCTTTCTTCTTCTCTACAAGGCTTTGGCCTCCAAATTTCTTTTCCTTTCTATTAGGACATTTCAGTGATGGATCCATGAACCTGAGGTTCAGATGTCACATCCTGATGCTCACCACGCATGACATATTTTCTTTCTTTTCTCTCCAGCATAACAAATAGGCATTATCTTGGTGGAGTTCCCTGGTCTCGACCATCAGTGTCCACTAATATTTTTTTCTTCTTTAGTCCCCTCTCTTTCACAATCTTCAGGACCCTATAGACCTGGGCTGAGGGAGTTTTGGGTTCCTTCTTCTTCTGAGGAGTTGGGACTTCAGGCCATTGGCCCCAAAATGATTTATTCAGCTCACCAGTTGAGCTATTTCTTTTGACCCATTTCAGACCGCAAACCCATTCTACTTGGGAATAATTGCCTTAGGCTCCTTGGTCGGTAGGTTTGAGGTATGGACATGGAGTTTTTGCTGCTGAGATCAGGTCTCAGCATTCATCTTTCTCCTTTGCCTTCTTTAGATGGTATTGAAATATCAAAGTTGTAATGATTTCAATTGTTAATGTTGAGATGCTATTGGGCATTGTTATGAAGCTAAAATCAGGACCAGCCAAAGAGAAATAAAAAATGAGAATATTTAATGAATAGGTTATTGATTGTACGTGATTGATTTGGTGTTGTGGATAGAAAATAAAAAAATTTTCATATATGTTAAATAATTAAAAAAATTAAATACAAGAAATTATATTTAACAAAAAATCATTAAAAATTTAATTAAGATAAATGTGTCAGATATGCGTGTCCGATTTGTATTTAATATTTTTCAATCAGTCACATTTTTAGCATGTATAGCACATGCCATAGGAGTGTCAGACACGTGTCATATCGGATATGTGTCAAACACTACACACCATTTTGGGGATAATTTTCTTTGCATTATAGACTGCCAAACACTTCTCTAAATGAATAAGCGTTGTTTAAATAGTACTCTCAAAGTAAAACCTAATTTTTATTTTAGCCATCTATGTTTGTACAATACAATCTATTGATCATATAGTATGATTAGTCAATTCTCCTTCTTATACAATGAATAGTCTACAAGATGATTAGTGGAAGTATATTAACTAATTGTATTGAATGAATGAATAGCAATACATTATAACAACTCAATATCGGATCATATAGGATGAACAAAAATTATCCAGAGAACCCTCAGGTGATTCAAAGATCTTGATTTTTGGATCATACTCGACGGATCAAACTTTGTCTGATGACTTATCGGATAACTTATAAAGCATGATCTGTAATCAATCAAATCCAATTTGATTGGTTAATTAACTGACCTAATTAGACATTGATTTAAAAGATCATATAACACAAAATAATTTGTACATTATGAATAGTTCAAATTCTAAAATTTAAAATTTTCCCATTTTATGTAAGTTATATATAATAGCAGGGTTTTTGGTTTTAGCTGATCAACTAGTATGATGTGTGATCATAAAGTATGATTAGTTATATGTGAATTTATTTATTTTCATTAAAATCAAATATTTTAATAAATTTTGGTTTTAATTGATCATACATTACTATTTGAATAGACAAATTAAAATCTTTATTTTTCATTCCATATATATGTGTGTTTGTGCAATTGCTAAGCTAACATACACCTTTCACAATATATTGACTTAAGCAACAACATCAAGCCTTTGTCCCACTACGTGGGGTCGGCTACATGAATCCTTTTTCTCCATTGTGTCCGGTTAAAAGTCAAATTCTTATCTAAATCTAATAAAGAAAGAACATTTCTAATATTTTCTAACCAAGTCTTTTTAGGTCTACCTCTACCTTTCTTAACATAAGCCAAATCTAATACCTAAACTTTCCTAACCGGGTCATCGAAAGGCCTCCGTTTAATGAGACCAAACCATCTAAGGCTACTCTCTCTAATCTTATCTTCCACTAGAGCTACTCCAACCTTTTCACATATATGCTCATTTCAAATCCTATCTCTAAGGTTCAAGCCACTCATCCACCTAAGCATCCTCATCTCTGCAACACTAAACTTAGTATTATGCTTCTCTTTTAATGGCCAACATTCAGCACCATAAAGCATTACAGGTCTCACCACCATCTTATAGAATTTTCCCTTAGGTTTGAGGGGGACGTTTCTATCGCACAATAAGCCCGATGCATTCCTCCACTTCAACCATCCAACTTGAATTATGCTGATGGTGCTTGGTGTGTGTTATTCCTGTATTATCAAATCTTGAGCCATGATCCTTTGATGATGCTTGGTGTATGTTATTCCTGAAATGTTAGTACACACACAAAAATATATGCAATAATAACAAGTAGGAAAAACTAAGTAAACTCCAATAATATTTATAATCATTAAAATATTAGTGTGGGCTCTTGGATTGCATTAATATCCTCCTTTTTTATTATGTCAAACATTATTGGTTGAATTACAAGCTGATTTTATTTTCCTTCTAAATTCTCCCCCTTACAAAATGATCTTTTTAAAAATAGGGATAAACCCTTTTGTTCTCTTTTATTTTTATATTATTATTATTATTATTATTAATAATATGGAAAAATATAACCAAGACTAAAAAATTGGAAAAAAATTAAACTGCGCTAATGATAAAATGGATTACAAATCAACCACTTTTAATTCCCATTTTAGACATCATCAAAGAGGAGAACTACAACTTAATACTAAAACAACATAAACTACAAAATAAAAAAGCATAGAAAGTATAAAAAAATAATAAGGAATAAACAAACTATAAAGCATAAAATACAACTACTCATAGGATTATCCTGGACCAGGTGGTGGCCGTGGTGGATAAAAGTGATAGTGGATCACAAAAGAATTATCATTGAACCACTGATAGCCCACCTGGTGCTACTTCTGGAACTACTCCCATCCCTTAATAGATTGTTTTATATGTGTATTGACTTTTAGCTTGAGTTGAGCAAAATGTTCTATCTGAGCATCCTATGGGTAATAATACTCGTGATGTGGGACAGCCTGTAGTGATGCTCTCCTGCTTCTTCTTCTTCTAACTTAGAAAAATATCTATAGGGAGCCTACGATGATCACTATATATGATGTAAAAGGAATGATTGATAAAGAATATAGGAAAATGGCCAGGTTGTGCAGGATAGATCAGGCTATATTTGGTTTCTAGGATATATCCAATTATGTGCCCTAAGGTTAGGTTTTTCTTTCATTAGGCTCATAGATTCCTAATGAATATGAGGTTTTTAATATATCTAAAGATCAAGTCTCATGCATTGAATTATGGGTTGGACATATAGTAGTAGGTGAATATAGATAAAAGAGGAGTGATATTAACTCAGTTTGTGGCTTTAGGAATGATGTTGTTTTGAAGAATGTGCTAAATGATACAAGCATTGAGGTCTAAGAAACTCCCTAAGAGTTGGTGATGAGGTAGAGGAGAGTTCCAAATAAGAGTGTTGAATTTGATCTAATTGTAATTTAAAGATCCATAAAAAAATATGGAGAAGGGCCATCATTTGAAAGTTGAAGAAGTTCATGAAGGCTATTTTTGGTTCTAAGTTGATAGCGACCGTCATTAAAAAAACTTGGGATTGAAGAGTAGTGTGGTCAGAGGTGACATAAATATTTCAAAAAAACTCTAATAATATCTTAGTGTGGAATGAAAAAGCAAGGTAAATAATGAAATAGAGTGTAGAGGAAGCAAATAATTATTACCTGATAGGAGAGAGTTTCTTGATTGAGAATTTTGGAATCATTAATGGATGCTCCTCTATATTGGATATGGGCATCTTTATCTTCTTCACATTAGAACTTAGGGTCCACTCTTCAATGGAATTCTGCATGACATCACTTTGGTGGAACCATAGATATTTGAGTGAGAAGATAGAGCTAAGAAAGGAGAGGTAAACTAGAATTTGGGTGTGTAACTGAAATGGATTATTTTCCCTTCCTTAAACAGCATAGCCTGATCATATAGTACGATCATAGTTCTATACAATGTGATCAATTCCATAAAAAAATGTTTCCCCATGAACCTACAACTAATGGTTAAATCATACAGTACGATCGTGTATCATAATATATTATTAGAGTAAAATTCATCTTCCTGAGGATTCGTTGGTAAGATTATTGACAAAAAGGTATAGTATTATATGATGAGTACTTAGTGTAGTACAATTAATAATAATGAATCATCTAGAACATTTAATATGACAGTAATTGAGGGAAATAGTCAAATCCTATTTCGGACCTATAGTACAATAAGAGTATCGTATAGTATGAAGTGAACAAAATTTTAGGATTTTATGTGGGAATGATTAGGGAAAAGCTCTACAACCTAAAACATGTATATTAAAAATCACCATTCACAATAAAGATAAATAAATTTGACAAAAATATAGCTCATAACATAAATCTAAACAAACAAACTCACAAACATGTTATGAAATAAATCAAGAAAACAAACTCACGTCAACTTACCTCTATACCAATTTCTATGCATGAATATTAATGACACCTATTCTAGTTCTAAGTGATTTGAATGTATAATAATTGAGAGGTTTGGTAAAAATATGTGTTAATTGATTTTTAGTCGCCACATGAAATAATTTTATATCTTCCTTTGCTACATGATCCCTAATGAAATGATGTCTATCTCAATATACTTTGAGTGGGAATGTTGAAGTGGATTTTTGAAAATACAGATTGCATTAGTGTTATCACACATAATAGGGATAGTGCATAAAGAAAGTCCAAGGTCAATGATTTATTACTTTAGCCATAAGACTTGAGCAACATAAATTCCCATAGTTATGTATTTTGCTTCCGCAGTGGATAAGGTTACAAAATTATATTTTCTACTAGACTAAGAAACTAATAATTGCTCTATAAATTGATAAGATTTAGAAGTATTTTTCCTAACTACTCTACACCTGATAAAGTCTTTATATGAATATCCTAAAAATTCAAAAGTAGTGCTATGTCCAGGATACGAGATGCTTAGGTTTGGGTACCTATAAGAAATCTATGAATTCTCTTCACAAAAATCATATGAGATTCTTTTGAATCATATTAAAATTTAGCACATAAAGAATACAAAATAGAATATAAAGCATGCTAGCAATCAAATATAGTAGTGATCTTATGGTTCCTCTTTACCTCTTTTGATCAACTCACTTTCCATTTATATCTTTATCTAGTTGGATGGTTGAGCTCATTGGTGTATTTATACTCTTAGAACCATCCATATCAAAGCTTTCAAGTTCTCTTTAATATATTTTGTTTTTACTAATGATGGTATCATTCTCTCTCTACTTTACACTAAATCTAATAAAGTTGTTCATCTCTCTCATCATATTCATTTCAAATTGCTTACTCATAGTAGTTGAAAATTCATTGCAAATATTTATATTAGTAAATCCAAAAGTATGTCATCAATATAGATTTAAATTATGAGTACATCATCTCCTATTTTCTTAAGGGTTAAAGTGGTTATACTACCCTTAACAAATGCTTTTTCTTGGAGAAAGGCCCTAAGTCTCTAATAGCATGTCGTAGGTGCGTATTTCAATCCATATAAATATTTAGTCAATTCATAAATATGGTTGGGAAATGAGAAATTTTTAAAACCTAGGGATTATTCTACATAAACATCTTCTTTGATTAGCCCATTTAGAAATGTACTCTTAAATTCAATTTGATACAATTTGAAACCTTTAAAATATGCAAATACTACTAGGACTCTAATGGCTTCTAATCTAGCAAGGGCAAAAGGTCTCCTCAAAATCAATTCATTTTTTATGATTCTACCATTTAGTTACTAATATAGCCTTATTTGTAATCACTGACCTACAGTCATTTAACTTATTCATAAATACCTATTTAGTGTCAACTATACTCTGATTGGTGGATCTACTAACTAATTCTCATACATCATTCATAATAAACTAGTCAATTTATCATAGCTAAGATAAAAAATTCATCACTAAGGGCTTGATCTACACTGGTTGGTTCTACCATAGAGATGAAAGTTGTATGGATAACTTTAAGCCTTTCCTAGTCTTAACCCCAATTGATGGATCTCCTAAGATTAGCTCCTTAGGGTGACTAAAGGATATCGACACTCTCTGGGCAAAGGCTCCGGAGGTTAAACTATATCTCCTAGGTCAAAGGTATCTACTCCATAAGTAATCTCTCTTCTTCATCATCATCTATCCTAGGTTCAACTAATCTATCAGACTCATCAAAAATTATGTGGATAGATTCTTCTATGATTATGGTCCTCTGATTAAATATCTTATTCTTTACTTACTGATAAATGACCTAACAAGACTCCTTCATCTACCTTATAATCAAACTTCCTTAGATGAGATTTAACATTTATAAGCACAAAATACTTACACCCAAAGACATGCAAATATGGAAGGTTAGGTGTCCTACCCTTAAGCAGTTCATAAGGTGTCTTATTCAACTTGGATCTAATTTCACCTTATTTAGCACATAACAAGCAGTATTCACTACTTTTGCCCAAAAATATCTATGTAGTGTATACTCAGCTAATATTGCTCTAGCTATCTCCACTAGTGTCCTATTCCTTCTCCCAACTATACCTTTCTATTGTGCGGCCCCAGGCACAGAGAAATTGTGATTAATTCTAGACTCTTTACAAAATAATTCAAGTATTTCATTCTCAAATTCTCCACCATGATCACTATGAATGGTAGATATCAAACAAGAAAATTCCTCTAAATCCAAGTGGAGAATATTTTAAATTCATTAAATGACTCACTCTTATGTAACTAAGAATCTAACCCAAGTAAATCTAGAGAAATCATCTACTATCACAAATCCAAAACTCTTACACCTAGACTAGCTGCAATAAGGGTCCAAATAAATCAATGTGTTGAATCACTAGTGGTTTAGTGGTAGTGATATCCTTAATAGAATGGAATGATGACATTATTTTCTTTCCTAACCAATAGGCATCACGAAGATGATCTTTAATGAATTCTAACTTGGAAATACCTCTAACTAGACCTTGATAGGTAGTTTTTCTCAGGGTTTTCATACTAGCATGACATATTATCCTAAGCCATAGCCAAGATTCATCCAAAATAGTTTTCAAATAGTAGATAGTATCAGAAGTATCCATGCAAGACAAATCAAGCATATAAACATTGTTAATTCTTTTATCTTCCAAAATAGTTTTACCATTTAAAATAATAAGGCAATATTTAGAAAGAAATTTAATATGAAATTATTTATTACATAATAACTTATACTAAGAATATTATGCATTAATCCTTCTATTAAAAGTACATTTTCAATTAAAAAACTATTAAATTTTTTAATTATACTTAAGCGAAAGTTACCATACCTACTCCTAGCCTCCAGCATGATGAACTTCTTCATATCTCTAGTCATGTGTCTCGAGAATCCATTTTCCATGTACGACATGCTCTCACTTGACCTCTTTTGAGAGAATCCCTACAAGATCAAACAAAGGTTAGATTTGGAAATCCAAGTGAAATTGAGTTTCAGCTTATGCTTTAATGAATGAATGTTACACATGTTATGTTGCGATGAACCTTTAGGCCTCCAAAGTAGGAGTGGTCTACAGTGTATAATATAAGTGCATGCTATGTGTCCTAGCATTCCACAAGAGTAGCACCTAACCATTAGAAATGGGTTTTCTAAATTATATGGGGGCAATACCTCTTCCTAAGGATATATGATGCATGCTGAGTCCTAGGTTATAGCTTTAGTGAAAGTGTAGGCCCAGGAGTGTTATCTTGTAGTGTTTTTTTTATATGAATAATCATTGGCACTTTGTAACTAGTCACTTCAGTTTTCAATGCATGATCACTATTATCTAGTTCTTTTGCAAGTGACTCCAATTGATTGAATGCTTCCTTTAACTCAATATGCTTACTTTTCAAGGAATCATATGACTTGGTTAACTCAATATACTTTTAGATCGTCAAACTCATCTAATAATGATGCATTCCCCTTAACTAGTGACATATGTTTAGAATTAAGATTAACATGCTCTCTAACTAACATTTCACGATTACATTTTAAATTATAAAATTTCTTATTTAAATATACATGTTTTTTTTTATCTTCATATAAAAATGATGCATTTGTTTGGAAATTGAAAATAACTCATCATAAGATAACTCACATACCTCTTCTCGATTGGAGTTAACAATTGAATCATTTGTCATTAAGCATAAATTTGCTATGTCCTCCACAAGTTCTTATTTAGATAAGTTTGAGGTAGACTCTGCCTAGAAGGCATTTTGTGTCCTCTTCTTACCCTTTTTGGATTTAAATTTTTCTTCACCCTTTTCTTGAGTAGTGTGATTCTTAAGGTTGTGGCAATCAGACCTTAAATTCCTTGGCTTCCTCCACTCAAAATAAATAATTTTAAAAGAAACTCTATTGAATATATCTATTTTATATTTGCTTATTTTGAGATAGAGCTTTTGCTTTCTCTTCAAGAAGCTTTAAACTTCTGAGCCATCAAAGCTATATCATCTTTTTCATCATCTCCAGAGTTTTTTCTATCCATGTCATCAGTCTTCAGTGCCATGATTTTCTCCTTTCTCTTGTCACCTGCATCAAGCAACATTTGGCTCATTTTTTGTTCTTAAGCATTGAGAGAGCCCAGACAGTTCTTAATAGAGTATACATTTAAACCTTTGGATTCACATATTACAGTGGCTTTAGCATTAAAACTATCAAGCAAATATCATAAAATCTTATTGTCTTTTTCAAAATTAGATAATTATCTTCCTAAAGCATACAAAGATGTCACTATCTTGGTTAACCTAGTGTACATGCATGTTAGAAATAGTTTTATTAGGTTTCATACGAAATAGTTTGTACTCATGCAATAGTAAATTCAGATGGGATTGCTTCACTTTATGTGTACCTTCATAAGTAATATAAAGTATATGTCATATCTCCTAGAAAATAGTGAAAGTAGATACACCATGAAATCCTTAGATTTTAAAGCACAAAAAAATAAATCAAACACTTTGCATTTAGTTATGTAAGATCTCTATCTTCTATACTCCATTCGATAAGCGGGATTTTAGTTTTAACACCATTAAAATAATGCAAAAGGGAGCATAATAGCCGATTTTCATCATATGCCACATTATAAAGTCATTCGATTATAAAAATATAGACATACAAATTTTCAAGAAATCAAACATGATATTATTAAATAATACTGGATAGGTTATTCAATACCACTCTGTAATACTTAATTCCCAAATTATTTCATGGATATTTTCTTCTGATTTTAAACCACTAATTTGGAGAACGCTCTCTGATACCAATTGAAATTTTAATTTATGGTTGTTAAACAACTTGAACTACAATGGCACACAATGAGGGGGGTGAATTACTGTTTTAAATTTTTGTTTTTCAAAAATTTCTTTTTGAAAAACTTAAACCAAATTCACAACTTAAGCTCAAAAATCAGATCTTATAATTTAGAACCTAATAATAGGAAAATAAAATATTATTTTTTGTTCTTGATGTTATAGAATAATATATATATATATATATATATATATATATATATAAGTTTATATCAACATCTTATTTATTTGAGAATTTTATAAGTAATTGTAGAGAGAGAAATTGTAGAGAGAGAAAGACTGAGAAATTGAACGGAATTTTTCAAATTTCCTTCTTCGCGGGTTTGACAGAATCATGATGGCGGCGGATTCTCGCCGGAATCCTATTACCGTAGGATTCCAATTTGATCGCCTCACTTCTTCTAAGCACCCGTCGACGGCGATCAAAGCTTACTCATCTTCTCCTCCAGCTTTTGGGGATGGAAAGATTAATCTGAAATAGACGATCAGTTCTAAAGCTAGAGGTATGAACTTGGCAATTAATGAAGGTGGATTTGTTGCTAAGAAGGAACTAGAGGTTTTGGGTAAAGGCAATGATATTTGCATGGGAGAGAAAGCAAAGAAAATCAAATTTGGTTCAGATTTGTTGATCAATGATAATTTTGAAGCATCTCCTTCAAGTATGTTACCTATTCAGAAGATTATTCATTTAGAGGAGTTTTGCGCTAAAGAAAAAGCAGCTAATGATGTTCGAATCAATAAAGTAGTTTCATCTCCAATCAAAGACACAATGGGAATTCAAGAAAGTGTTATAGAAGAAGATGATTATTCTCATAAATCCGAGGAACACGGTGATCTCTTTAAAGTAAGAGAGGTAGACTCAGCTTTGAATAATGAAGGTAGGGAAAATGTTACTATTCCTGAGCTTATTACAGATGCTAATCAATCAAATGCTTGGAGGAAGCGAGAACACATTCTGGTTTCTGAACTGGAATTGGGAGAATTCTTAGCAGAAGATGGTATTACTGTAAATCTACATGAAGAAAATGAAATGGAGAATGCCAAGAGACTCAATAACTCCTTGGTAATTAAAATATTTGGAGGTGAAGCTCCATTGTCAGCTATAAGTTCTGAGCTTAGGAGGCAATGGGCACATTATGGTAAGTTTCATCTTAGCATGCTTAGTATGGGATGGATCCTCTGCTCTTTTCAGGAATCTCAAAGTGTGGAATTAGTCCTTACTAATGGACCTTGGTTTGTTAATAGTAAAATAATTGGGATGGACAGGTGGTCCAAAAGCTTCTCTCCGACATCCTTAAAAGGCCTAACATCACCTATTTGGATAAGACTTCCGAATCTTCCTTTGCAGTGTTGGGATAACATAAACATATGCATAATAGCTTCTATGGTTGGAAAACCAATTCTGTTAGATGGAAACATGCTCCAATGGGGGAGAAGGGAATTCAGAAGGGTATGTGTCTGAATCAGACTTGATATGAAGCGACCAGTAGGTGTCTGGGTTGAAGGATCGTATGGTAAATTCTTCCAAAAAATAGAATATGAACGCATTCCAAACTTTTGTTTCAATTGTGGATTAATTGGGCATGGTCAAGACGTTTGTAGAGAAGGGAAAACAGCTTCAGAAGTCCAAGAGAAGAATGATGTTGTGGATGTTTCAGGTGCAGCTAATGCTTTACCAGATAAGGTAGATTAAGAAGAAAGGGTTGGTGATTCCAAATATGGACCTTGGCTGGTTGTAAATCATGGAAGGAAAAAACTATTAGTTTTTTCAAGGAAGAAAATCATAAGCCTTTGGTGAAAAAGGTGTGGAGAAATTCAGAACCAAACAACATAACTATTAATGGAGAAAGTTTGAATGAAAATCTTAGTATGGCCACAATAAAAGAAACTGATAGTAAGGTAATCTGTGATAACTCTGGTATCACTACCATGGCTGAGTCACCCATAGCAAAAAACTTTAGAAATAAAGTTACTTTTCCATTGATTAAGAACAAATTTGATGTTCTTAGTGAACTAGTAGAAGATGGGGAAATTATTCAAGATGTTGACTCCAACTCTACAGCTAAGAAAATTTCTCTGAATGAGAAAACATAAGAGCTGAGAAAGGATGATGTTCTTATGCAATTGAACATTGGAGTGGATTCCAGTTTGGTAAAGAAGAAGAAGTCTAAGCAATTAAAAGATCTTGGGCCTTTTTACAATAACATAAGAAGCAGAAGATCAGAGCTAGAAGCGAAGGGCAGTGTGGGGTCCTCCCCCACAAGTCTTCGACCATGAATTCGTTGGATTTCTGGAACAGTAGAGGAGCCAGGAAAAAAGGGGCTTCTCTATACATCATAGAGTTTGTTAAATTGTATAATGTAGTGTTTTTAGCCTTGATGGAAACTAAAATCTCCTCTTTCAATGTTGATGAAGCTAAAAAGTTGATGGGTGAAGATTGGAAGCATGTTGTGGTACCCTCGGTTGCTCTCTCTGGAGGGATAATTGCATTATGGAATTCTGGATTGGCATATTTTTCATTGATTGGTTCTACTTCTCAATGCATTATTGGAGACTTACGCATTAATTGTAAAGATAAATGGAGAGTTGCTTCAGTATATGGAAGCAAAGACTTGCTCAAAAGAAGGGAGCTTCGGGAATTATTGGAAATGTACTCTTTGGTAGAGTATCCAATGTTAATAGGAGGAGACTTCAATTGTCTCACTTCTATGGAAGACAAGAGAGGCTGGAGAATTTTTCATTTCTCTCAAGGTCCGAAGGTAATGGAGGTTTTCATCACAAATAATGATTATCATGAGGTGGGTTTTGTTGGGCCTCGGTTCACATGGTGCAACAACAAAATTGGAGGAGCTCGGATATTGGAAAGGCTTGACAGGTGCTTCCTTAACTCTAAGGCTATGAATTTTTCTTCTAACTTGGTTTTGAGACACCTTGCTAGAATATCATCAGATCATAGTCTTATTATTCTTCACATTAATTCTCATGTTGCTCCACTTAAAAGAAGTTTGAAATTTGAAGATATATGGGCATCATACCCAGCCTCATTTAATGTGGTTAAAAAGGAATGGAGCAAAAACTATTCGGGCAATCCATCTCAAATTCTGAATTCTAAGTTCAGAAGATCCTTAAAATCTCTTTTTTATTGGAGTAAAGCCAAATTGAAAAATCTGAATTTGCTCAAAGATTGTCTCATGGAAGAAATACTTAAAATATAGATTTCAGAATCTGATAAAGGCTGGTTCATTAATGAGGAATGCTGGTTATTAAAAGCAAAAACAGATGAATTAAACATCACATTATCTCGTCTTAATGGCTGGTGGAAGCAAAGGGCCAAATCAAAATGGTTATCTGATGGTGATGGCAACACAAGGTTTTATCATTCCTTTGCAAATGCTAGAAGGAGCTCAAACAGAATTATCAATATTAAAAATGAATTGGGAACGGTGGTGTAAGATTCAAATCAGATAGAAGAGGTAATATGGCACTTCTTTAAGTCTAAGTGGAAACAGAGGAAATGCAATACTGAAGGCTGGCCGGAACCTGGGATGGTATTAAGCAATAAAGATAAAGGTATGCTTTCCAAAGACTTTTTAGTAGAGGAAATTGAATTTGTAATTCATCATCTTGGAGGGAATATCGCACTAGGTAGCGATGGAATAAATTATTCATTTATTAAAAGATGTTGGAAAATCATTCAAGTAGACTTTATTAATGCTATAAATCATTTCCTGTTTCATGGGGAGATGGACAAGGATTAGAAGGATATGTTGATAGTTCTCATTCCTAAGGTTTCTAATCCCATGCTGCCTGGCCCATAAGCTTGTGCAATTTTATCTACAAGGTGGCTGCAAAAATTATTTTGAACAGATTGATTCAGGTGATTCCTCCTTTGATTTCGGATGAGCAAGCTGCATTTATTAAAGGAAGATCAATATCCGATCACATACTGATAGCTCAAGAGCTATTTCACAAGCTCAGATTTTCTAAGTCATCCAAAGGAATGGTGTCTTATAAAATAGACTTGGAGCAAGCTTATGATTCTATGAGTTGGTCTACTCTCATGTAAATTTTGGATTATTTTGAATACCCGCCCAAGTTTTCAAAATTGATATTGGAATGTGTTTTGAATCCAATATTTTCTATTATCATAAATGGAAAGCTTACATAATGGATAAAAGCTGATAGTGGATTTCGTCAGGGATGCCCATTGTCGCCGTTGTTGTTCATCCTTTGTTCTCAGATTTTATCCAATGCCTTTGCACAGTCTTCAGTTGGTATTAATTCTAGTACGAATGGTTTTCGTATTTCCCATTTGCTTTATGCAGATGACATCTTCATTTTCTCTGAGGCATAAAAAAAAAGCTGCTAGTGAAGTTAAGACAATTCTCTTCAATTACTGTAATTGGACTGGCCAATCCATTAATAATGGTAAATCTGTAATGAATTTTGGGAAGTATGTGAATAGAAGAAGGAAGAAAAGTGTCTCAAGGGATGTGGGCTTTAAACCAGTTAAGGAGTTTTTCTATTTGGGTTTAAAAATAGCCTTGAGAAGATTAGTAGCAAGTGATTATTACTTTACCATTGAGAGGACTCTCAAGAGGCTTAATATTTGGGGGAGTAAGGTTTTATCCTTGGATGGAAAACTTGCTCTAGTTAATTCAGTTATCCTTGCTATTCCAAATTTCTTTAGCACCCATTCTTTGATTCCTATCAGAATTTTGAAAGATATTAAAAAACTTTGGAGAGGATTTATTTGGAATAAATATGGTGGAAAGATGGGGATGCATTACATCGTCTGGGAGGAGCTTTGTAAACCTAAAAACATTGGTGGTGGGGGCTTGTTCTCTCCTTCTTCTAGAGTGGCTCCTCTTAGAGAAAGAATAAAATGGAGGTATCTATCTAACAGTAATTCTCTTCTACAGAAAATTTTAGCTCCTAAGTACAGAATGAGACCTAGTTTTGATGATGTCAAAAAAAAATTCTACTTCCTCCTGGAAAATTTTATGTGACGGTGGAAGAGCTCTAAATCCTTTGATCAAATGGAGTATAGCTGATGGCTCAAATATTGATGTATTCAAAGACAATTGGATTCTTGATAGAAGTATTAATAATTGGCTAACTTTTGTTGTTCCACAAGTTGATGGAGATTTGAGATTAAGCAGATTTATTGAAGATAGAAGATGGAAGATAGCAGATCTTGAAAAGTTCTTTGGTATTGAATTGATTAATCTGATTCTACAAATCAAGATAAATGAAGAACATAATGTTGATGAGAGGGAGCTTATCTATCAGAATTCAGGAAAGACTATTTCAGGATTGATCATTGAATCCTGGTATCAAAATCAAGAAACTCTCAGGTGGACTGGTGGATCAAGAAGGCGCGCAAAGGTGATACCGAAGGTGCAGATTTTCTGTTACAGGCTGTTTAAAAATGCATTGCCTTCATTTCAATTCCTAAAGCATAGAAGATTATAGGAAGATGATATATGTCCCAGCTGTTCCTCTGAAAATGAAGATATCAAACATATTCTGGTTAAATGTTTAAAAGTAAGAGAGGTCATTTTACTACTAAATGTTTGGGGGTTTCATATTCCGGTGTTTGGCAGCTTTGAAGAATGTTGCAAATGGCTTGATACAACATCCAAGGTTAATGGTATGTTTATCAACCTTTAGTATAATGTGGTGTACCTCTCTTGGAAAGCTAGAAACAAATTGGTGCATGATGGGATTGCCGAAAGTACTAACTTCATAGCTGCTAATGCTATTAGCTTGTCTTCGTTTTCTATGAAGATTTTTGACTTATATCCGAAAAATGGGGATGTTAATCAGTCTTTTTGGCTGTCTAATGCTTGGCATCCCCCACCACCCGGTTGGTTGAAGATCAATGTAGATGCTGCCCTTTGTTCTTTATATAGAGCAGGAGTTGGTGGTGTTGTAAGAGATTGCAAAGGAAGATTCTTATTGGCTTTTGGTAAATCTTATACTCAATGGGACATAAATCAATTGGAAATGCTTGATATTAAATCCTTGAAAAAGGTGATTAAGGATTGGATGTTCAAGTATAAAGGAGCAATCATAGAAAGTGACAATTCAAATGTGATCAAAGTTATTCACCGTGCGATGAACCAAGGGATCATAGGTATGGAAAATTTGGAATTCTTTCAAGACTTTAATAATGTTATTTTCAAATGTATTAAAAGGGAGGGTAATAAGCTAGCAGATTTGTGTTCTAGCTATGCTATTGTTGGTAGTTTTACTTGGGAAGACTTAAGTTTGGATAAGGTTCCTCCTTCATTTATTAAAATAATGAAGGATGAATCAACTTTGTAGTTGTTTTTGCTTTGTTTTTTCATTTTAATGCAGTTTCTACTTTTCATGTAAACTATCCTATGTGGTATCTCCTCTCTCTCTCTCTCTCTCTCTCTCTCTCTCTCTCTCTCTCTCTCTCTCTCTCCCTCCCATGATCCCATAAGGCTAATCGCTCTTTCTCTCAGAAACACCTTTCACTCATTTTTCAAAAGCTTTCATTTTAAACTCTTTCTCATAGAAGACCCAAGCCTCTTGACTGTCAAAGACTTGTCTAAATAAAATAAGAGTTGTTTAAATCATTTGCTATAAAAAACTTAGTTTTTAATTTAGCTGTCATTATTTGTATAATATACTTTATCAATCATATAGTTCAATTCTCCTTCTGTAGTATTGTTTGATAAATATTCTACAAGATGATTATTTAAAGTTTGCTAACTAATTGTGCTATATGAATGAACTGTAGTATGGTACAATTAGAATAACTCAATATCGGATTGTATAGGATGAAGAAATTTCTTCCAGAGAGCACTTAGATAATTTGGATAGTATGATTTTTGGATCGTACTAGACGGACCAAATTTCATCCAAAGACTTCACTAGTAACTTGTATAGTAAGATATATGTATCATACAATACGATATTTAATTAATCAGATCTAATTTGGTTTTTTAATTAACTGACCTAATTAGGTAATGATTTTAAAGATCATATAGCATGAAAAGTTCAAATTTCAAAATTTAAATTTATCTATTTTAAGTAAGTTAGATTTGATAACCGGATTTCTGATTATAGATTATTGTCCAGTATGATGTATGATTGTACTATATAATTAGTTATATGTGAATTTAATTTCTTCGTTTAAATTAAACATTTTAATTAATTTCTATTTGAATTGATCATACAATACGATTTAAATAGAAAAATTAAAATCTTTATTGTTTATTCCTCCCATGTATATGTATGGTTGGTAAGCTAACACACACTTTTTACAATGCATTGACTAATAAAAGTAAAAAATATATAATTTTGCAAAGAATAATCCTATACTACCCAATCTTGAGAATAAAAACTTTAAAATCTAACTATAACAAGTTTTCTATTTAACGGATAACTTGCTCACTGCCTTGTTAGCGACCTAGTCAGCTTTGTTGACTTTTCTTTCGCTGGAGAAGAAGCTTGTCGCCAATTTAACGAGAGACTTTGGCTACTCTTAAATTTTTTTTTCTAAATGTCGAATCAAATATATTATTTATATATTAGGTTTAGTTTAAAAATTAGTCCAATTTTAAAAATAAAAATTGATATTATGGTTTTTTTGTTATTTGGATTGATAGAAATAACTGTAAACATGTGGTTTCAAGATTTGCTTGGATAGAATTATAATTTTTCTTAAGAACATGATACATCTTCTTTTTAATGATAATTTGAATAGACATAAAAATTTTTTAAACTATCTCCTTTCCTAATGCTAGTCAAAGTTCCAATTATAAGATTTTTCAATTGAATAAACCCCCTATGGAGTATGTTAAACTTAACATTGAAAGTTCCTCTTTGATTAATAGTTCTGTTTGTGGTGGAGTTATTAGAGATTCTAAAGGTGTTCTCTTATATGGTTTTATCTCTCCTCTTGCTAATTGTAAAGCAACTTTTGTTGAATTGAGTGTTTTATCATTGGGCATCAACCTTTGCATTTCTAAAAAACTGAAGAATATTTAGATTGAATTGGATTCTAAAGTTCTTATTGCATTAATTTCTTCCAAACGTTGCATTATGCATTTCCTTTTCAATTATTTGTTACAATTATGGCTTCTTTAGCCCATGTTACCTTTAGAATCTCTCATATTTTAAGAGAGGGGAATGCCAGTGTTAATTGCTACCTAAAAGAGGTGCATCTCAGATCAATGCTATATATTACAATAATGATCATACTTTTAGAATTATGAATGTTAGGGTTAGTTTTGATGTTGTTGTTTTGATGCTATGCATTACAAAATAATTCATTCTCTTTGTCCATTGTTGGTTATTGGTCTGCTGTTGGTCTTGCCATATTATTTCTTCCAATTGGTAAGTTGTTTCTTGTCTTCTTATCTCTTCAATTTGGTTTGTTGTTGGTTATTTCCTATTTAGGAATTTTGTATCTATCCTATTGGTTAGCATTCGTTGTTACTTATTTTTTATTTATATCTATGATTTGTTTTAATGCATTTAAGGATAATAACTTTGGTGGTCTGAATGGAAAATCTTTCTTTGGGTCCCTTTTTATTTTCCTCTAATTTGCTGGTTATCTAGCTAGTTCTATTTTCCTTACATGGTAGGCATTTCAATTTTTTGTATTTTTTTTTTTTCATTTATGATCATATCCCTTTGTTTATTATCTATTTTTTTTTACTGGGGATGTTCTCTTATTCTTTTCTTCTCGTCTTTTCATCCTGGTTTAGGTGTTGGTGTTTGTTATCTTTGCTGGGAGTGTTTGATCCTTTACTGCTGGTTATCAATGAAAGTGGTCTATTTTTTTCTCTTTATTTCTTTTGATATGTATTGATTAGAGAAGAACCTTGTGGTTTGAATGGAGAATTATTCTTTTTGGGTTATGGAGAATAGTATTTGTGAATATATGGAGAATTGACCTTTTTACTGTTCACCACATTCAGTAATCCTTAACTTGTATTTTATTGCTGGTCTCTTCTTTTAGATTAGTGTTTTTTTTTATACTCCACCTATCTAATTTTTTGTCTTTCTTCTGGGTTCATGAGACCTACTCTGGATGGTTCATGGCTTGTTCGTGCTCTCCATTTATTTGGTTGTTCTCCATCTTACTTTTACTACATAATATGCTTTGGTGGCTCTCGATTATGATTGTTTAGGATTCTCTAATGGTCTTACTCTTCCTTGTGCTTCTTACTTCATGTTATGGATTTTGTAGATGGTTTTGGATGCCAATGTGCCTTGGATATTGCTATAACTAGACTTATTTTCATTCCTTTTGTGGTTTACGGTGGATCTTCAAGTATATCAAAGCTTTTTAACTTATTTTTTGGTTTGACTTCTTTCCAACCTCATTTCTTATTTTATTATTTTGTATCCTAGTTTGGAAACCTTTGCTTTATAGGTTTTTTTTATCTATTGCTAGTTGCTCTGTTAGCATTAGTTAGCTATGGTTTCTTATAAGGATTTTGCTAAATTTAGCTTTAAGAAATAAAATTTGTACCCATAAATGGGCTTTTAAAAAAAAGAAAGAATATTCCAGCTAGTTACCTATATTGGCCTTATTTTTTAGAAGCCAACTCATAGTTAGTTGATAAAAGATGATAAAAATATTTACATATTAATTCAATTTTCAGCCAATTGAATCAATATTGGTTGATACAAACTTATCAATTGTAAACTATAATATAAATTAAATTTAAAAGGCAATCATATAAAAATATGTTAGTTTAGAAATATTATTTTATGTGAAAATAATTTAGATGTATAAGTAAAAAAAAGTAAAATATATAAAAATAAAATAAGTTTTAAATAATTTTAATTTACCTGCTCGCTTTAATTTTTTCTTTTATGAAAAAAATATTATTTAATAAAAAATTTGTTTTATGATCACCAATATTTTTTAAGGGGAAACCCACAAAGGGGCTTACAAGTTAATCATAAAAAAAATTGAGTACATGTCCTTAAAGTTGTCAAATTCTTATTAATGCTCAAAATCTAAAATCAAAATATAAATAAAGAACCTATTAAGCCAATGAACTCTACTAAGTTGCATTAAAATATAAAAATGAATTATTAGATGGGAGGCAAGGAGTCATCACCCAAAAATAGACCAAGAAAGAGCCAACTTGGAATTTCATAGAAGGAACAAATAGCCTACAAAACCTACAAAAGGAGAAAGAAATTAGAAGAAACCTCTAGCCAAACAAATGAAGCACCACAACCGAAGGCAGTATTACACGAGCTAGGAAATGAAGCCCAGCCCAACAACTAAAGGAAACACCAACAACCATAACCAACAAAAAAAAATATCAATGGAGCATAACCACCAAAGAAACACCTAGCACAACAAACAACCCACCCCCAAAACAAGCGAAGCCCCACAACTAGAGGTAGCATATTACAAGCTAGGAAATAAAGCCCAACAGCCCAAGGAAATACCAACAAAAAGAACTAATGAAGAACAAACATCAGATAGAGCACAACCACTAGAGAAACACCTTGCACAACAAAGAACCCACTTGAAAAATATAGACGGAAAACCTCTTAAAATAGAGAGAAATAACAGTGCACCAAAATAATACAAAACACCAACCAAGGAAAACTAAGATAACAACACAAAACCAATAAAAAACAAAACACGTCCACCCAAAAAGGAACAACATAACCCCAAAGAAAAACCCAATAACCAAAGATCACAACAAACCAATCAATATAGAGCAGGCCAGGGTCACTACCAGAATAGTACAAAGGAATCCAAACCAAACAGCTAGACCAAAACACCAACAATAATACCAAATACCTAGCAGCAAGGATAAAGAAAGGGAAAACAATTAAGCTCATACATAAGGTAAGCCTAGCATATCAAACCTGGTCACACCTTTCAGAATACCCAGAGAAGAATATTTATTAAGATAAGTCACATTATAATTTTTTTAGCCTTCCTTAGTCAACCAATTAGCCTAGACATTGCCTTCTCTCAAAATGTGAGAGGTTCTGTAATTAACATTATTAAGAAAGGGTAATATCTTAGAAAGTAGATAAAATAAGTTGGCATTATGACATTTAAGTGATGTACCTAATGAAACAAAAATCTTAAAGTCAGACTCAATCTAAATATTCATAATATTTTTGTCAATGTTAAGCCTGATACCCATATAGAGAGCTATCATTTCAACTAAAATAATATTCCCATTGGAAATGCTTGAAGCAAAACCATAGATGAACTAACCTTTATGATCCCTAATAAGGACACCACAACCAATGCCATCATTTTTCATTAAGCCATCAATGTTTAGTTTAAATCATTAAAATAAGGTTTAATCCACCTCATAATATTAAGATTAGTAGATCTTTGAATATTCTGATTACTGATATTATAAAAAGAAGACAAAGAAGAATTTCTTTTAAAATGTTTAGCCTTTAAACCTTAGTAATAAAATGTTGTTGAACTTTAGCCTTCAAGAAAATAATGATACTCTAAAAACATATTTTAGTATTATTATACTTATAGTTATTCCTCTCAAACCATAAAAGCAAAAAGTCAATCATAGGAGTAACAATCAGAATATGTCCTTTCTCATTATTATAAAGCTAACTTGTAACGCAACGGCAGCCAAGAGAAGAACCTGAAAGGGAAAACCAGTAAAACAGTAACTTGAGAATAGGTAATACGCTTATAAAGTTTTCTATATATCTATTCTTCTACTTGAATGACATATATATGCCAAACCCTATTGGGCACAATGGCTGTTAAATAAAGGGAAACAAATTCTAAAAGAGTATGGTACTAAGCATAACAGAAAAAGTAAATAACAGAAATAGCAGAAATATGGAGTAGTGGCCTTTGATCTTGTGGTGTGTCCACATGGCTCCATAATAAGGAGATGGCCGCATCAATCCTCCCCCGCTCTAGAGAAGCTTGACTCTGACGAGATGTCTATTGGTTGACCACCATCGGGTGGATGGTAACTGTAGATGTCGGCGACATTAAAAGTTGACGATGTCTGAATGTCCGGTGGGAGGTCGATCACATATGCGTTGTCATAAATTTTGTGTAGGATTGGGAATGGGCTGATTTTTCGGGGACTAAGTTTGGAATAAAATTCTTATGGATACCTTTCTTGACGCATTCGTAACATCACCAAGTATCCGGTGTTGAAGACCTTGCGACGTCGATGTGAGTCAGCCTCTTGCTTATATTTGGTTGTGGTCTCTTGAAGCTTTTCCTTGACTGCCTAAATGGTTTCTTGAGCTTGAGTAATGGTTTTCTGTACTGGTAGCCGACTGCTTTTTGAGAGTAGTGAGATCCACTAGGTGGTTGAGTTGTTTGGTATATACTATTTGAAAGGGACTGTAACCTATGGAATAGTTAAACATCAAATTATAAGCAAATTTGACATGGCTAAGGAGCTCTTCCCACCTTTTAAGATTGTCCTGAACAAGATAGTGTAACATGTTGCAAAGAATCTGGTTGATAACTTTGATTTGACCATCTATTTAGGAATGATACGCTGAGCTCAGCTTGATATCAATGTTCAATCTTTTCCATAGTTCCCTCTAGAAGTGGATGACAAATTTTACGTCATGATCTGAGGTCAAGTTGCGAGGTAACCCATGTAGCTGAACGATCTCTTTGAAGAAGAGTTGGGCAATGTTGACTGCATCAAATGTCTTCTTACAAGGTATAAAATACGCCATTTTGGAGAATAGGTCAACAACGACCATGATGGATCGGCCCCCCACTTCGTTTGTGGTAACCCCAATACAAAGTCAAGCGTTAAATCCTTCCAAATAGAGTTGGGTATTGGAAGAGGTAGAGATAGACCGGCGTTCTGCGCAGTGCCTTTATACCTTTGGAAAATATAGCATTTTTCCACAAATCTAGTAACATCTCGGCTCAAATGAGGCCAGTGAAAATGGGTTTGCAATAATTAAAAATTTTTATTTCTTCCTGTATGATAGTCCCCCACAGTGGATCTCCTTAATTAATTAGGGCCTCCAAGAAGAGTCCGGGATGCACAGACTGTTGCCTTTAAACAAAAATCCATTATGGAGAGTGAAGCCTTACTGTGGTTGTCCAGATTTACAAGCAGCCTAAATCTGAGCAATTTCCTTATCTTCGGCATATAGCTCTTACAATGACTGTAATCCGACTATCTCTATTTAAAGATGCGTCAATAGAGCTATACACCGACTCAGTGCATCAGCAACACGATTAGATCATCCAGCTTTGTGTTTGATTACAAAGCAGAATCGTTGTAAAAAGAAAATCCAATGAACATTTATTTTGTTTATATTCTTTTGATTGTTGAAATATTGGAGAGCCTGGTTGTCACTGCATAGAACAAAATCCTAATGGAGAAAGTAGTCCTTCTATTATTTGAGTGCCCTCACTATCACATACAATTCTTGCTCATAGGTTGACCACCTCTGTCGAGAAGAACTGAGCTTTTCACTATAGTATTCGATGGGCTTTCCCTCTTGGGAGAGAACGGCTCCAATGCTAATGGCAGACGCATCGATGCCCACTTGGAATGGTTTGTCGAAGTTAGGGAAGGCCAACAATGGAGCTGAGCTTAGAGCCTTCTTTTTTTGTTCAAAACTTCTTTGTTGCAATGTTGTCCAATAAAATGAGGCGGCCTTCAAGCAATTAGTGATAGGGGCCATTATGTCACTGAAATTCTTGATGAAACATCTATAATAGTTGGCCAAACCGTGAAAGCTCCTCACGTTTGTTAATGAATGAGGGGTAGGCCAATCCAAAATGGCCGAAATCTTTTGGGGTACGATTTTGATATCTTATGGTCTTTGGACGAAGGCCAAAACATTGACGTTAGTAACACCAAGTTCACACTTTGACAAGTTGAGGAACAGCTGATTGTTGTGAAGTGCTTCCATAATGGATTTTAGATGGCCCAAGTGATCCAATAGAGTAGAGCTAAACAACAAAATGTCTTCAAAATACACTATGAAAAACTTATCTAAATAAGTATTAAGAATGTCATGCATAAGCCGCATAATTGTAAAGGAGGCATTACACAGCCGAAAGGGCATAACCTTCCATTCAAATAGTCCATCCACCATTTTGAAGGATGTCTTCCATTCATCCTCGGGTCGGATACAAATTTGATGATAGTTGCTCCTCAATTCCAGTTTAGAGAAGATGGCCGAACCAGTGAGCTTGTCCAATAGGTTGTTAATCCTAGGAATTAGAAACCTTTACTTAATGGTGATGCGATTAATAGCCCTACTATTGATGCACATGCACCACTACCCATCCTTTTTGGGAACAATCAATGCTAGAATAACATAAGGGCTCAAGCTTGGTTGGATAAATTATTTCTGCAATAGCTCTTATACAATCTCCCTCATAATGATATGTTCTTGCGGACTCATACGGTAGTGTGGAAGGTTGGGTAGGACATCACCTAGTATGAGTTCGATTGGTGTTGGAGATTTCGTAGGGGAGGTAATGACGAGGGAAATTTCGAGGCCTTGATATCACCATATTCTTCAATTAGCTGCTGAACTTCTGGAAACTAGGTTGGATCGATCTGTTCTGATACTTCATTAGCAATCAAAGCATTCATTGTATAATTCACCTCCTTAAGTTGGAGGAGGGCATGTCCAAAGATAATGCAAGCTAGTGTGAGGTTGTTAGCATCTTCCTTTCCTTTAATCTAAGAGGCAGGGATGAATTTAACTTTCCTCCCCTTCCACTCAATAGTGTAAGTATTAGCTCTACCATCATGAATTGCTCCACTTGAAAGTTTGTTAGGGATGTTAAGCCCTATAGAACTGGCCCAAGATAACCAAGAGGGGGGGGGGGGGGGGCTATCACAAGTGTGTGTGTGTAGGGTTACTTAGCATCAGTCTCTTTGAACATTACAAATAGACTCAAGAAGAGAAAAATCAAAGTACAGACTGACTCAATCCTAACCTATGCAATCTTGAACTGGCTTCGTTTGTTCGTCCGATCTTTGATTCCTGAAAAGTTAGAAGTAACATGCAGTTCAAGAGTATCAATAGTGTTTGTCAATCATCAAAAACATAAGTCATGAAAATAGATTTGCAACACCACTATCGTGCTGCCAAGGCTGACCAAGAATTAAATGGCATACATCAATTTCTATGATGTCACAAGTTACTTGGCACAAATAGCTCTTGCCAATTTTAAATTTAACCTTGCAGAATTCTGAAATAGTGAAGTCCACACCCATCTTTACTCAGGTAATTTTGAAGGGGTGAGGATTTCTGGAGGTCTTTATCTGCAGAGCTTGACCCCTGCCTTGGAAATGATATTCTTAGTACATCCACTATCGACCACAATGCACAAACCTTGCCATTAATTATACATTTGGTACAAAATAAACTATTTCTTTGAGTATCAATTGGTTTACGAGGGGTTAGGAGTATCTTCTCCAACGCACCAAGGATAGGTTCCCCCTCATCTGCTAACAATTCTTCAATTGGTTCTTTCATCTCCTCCCCAATTTCGAACTGACCCGCCTCTTTTTCACCTTCCATAAGCTATACTTGATGTCTGTTGGGGCATTAATTGGACTTATGGATGGGTTGTAGGCATCTAAAGCACTTGATGGAAAAAGTTTTAGCATAGGGATTATCTCAGCCCTGGAACTTTTGCCTAGTTGCTATTTTAATTTCTACTGGAGGATTTTTCACTAGAGCAGGGGAAGTCATTGGATTCTTGGATTGTGACGTTGCCGATTTGGAAGGAACCAGGCTCCCCTCCGAAAATGAGCACATGGGTAAATAATGGCGATACGGCCTTTGAATTTGTGCTTCAACCTTGAGGGCGAAGTTCACTGCCTGAGATAAGGACCATGCTGAATTGAGCTCTAATTTATCTTGAAGCATATCCTTCAACCCGCCAATGTAGCGATCCATCAATTGATTTTTGGATTCGGCAAGGTTGTTATGGGCACTAAGACAATAAAATTATTTAGTATACTCGCTAACATTATGTTGCCTCTGTCTATACTATTGATACTGGAGATACAACAACTATTAAAAATCTATAGGTAGAAAATGTCATCGCGTCAACTATTTCATGCGATTCCAATTGCGGATAGGACCTCGCCCCTCCCTCTGTCTAGTTTGACACATCTGCATCCACCAGGCATTTGCTCATCCTTTGAGTCGACAAGCAATGTATTTCACCTGCTTGTCCAGATTAATCTCCATATAGTCAAAGAAGTTCTCCATAAGTACTCCTTCCCATTCCAGGTAGTCTTCAATGTGAAGCCTGCCATCAAAAGAAGGAATATCCAATTTTAGTCGGACGCCTTCAGGTTCACGACGATGCTGCTGGTGTCGCCTTGCTTGAATAAATACAGGACGATGGTCATCTTCTTCAGTGTTGGAATGCTCCGATTCCAGACGCTCGTCATCATCCGAATCTGAGAATTTAGGGAAGAGGGTAGGCTCTTATCTTGGTATAGGATTAGTGTCCTGGGGCCCTATGACCCGGTATGGTTGCCGGAGCCACTACACGAGCTGCTGGATTAGTAGTTGTTCTTATTTTCCATAACTCATCTCACATTTCACCTGCAAAATGAGTAAAAATGTTTATAAGCTCATCTAATTGCTTGGATATGTGCTGATGTGTCTCCCATAACTCTTCCAAACTCCGATCACCATCGAGTCTAGGCTGGATGCTTCCTTCGGCCATTTCTGCGAAAAAGTAGCTCTGATACAAGAACTGATGCAGTCACAGTCAAGAGAAGAACCTGGAAGGGAAAACTAATAAAACAGTAATCGGAGAATAGGTAATAAGCTTCTAAAGTTTTCAATATATCTATTATTCTGCTAGAATGACATATATATATGCCAAACCCTGTTGGGCATAATGGCTGCTAAATAAAGGAAAACAAATTCTAAAAGAGTACGGTACTAAGCATAACAGAAAAAGTAAATAATAGAAATAGCAAGAATAAGGAGTAGTGGCCTTTGAGCTTGTGGTGTGTGTCCACATTGCTCCATAATAAGGAGATGGCCGCATCAACTAGGGCCTGAAAGGAATAAAAGCTATTGGAATTGCATAGCACTTTAATCCTACCTTTTCTCTAATTCTGACCACACTATAAAGGCAATGGGACCACTCAACAAAACATGATTAATAGTTTCAATATGTGAGCAACATTGGCATTTTGAAACCAAACAAAAAACCTTAATTTTCTAAAGTACAATCCACAGAATTAAACTTTAAAACTCTCCAAGTCAAAAACTCTCCGAGCCATTTAACTTTACAAGGTCTATGCAAGACAGATGATCAACTCTTCTTGTAAGAAGAAAGAGTCGAATGAAAATTATTACAGTAATTTGACCCATGTACTTGGCCCACAGAGAATCTGTAGTTCTAAATTTCCACCAAATTTTAATCAAAAAACCTTGGACCATGTCAAAAATAGCCTTGCAACCCAAGCCACCCTCGTTACTAAGACCAATGCTAGATGACCAGTTAGACCCAAGGATTTTCTTGTGGGTAGAAGAAGAGCAATATATATATATATATATATATATAATGCTATATATATATATATGTTGAGATAGTTGCTACTTAGTTCTTGCCTATTTGATATTTTTGCAACTTGTTTGTTTTTTATATTCTAAATATTATTGATTTGATTATTATTTCTCTTAATATATTTTGTAAGAATTATTTTGCTCTTATTGTATTAACATTTCAGGGAAATAATACTCTAGATTATCGAAGACTTCAAATCAAGATCAGTTTAGAGTTTATTATATTTGAAGTCTATATTCTCCATTTTATTGAGCCTGAGAGAGTGTGATTGTAATTAAGTAACTAAGCACACACACACTGGGAGAGAGTTTTAAAAATTTACTTTTTTAAACTGATCGTACTTTACAAAATTTGTTTGTACGGGATGGTCTGGTAAGTTATTTTTTCTAACGAACAAATGAACTAACAGTAATGAAAAAACTTTTCTAAGTATAGATCGTACTGTACGAACCCAGTTCATACATACCATCTAGAGTACAAAATAGACGGGTCCTTATTTGCTCAAATAATTTTTTTTAAGTATGGATCATACTGTACGAACCCAGCTCGTACATGCCTTCTAGAGTACGAAATGGATGGGTCCTAGTTCGCTCAAATAAAATTTTTTCTAAGTATGGATTGTACTTTTTGAACCCAGTTCGTACATGCCTTCCAAAGTATGAAATTATGAGGTCCCATTTCATCCCGATGTTTTGTTCAAACAAATTTGAACATTTTTATAACTGGTTGTGCCAGACGATGACGTCATCATTTTTATGCCATCTAGCGAACGAAACTGGGGGGTTCCTTTTTGTACCGACGAACTCAAAAAATTTTCTCAGTGTTCGTATCGAACAAACATGGTTCATAGCAGACACTGATCATGTACAAAAACATTTCATACCGATTCACAACATGTTCGTACGCAATAATTTTTAAACTTTTCATATGTACAAAATACGATCGTACTGTATGATTATGAACGCTCAAAATTAAAATTTTTAATTTTATGGAAAATTTTTTGTGTCTTGAGTATAAAAAGTCCACTAAAACTGACATGAAAAAGTTTGGTCTTTGTGATTTTTCAAGGGAAATTAAAAGAAAGAGTGTGAGAGAGTGTTTAAGAGAGATTTCTTGTAAGTGGAGGGTGAAGGGTTCAGAAGGTCACTCAAAGGTAAGGATCTCTATGTGATTTGTGTTTTTTACTCTTCCACTTATCTTTATAGATTTCTCATAAGAAAATCTTTTAAAAAGATTCAGTTCTCTGTCGATACTTTGAGAGTGTGAACAGACGATGATTCTCTGCAGACACTTGGAGAGTGTGAACATATAATAGTTCTATGTTGACACTTGCAGAGTGTGAACAGATGACGGTTCTCTGCCGACACTTTGAGAGTGTGAACAGATGATGGTTCTCTGCTGACACTTGGAGAGTGTGAATAGACAACGATTCTCTGTCAACACTTGGAGGGTGTGAAAGGATGTCGGTTCTCTACCGCACCGGGGATTGGTGGAAGACAGTTTTGTAAAGGCTTCTTTGCCTTACTGTGGGGAAAAAAATAGATACTTTTAGTAATAGTGTAATACCTGAAGAGGGAGTCTTTAGGGAGTGGATGTAGGTCGTGTTTGACTGAACCACTATAAATATTTATGCCTTTTTAATTCTTCATTAATTTACTGCAAGTTATTTATTTGTGTTGAAAAGTAATTTTGTAACTTTAATTAACTTGCTTTAAAATTTCAATGGCTTTCAAATTTTAAATCTAAGAGAAATTTTTTAAATTATCAATTCACCCCATCTCTTGGTTAGCCTTCAGACAATAGTTTAGGCTTGACAACCTTATTTAGTTTCAACAAGTTGTATCAGAGCTTTGTTTCAAAATCATAAGTTTAAACTACTTTTTAAAAAAAGAGAATGGCTACTTTTGGAAACTAAAACACACCAGAAGGTTACTCGATCACTAAACCTCTTTTATTTGATAATATTCCTTTTGATTTTTCAAAAATACGCAAGTCTAAATTTTTACAATCACTTGATTATGGATTTTAGTTCAAGTAGGTATACAAAACCTATAAGATTTGTTGATGGTCTTAGAGTTAAAACACCCTTTATAGATTTGATTGTAGAAGAACGTGACTTAGCACAACTTAATATAAAATGTTTAAATAGTTTCTTTTGTGCACTTAAGTCAGAAGATTACATACGGGTTTTCACTTACAAAAGTGGAAAGGACATATGGGATAGACTTTGTATTACTTACGAAGGGACTAATGAATTAAAGCAATCTAGACTAAACATCTTGTTACATAATTATAAATTATCTTGCATGAAATCAAAAGAATCTATTTCTGAAATGTATACAAGATTTACTCAAATAGTCACTTATTTATAAGCATTAGGAAGGGAGCTAATAAATGCAGAAATGGTTAATATTATTCTTTTATTGTTTGTCTACTGCTTATAATGCTAAAATAGCTGCTATTATAGAGTCAAAAAATTTAAATGTTTACTTTATTGATAATCTTCTTGGTTCACTAATTTCCTACGAGCAAGGAGTGAGTCAAAGGAAGATTTATGCAGGTGAACAGAAAAAGGAGAAGAACATTGAACTGAAAGTAGAAGAGTCGGAGAGTGATCTATCACAACTTGAGGATAAGGATGACATTATCATAATGACTAGGCAATTTAGAAGTTTTTTTAAAGAGGAAGCAGAAGAGACGCCAATAGTGGTATAGAGGTAAATTTAATAAGAATGTCAAGGTTTCTAATAATGAGATTTTCTATGAATAGAGGAAACTCGGACATATAAAATTAAATTATCAAAACCTAAAAGCCACTCCTAGCAAGGAGAATGTAGAGGAGAAACCAAATGTGAAGAAGGGCGAGAAGAGATTCCAAATAGCTTTTTGGGCTGACTCAGTTTCAGATTCAGTTCATCAAAAAAAGAAAAGGAGAAGGAAGTCACCAACTTATGCTTAATGGCCGATAATCTTGATTAGTCAGATCAAGAAGGGTATGTGACTTGACCTATAATGAACTATTAAAAGTTTTTGAAAGAATTCATGATGCATATAGAAAGCTTAAGAAAATGCATGCTAGTTTAAATCTTGAATTGTTACAATTTCAAAGAGAGCATAAAATCCTTAGAAAAGATCACGCATTGATAGATAACAACCACATGAGCTTACTTGATGAATTTGATGACTTGAACAAAAACAATGATCTTTTAAAATCATCATATGCTTAATTGGAAAAAGAATTTAAAGATTTTAAGGATGAATCGGAAAGTAGAGAGTATTATTTAAAATATGATATTAATATCTTGGAAGATGTAAACATATTTCTTAAGTTGAAAGTGAAAGCTCTCGAGGAAAATAGGAATACCCTCAACACTTGAAAATTTTATAAATCCTAATTTGAGATAAAAAATTTTACAACCCAGGAAAAGACAAATTTATTATAGAAGATTAAGAAACTTATTTTCTGGAGTTAAATATTATTCTTGTGGCATGATTGGACATATTGCACATACTTATACTTTTGATAGAAAAAATCATTTAGCGTGGAAACCAAAGATGCATAAACCTAACCATATCATACATGCATCAAATTTAATTTTGTCAAAAGGAGAACCCAAACTTATTTGGGTTTTCAAGTCTAATGTTGATAATTTTGTAGGCACGCTCTTATATAAGACCTCATGAGAGCATTTGGTACTTGGAAAGAGATTGCTTAAAGCATATGACTAAAGACACTACATAATTCATAACACTTGAAGCCAGGAATGGATGAAAGGCTATATTTGGAGAAAACACTACTAGGAAAGTGTGTGGCACAGGTATGATTTGAAACTTGCAAAAATTTTATATTAAAAATGTGCTACTTGTAGAAGGCTTAAAGCATAATCTATTGAGTTTTAGCCAGCTATGTGGTAAAGGATACAGTATAAAATTTTTTCCTACTAGCTGTATATTAAGTCTAAAAGGAAATATTATTTTGCATGGATTAAGGGTAAATAATATTTATATGCTTGATTTAAATTATATTAAAACTCCTAATGTTTTTTATTTGAAAACTATTTTTGATGAATCATGGTTATGACATAGAAGACTTTGTCATTCTAGCATGAAAAATCTTAGGAAAATTACACAAAAGAATTTGGTGAGTGATATACCAAAATTAGACTTTACTGAGGATCACCTTTGCGATGCATGTCAATTAAAAAAATAGGTAAAGTCATCTTTTCATTCTAATAAGGATCTTAGAACTAGTAAACCTTTGGAGATTCTACATATGGATCTTTTTGGTTTGGTTGGAACTGTAAGTCTAGGAGGGAAGGTATACAAATTTGTGATTGTAGATGATTTTTCTAGATTCACTTGGGTTAAATTCTTATATCATAAGAGTGAATCATTTGAGAAGTTTAGAGATTTTTCGACTTAGATTCAGAGGAAATTAGGGTGTGAGATTTTAATAATCTAAAGTGAGCACGAAGGAGAATTTGAAAATGAGAGATTTGAGAATTTTTATAAAGAAAAAGAAATTGATCATAATTTTTCTGCACCTAGAATCCCTCAGCATAATGGGGTACTAAAAAAAAAGAACATAATATTAATTGAAGCCCCTCGAGCCATGTTGGCAGAATATTCACTTCATATATAAGTTTAGGCTGAAGTGGTTATCACTACATGTTATGTTCTAAATAGGGTTAATATTAGATCAAAATGAATCAAAACTTTCTATGAGCTTCTTAAAGGGAGAACACCTAATTTGTTATATTGGCATGTTTTTGAATGTAAGATGTTCATTCATAATAATAAAAAATCTACCTTAGAAAAATTTGATCCAAAATCAGATGAAAGAATTTTTCTTGAATACTCTAATATTAGAAAATCTTATAGAGTATTTAACAAAAGAATTTTGATAGTTGACGAGACCACACATGTTTTGTTTTATGAATATAGAATTTTGGAAGAACTAAATTTAGAATAGGAAGAAATAGAAAATAACTCCCAGAAAATTGAGAAGATTATTTTAGAAGAAAATTTAGAGAAAGAAAAATCTTTGCCTAGAGATTTAAAATTTTCTAAAACCACCCTAAGGATTTGATTTTAGGATAACCAAGTGAGGGTGTTAAGACTAGGCATGGATTAAGTAAAGAAGTCAATCATTCTATCTTTATTTCAATAATAGAACCCACAAACATAAATCAAGCATTTTCAGATGAATTTTGAATTTTGACAATGCAAAAATAATTAAATCAATTTGTAAGAAATGAAGTTTGGGAATTAATTGAAAGGCCAAAGGATCAAAGTGTAGTTTGAATTAAGTGGATATTTAAGAATGAAATGAATGACTCAGGAGTTGTTGTTAGAAATAAGGCTAGATTGGTGTCTAAGGGGCATAATCAAATTGAAAGTATTGATTTTGAGAAGACTTTTGCCCTTATAGCAAGACTTGAAGAAATTAGGATTTTTTTAGCCTTTACCTGTTTTAAAGGATTTAAATTATTTCAAATGAATATAAATAAAGCCTTTTTGAATGGGGTGATTCAAGGGGATATTTATTTTAAACAACCTCTAAGTTTTGAAAATTCAAAATACCCAAATCATATTTTTAAATTAAAAAAAGATATTATATAGATTGAAACAGGCACCTAGGGCATGGTTTGAGAGGTTGAGCACTTTCCTACTTAATAGATCTTTTGAAAAAGGAAGTGTGGATACCACTCTCTTTTTAAGAAAATTAAGAGATGACATACTTATTGTACAAATTTATATTGATGATATAATCTTTGGATCAACAAATAAAAATCTTTGGGATAATTTTTTTAAAATAATAAGTAGTGAATTTGAGATGAGCCTAATAGGATATTTAAGTTACTTTCTAGATTTTAGCATTAAGTAAATTGAGAAAAGAAGATTTTTTAATCAGTCGAAGTATGTTAAGGATATTCTCAAGAAATATGAAATGAATAATGTTAAACCTGTTAGTACACCTATGAGTTTTTCAGCTCAATTGGATAAGAACCCAAAGAGAAAATTTATTGATCAAAAGAAAATTAGAGGAATTATTGGATCTTTGCTTTATTTTACTAGTAGACCTCATATTATGTTTAATATTTATTTCTGTGCTACATTTCAATCAGATCCAAAAGAATCATATTTGACACTAGTAAAAAGGATTTTGAGATATCTCTTGGAAACTCAGAACTTATGAATTTTTGTATCCTAAGTACAACTCTTCATTTGAAATTATTGGTTATTTCGATACCTTAAGCATATTAAGAATAAGGCTATGTGTTATTGATCTTAATGCTTAAATAAAATCCTCTCCAAACTTGATATGTTTTTGTGTCTTTTATGTTTTTGATTGTTTGAGTTTTTATTTTTTTGTTTTGTTTCCATTTTTTATTTTCTTGTTTTTTTATTTTTTTATTTTTGTGTGTTTTCGACGTGTTATTGACACATTGAAATTCCTATTTATGAACGATCATGATGATTTTCTAAGTGTTCTATTAGTACTGTACAAAATTATTTTTATCCTGTATGAATTTTGTAGTTTGTCGATCAAAGTTTTGGCCTGGTTGCATAATGTTTTTATTTTCCAATACATATCATATTGTATGATATATATAATATCATCTTGGACGATTTGTATTCTTATGTCTGTACGCACTTAGATAGTTATCTGGATAAAATCAGTTATTAAAACTGATCGTACGTACGAAATTTTATTTCGGATATACGAACCACGTGTCATTCAATGTTGGGGGTGAACCTAAACGTCTTTAAAATGATCTTTAATATCCGTTCGTCCAGGACGAACACATGTTCGTCTGTACGATCATCTGGTCAAAAAGCATGTAAGAAGGGATGCTTCGTAACTTATGTGTTTATAAAAAGTTATTTTATTTTAAAATTATTTTTTTACATGATGAACCATTTATCGTACTATACGAACCTCATTTCGTACGTACGAATGGTCATTTTCCTTTAAATAGAAGGGCTTTACATTTGACTTTCATTCACTTCACAGCTTCCTTCAATCCTTTACTTCTTTGTTATAGCCAGTTCTATCAAGCGTGGTAAACTCACTAAGGAATCATCCTCTAGGAGTGAAGATGAGAATTTTCTATCTAGAGAAAATAAGGATTCTTTCCTTAGGTTTTTCTCTGCAAAAATTACTCCTAAAATCTTACTTCAAGAAGATATTCATTTTCATGTCATGCCCCTTTTCGCTACCACTCTATTTGTCTTTATCCTGACCTTGATTCATATGTAAAACAAAGAAACCTTTCACTACTTTCTGGCAAACAAGTCTTGTAGTTAGGGTGAAAGTAGGATAAGATCTTATGTACTGAAGAAAAGGGTAGAAATAACTAAGGAAGATTTGGGAACCATTTTACATTTAAGAACTCAAGGAGTTAGAGCCCACATAATGACTTCTAATTCTGATTTTAACTATTCTGAAATAAATAAAGCTCTTAGAGGGGTTGAACAAGTAAGTAATTTGCCTAGGGTCTATATATTAAACCAAAATGCAAGGGTCATTCAACATGTCCTTAGAACTTCAATAATTCCTAAAGCTGGTGAACATATCAACATTACTCATCTTTTATCCACTGTTACCTATCTTATCAAGACTGGATATCCAATAGATAAAGCCTAACTTATTCTTGATTATATTTATGGACTTTCTGAAATTGGATATATCTCTCATAGGTGGAAGAAGAATATTGACTTAAGACATCTTGTAATATATATTTTAGAAAAGAAGAATCTTGTTCATCCTGACCCTCAACTTGAATTGCCAATCTACTTTATCAATGCTTCATTTTGAGCACTTCTTGGGAAAGATGGTAATGCAAGTGAGGATTCTGAGGGAGAAGGGGGAGCACCAGCACCTGCACCTGCACCTGCTCATGGACCTAATTTTTAGGAGATGATCAAGCGCTTTGACCGACTAGAGAGTCATTTTGATCAGCACTTTGATCAAATTCAGACTCATCTAAACCAGTAGGATGCTTAGTACCAGCAAGATATGGGGTGAATTTAAATATAATTCTAATATGTGAACAATAATGTAGCTATAATGAATAGCTATTTTTTAGTCTTCAACTAGCCTTCTCCTCCACACCAAGACCCCTCAGATTTTTAGATATACTTCTTGTGTGTTGTCTTTGTTAGTCCATTCAGATGTGTTTATCTTTGTGATGTTTTTGATGCTATGTGTACTAGTCTTGTTTTAGATCTTTGATGTCGTTGTTGTTATGTTATCTTGTCCTAATATATATGATATTGATATCAAATACGCCTTATTTTAGTAGATCTTCAAAATGATATCAATAAAAAATATCTTATTTTATTTAGTTGATTGCATTTTGTTTGAAATATTAGTTTGCTTATGTGATAATCCTATGTTAATTGATCTAAAAAATTCATAAATTAAACAGCAATAAACAAATTAATTTCATTATGAAATTTAAATTTTCAAAAAATTTTAAGTCAATTTATAACTTCATCAAGTTAAGACAATTAATCTTATGTTCTTTTTAGACAAACACAATTCACAATATTATTATTGCAATTTTGATGTCTTACTATTTTTATTTCTCATTTTAATATAATTATTCATGTAATTAGAGAAATTTAATTTGTTAGATTATTGATTTTGAAAAGATCAAAAAAAATGTACAATGTGTACAAAAATTGAAAGAATGCGCAATGGTTCTTAAATTCAAAAGATGCACAAAATTAGCTCAAATACAAAAAGATGCACAAAGTGTGCCCAAAATATTTGAAAAAATGTAAAATATCATAAATTGATAATGTTATTTCCTCTATTTTTTAATCTTCAAATTCAAATCAATCTAATTTTCAATTATGTTTTATATTGAAAATAAAAATTATCTAATTTTCATTTCATCACTTTTGTAATAATTCTCTTTATCTAATTATCTAGAATGATTCATGAATTTGATTAACTTTTCTTATCTATATTATACCTTAATTTAAATATTTTTGAATCTTTCTATTTTAACTAATGAACATTAACTTTGTTATTGTAATTATAGTTCAATCTCTTTTAAGATAAATTTCTAAGTTTTTTCATATAACTTCTTCCATTTCAATTATCCTTCTTCCCTTTTTGTTATTATCAAAAGGGGGAGACATATTATTTGCATTTGATTGTTTTCCGTGTGTTAGTATTGTTTTGTTAGTGTCGTTATTGTTGTTTTGTATTTTTTGGATGTTTTGTGTTTTGTAAAATTTTAAAATTTTTTGATTTGTTCTTTTAAGAATTCTCATATATACAAATGTTTATTCATTCAGGGAGAGTTAAGGAGACATGTAGAGTATTCAATTTTATTCAAACAATAATTTTTTGTCATCATCAAAAAAAGAGAGATTGTTGATATAGTTGCTACTTAGTTCTTGCCTATTTGATATTTTTACAACTTGAATATTTTTTATGATTAAAAATATTATTATTTTGATTATTATTTATTCTAACATATTTTGGAAGAATTGTTTTGCTCCTGTGTGTACTAATATATTAAGGAAATTATACTCCGGATTATTGATATATACAAATGTTTATTCATTCAGGGAGAGTTAAGGAGACATGTAGAGTATTCAATTTTATTCAAACAATAATTTTTTGTCATCATCAAAAAAAGGGAGATTGTTGATATAGTTGCTACTTAGTTCTTGCCTATTTGATATTTTTACAACTTGAATATTTTTTATGATTAAAAATATTATTATTTTGATTATTATTTCTTCTAACATATTTTGGAAGAATTGTTTTGCTCCTGTGTGTACTAATATATTAAGGAAATTATATTCCGGATTATTAAAGACTTCAAATCAATATCAGTTTAGAGTTTATTATTATTGAAATCTGTATTTTCCATTTTATTGAGTATGAAAAAGTATGATTATAATTGAGCACATACACACCGGGGGAATGTTTTTAAAATTTAGATTTTTAAAATGATCGTCCTGTATGAAATCTGTTCGTACGGGATGATCTGGTAAGTTATTTTTCTCGATGAGCAGATGAACGAACAGTAATGAAAATTTTTTCTAAGTATGGATCGTACTGTACGAACCCCGTTTGTACATACCTTCCAAAGTACGAAATGGGTGGGTTCTTGTTCACTTAAATAACTTTTTTTAAGTATGGATCGTACTGTACAAACCTAGTTCGTATATACCTTCTAGAGTACGTAATGGACGGGTCGTTGTTCGCTTAAAAATTTTTTTTTCTAAGTATGGATCGTACTGTACAAACCCAGCTCGTACATAGGTCCCATTTTATCTCAACGTTTTGTTTAGACGAATTTGAATATATTTATAAATGTTCGTATCGGATGATGATGTCATCATTTGTACGCCATCTAGAACATGAATTTGTGGGGTTCCTTTTCGTACCGACGAACTTGAAAAATTTTCTCACTAAACGTTACGAACGAAAATGATTTGTACCGAATGATGATCACGTACAAAAACATTTCATACCTATTCACAGCATGTTCGTAAGCAATAATTTTTGAACTTTTCGTACGTACGAAATACGATCGTACTGTACGATCTTGTACGCTAAAAATTGAAACTTTCAGTTTTTTGGATGTTTTTTTATGTCTTGGGTATAAAAAGTCCACTAAAACTTATGTAAAAAAGTCTGATCTTCATGATTTTTCAAGGGAAATTAAAATAGAGAGTGTTTGAGAGATATTTTTTATAAGTGGAGTGTGAAGGGTTCACAAGGTTACTCAAAAATAAGAATCTCCGTGTGATTTGTGTTTTTCACTATTCCTCTTATTTTTCTAAATTGCTCATGAGAAGATCTTTGAAGATCATATGGTTCTCTGCCGACACTTGGAGAGTGTGAACAGACAATGGTTCTCTGCCGACACTTGGAGAGTGTGAATAGACGATTGTTCTCTGCCTACAGTTGGAGAGTGTGAACAGATGACGATTCTCTGCCGACACTTGGAGAATGTGAAAGGATGTCGGTTCTCTATCGCACCGGGGATTAGTGGAAGAGAGTTTTGTAAAGGGTTCTCCGCCTTGATATGGAGGCAAAATGAGTGACACTTTTGGTAATAGTGCAATACCTAAAAAAAGAGTTTTCAGGGAGTGGATGTAGGTCGTGTTTGACCGAACTACTATAAATCTTTTTATCTTTTTAATTCCGCATTTATTTACTGCAAGTTATTTATCTATGGTTGAAAAGTAATTTTATAACTTTAATTAACTTGCTTTAAAATTTCAACGGCTTTATATATATATATATATATATCTTAATATTTTAATATTTTTAATTAAATATTCATCCTAAATTAAGAACTTCTGCAATTTAAAGAATTCTAACCAAGCCTTGCACTTAAAAAGTGAAAAAAAAAACAAAAAAAAAACAAAAACAAAAACCTTGGCGTTATTTATTTATTTCACTTATAATAATACATAGCATATAAGCGCCAAAGATGAGATTTCAGATATTTGATGCGTTATTATATGTAATGTAACCCCAACGAGGTTCGTACATCATTGGTCTATTTCTCGGCAGTGAGCATTTCAATAAGGTCGTCCAGCGCATGCGCAGTAGACCAAACCTTTGGCCCGTATATGACCGCATTACCATTTTTCTGCATGACAAGCACGTACTCGCCAACTTGCCCCCTCTTCGTCTCTGAGTTTCTCCACACAGTTCTGTATTCATCATCTTTGATTTCTAGCCCTCCCTTGTGATTTAGCCTAGCAAAGCAATTTTCTCCAAAACCTGTTGTCCTCGTACGCCACAAGATATCCCCGTTGCCCTTCTGGAGAACCAACTCGCACTCTTTTGTCATGATGAAATTGTATCCGTCGTCGGTGAGCTTGCCATCGTTGTACAGCACCTGGCCGGAGAATAGCACGTTGTAAACTAACGGAGTACAATTCTGTAGATTTTTCATCGAGGAGACCATCTCATTGCTGCTATTACTGCTGCTGCTGCTGCTTATGCTTTCCGCCGCCCGTACAGACCATACTTCTGGGCCGTAAATAGATACCTAGAAATGTACAAACAAATTATTGTCATGAGCAGGTCAAATTATTAGGTCCGATTACCAAACCTAAATTTTCGTCTAGATTTCATGCACTTTTAATATTTTTTTTATGTATTTTTAAAAAAGAGTAGCTAATAACCAATTTTAATTCCATTTTAGCTACTTTTTTGTTGAGTATTTGCAAAAATATAGCAAAAGCGCAACAAAAACACAACAATATCTTACTCATTGAATAATTGCTGCCCTTTTGTTATGCTTTTACTGCGCTTTTAAAATGCTTAGTGAATGGGCAGCAAAAGAGCAGCTAATATGAAGTTAAAATTGTGTATAAGTTGTTCTTTTTCAAAAATACATCAAAAGTAAAGTAAAAGCGTACTAAAAGCGTACGGAATCCGAACTAAAATTTAGGTCCGATTGACCGGACCTAATAATTTGCCCATGAGATGGGTAAAAGCCATAAATTTTTTTAATTGAACATAAATTAATATTTCAAATATAACATTAATATTTATAATTGTAGAAATATTTAAATTAAATAATTTAATAAAAAATTATATTTATATAAATAAAAATACATCATATATAAGGACATCAATCTCCATCCATCATCTAAATACAATTGCAATTGGAGGTTTGGAGTTTGAAAGCCCACAAATATTGGAGGTTTGACTTTTCTTTTTGCAGGAGTTGTGTGCTTATTGCTTTTATTTTTCAATTCCTTTTTGGGTGTTGTTGACTTACAGTCCTAGAATGTTCTCAGGTTTTTTTGTAATTTTTAGTATTAGGAACCACCGGCTTCTAGGTTTTTATATATATTTTTTTGTAGCTCTTATGAGCATTAGTAAGCTGGAGGTTCCTATTAAGGACCTTGTAACCTTTTTTTGATATTAATACGTAGTCCCTTTGTGTGAAAATAAAAAATAAATCTAAATACACTTGCAATAGATTGATGATTTAACTTTTTATATGTACCTTTCCTTCAGGGAGGAGGATGGCAATATATTTGCCGACCTTAGAGTTGGCATTGGAGCTTATCCACACTTGATGGCCAAGAGGGTTGCGGACGACAAGGCGGCCGTTGTCGGTTAAGGAAAGGAAGCAGTTTTGGCCGCCGAGGACAGAAGTTTTTGAGTACCAGATGGGCTTGCCGTGGCGGTCAGACAAAACTAGGTAGCAGTCATGCCGCATTAACAAATTGACGCCGGAGTCCGCATAGCTGAGCTTGGCTTGCGGTTCGAGGGTCTGCCCTGTCAGCAAAACGTTAGTAACAGCCTTGCTACGGCTTGCTGATATTAGAACTACCAGGAGGAAGAAACATAAATGAATGATATTCAGGAAGGAATCATTGCGACCGACGGCGGCCATTACGATGAAGCTGCTGTGTATAAGATGGTTGTTTGATAAACTATGATGGAGCTGCTCTATTTTAGTGGAATTTATAGTTCCATGCAGAGGTTTGGATTACTATTCCATGCATGTTAATCATGGGAACTTCACCGACAAACAAATAAATGCTTGCTTCAACATCTTCCTACTATTTCAACCTCTTAATTACAGCTCCATGCATGTGAATCACGAGTACTGCAGCTAAACCGAATTTAATGCTTATAGTTTGGCATGCTGTTGACAATTCAAAAGAAGACTTGCAACAAATCTCGCTCGATTTCCTACTGCTTCGAAAAAGGACGGAGGAGTGATACATATATATGCAATAGCACGTGAATAAAATTTTTAAGGACAAAATTATGACAGAAGGAAAATGATATTTTGTGTCTGTTTGTATAATCTTAATTGATCGTTCATTAGTACGAGTGATTTGACAGGAAATAATTTCTTTAGCTATTTCTGTAAATTTGTTTGAATAATCATTAATATAATTGTTTTAATAGATATTTTTTTAGTGTCCTATCACATTAAGTTACTACTTTCATTATTGTCCTATCACATTAAGTTACTACTTTCATTTTTTTTAGTGTCCTAAAGGTAGTAAACCTAGAAACATTATTCTCGACGACCTATCAATATCAAAACTCCAGCCACCAAACCTACAAAAAAAATAACCTACAAAACAAGGGCATAACGTTGAAAATAGAGTGAAATCAGTAATAATCAGGATATAAAATCATTCAATTGTTGTTACAAAAAATATTTAATATAGTAAACCAAAATTCATGCCAACTGCCAATAGCCATATAGACAAGAAAAGCCTCTTCGGTCATAATAATGATCAGCATACTCCCAATCTTATAACCTAATAAATTCCTCATATGAATAGGGTGAATAACAACACACCACACAACCTTGCAGTACTCAGGAATTAAATCAAAAAAATAGAACATCAATTCAATAACCCAAAAGGCAGTAACAATATATAGGAAGCAACAAAACACCATATAATACTATATAATAGAAAGACACTCATTACCCCTACAGCCACCACAAATGAACTTCAGTTATCACCAGAGTACCCCAACCTCCTAACACCAATAAAATCTGATAACAACGCAGCAACAAAAATTGCACCACAGACACCCCAAATACACAAACCAACCAACGGTATGCCATAGCCACAAAACACAAAAAATAATATGGAGAGCCAAACTGTTAACCTACCACCAATAAATGAATAAAAACATGACCAACCACACCCAGCAGCACCAGCTTAGATCCAACAGTTTCAACAGGTTCAATAGCTTCAACCAACACCACCGAAAAGAACAAAAAATAAAAGTAAAAAAGATAATAGTGGGAGGGCTACCAGGCATGAAATCAAAGGAAACTAAAAGAGAAAGACCAAAGAAAACAACAAATCAACCATTTTGGATATAAGGCAAACTAGTTTTGTCCAAATTAATCATACCTTTCATCATATGATGTAAAGTCCTAATGTTAAACTCTAGAAAACTATTAAGTTGACAACCATTATTAGCCAACCAATCTGCACATGCATTAGCTTCACGATAAATGTGTGAAATGGAGTAATTAATAGTAGAGAGGAAATTCTTAATTTTTCTAATCAGGTGAAAGTTTTGAGGATTACTAAGAACCACATTATTAACGATCTGGACTAAAAGCATCGCATCCACCTCAATCCATTTATACTCAAATTAAAATCCAACTTAATACAGATATCCAGGCCATAAGAAACCCATAAGCTTGATCTTTATAACACTACACAATTGTAAAGGACCAGTATAAGCCACAAGGAGATGACCCAAATGATCACGGATAATACCACCAGCACCAGCACAATTGGTCCCAACAGAACCATCAGAGTTAAGCTTGACATAAGGGGGTTTAGGTTTAATTCATCTAACCACCTTGTCAATAGAATTCACAGGGCCACAAACAGTATTTTATTCTTAAAATTAGAAATAATTTGAGTACCATCCATTTTAATGTCATTATGCTTAGCATCATTTCTAGCTTTTCAAATATACCAAAAAAGTAAGAATGGGCAATAAATTAAAAATATGGCCTTTCGAGGTATTCATCCAACCCTCTAAAATAGATAAAACCTCATTATCAATGATAACATTAGTTTTGTTGGCAAGTGCATGGAAATAACTCCACACTTTTTGAGCAATATTCTCATTCACAAAAAGATGTTTAACATTATCCATATTAGAACAACTCTGACAATTGGAAGGAAAGTTAAAACCTTTTTTAAAGCAAATCATCAATCAGAATAAAACCTTTAAGATGCCTCCAAATAAGTATGGAAAAAGAAATTATAATATTGTTATGCCAAATAGCATAATAAATAAGGGAGGTCTCATATTTAATTCTGATGGTGTTCCAAATATTTTTCAAGTGAAATTTATCAGAGGAAGAAAGATTGAACAAAATTTTATCCTTGCATTAAACTTGTAAAGGAATAATCAAGATAATATCAATTAAAATAGAAGGAATGACTTTCCTAAGTTTGGTGACATTCCAACTACCATTAATAAAAAAACTATACATCTAATTAACATTATCAATCAAATGCGTATTAAAAAAACTATCTATAGAAAAAGGACCCAACTAATTATCTTGCTAGAAAAAGACATCACCTTTACCCAGCCCCCATTGAATGAATTGTTTAGCCTCCCATTTAATGTGGCACAACCTTTTCCAGATCATGGAATCATAACTTTTATAAGAATATAACATCGAATGAATATCTTTGCAATATTTAGCATTCATATAATGAGCCCATAATCTGATTTTAGATCTAAAAGAGAATCATAATTTGTCAGAATAAGCTTGAACCGTATCAGTTAAATTTTTGCAACCTAAACCTCCTTCATTAAAAATCCTACAAATCTTTTTCCAAGAAGCCCAACGTATACCATTGCTATTATAGTTAGAGTCCCAAAAAAACTTGTTTAGCATCCTCTCTAATCTAAGGCAAGTAGACACCGTAGGTTGCAAAGTATGAAATAGATAAATAGGAATAGAATTCAAAACAAATTTAATAAGAACTAATCTACCACAAAAAAGATAGAAAATTAGAAGATCAATGTGATAGTTTTCTCTAAAAAATAGTAAAAATGTCTTTAAAAATATGATTTTTCTTTTTACCTTTATAAATAGGAGTACCCAAATACTTTATGGGTAACTGCTTGGATTGGAAACCACAAATGTTTTGGACAGCATTAGTTCTACTCCGATTAACTAACTTACCAACAATAAAGGTACTTTTATCTTTATTAATAGCTAAATCACTCATTTCATGAAATTTGAAAAGGAAATTGATCAACAATTTAATGTTATTAATAGAGTTATTAGAAAATAGAATAAAATCATCAGCAAAGCTAAGATAAGAAATCGAAAAAATCCCGTGTAGTACAAAAAATAAGTTTCAGGTGCCTTAAATATAAATCATCTAACCCCCTGAAAAGATATTCCACAGCAATAATGAAAATGGCAAGAGAAATAGTATCACATTGTTTTAAGCCTTTAGAAGATTTAAAAAAACCATAATTCCTACCATTAATGATCATAGAGAAATAATAATTTTCAATACTATTCTTAATAAGCATAATAAAATAATCATTAAACCCAAATAAAGATAAAACATTGTAAAGGAAATTCTAGTTGATATTATCATAAGCTTTAGTAATATCAAATTTCAAGATAATATTTCCCCCTTTAACCTTGGTATTAATATCAAGTGTAAGCTCTTGAGCCAAAAGAACGTTGTCAAAAATACTCCTGCCCTTAACAAAATTGGTCTAATTATAAGAGATTATTCTAGGAAGAATATTAACCAATCTATTGGAAATGATTTTGGAATTGAGTTTGTTAAAAAAAAATAACAAAGGCTAATCGGTCTAAAATTGTTCCAATTATTAGCCCCATCTTTTTTAGGAATGAGAATAATATTAGCAGAAGAGAAGAATTTAGGATAAGGATTACCATAAAAGAAATCTTCCACCGCTTCAATAACATCCAACTTAACAATATTCCAAGTTTTTTTAACAAAATTGATAGTGAGTCCATCAGGATCAGCCATAGAATCACCATTCATATCATTAATAATATTGAAAATCTTGATTTCAGAAGAAGATTGATAGAGAAAATTAGTGTCATTATCATTAATAATGTGAGGGATAGCATGAGGATTAATTATAGGAATAAAATTACACTGGATATTAAAAATAATCATGAAATGATCAACTCCAAACTTACAAATCAACTCCTCTGAGGCAATCAAACTATCATCGTTATTAACACTTTTATGAATCTAGTTCTTAATTCTATTCTTATTGGCCAAGGCATGGAAAAACTTAATGTTCCTATCACCCTCAAAAACAAATTTAGCATTAGACTTTGCCTCCATAAAGTTTCCTCCTCGAGATGCAATTGAAAAAGATAGTCCTTAGTAATGTTAAGGTTGTTAAGGTTGTTAAGATTGTCAAAATTAGGATTATCCGAGTAAGCTTTATCCAAGTCAATGACCTTAATCTCCGTTCTTTAATATTAATAAAAATATTCTTAAAAATATTTTTATTCCACCATCTCAAACACTGCTTTAATCTACTCAACTTAGACTATAATCTTAACATGCTAGTGATATTATTATCAGGGTAAATAGGAGAATTCCAATTAATATGAACCACCTTCATAAAATCAATATGGGAGATCCACATGTTTTGAAATCTAAAAGCAAACAATCCAGTGTTACTATTAGCATTAATAGTCAAAAGTAAATGTGCATGATCGAAAAGAGTTCTACTTAAGTGTTCAATATTAGACATAGCAAAATCAGCAAGCTAATCATTATTGAAAAGGATCCTGTCAAGTCTTTTCCACAAAGTAGTTCTATTCCAAGTGAATGACTCTCAGAAAAACTAATATCATTCAAGTTGCAATCATTAATTATAGAATTAAATTCTTCCATATCTTTCGAATTTGGAGGATTTCCCCCTACTCTTTCCAAAGCATTACAAATAATATTAAATTCACCACCCACACACTAAGGACCATTAACGATAAAGGTAAAATCGAGTAAAGCGACTCAATATAGAACATGCAGCGTACACAAAAGAGGCATGACAATTAATATTAAAGAAACTAATTTGAGAGTGAACTACTTGAAGAAAATTTGAAATTATTTTCACACTCAAGGCACTATTCTACATAATCCAAATTTTAATATAATATTTAGCATAGTACATAAAAAAACCCAAAGCAGAAGCAGTAGAAACAATCATATCATTCAAAATAAAATGCTCAATCAAAACCAATAATTGAATACTATGCACTCTACAAAGATTTCTGACTCTAACTTTAGACTTCTTACCCCTAATACCCCTCACATTCCAAATAAGAGCCTTAACCATTACAATATTTTGAGGTACGTAGTTTGAGCTCTGGTGGAACAAGGAGTAGAAGGTAAAAGATTCTTAATATATTTACCTTTCTTTTTACCAACCTTTACGAAATAGTCATCCTCAAAATTTTTTTGAGCAACTTTATCATGATTGGAAGAAAAGGTATCAACATTATTCAGGATAGTCTCATGATTCAAAATTATAGGATCCAAAGTAGAAGAAGGGATGAATTCACCTTCTTCACATCCCTCATTAGAAACATCCATATTACCCACTTAATCAATATCTTTCACACCATCTCCTTTGGTATTAGAAAGAAAAATAGGTAAAGGTAAATTAGGATTTTTCGTGTCATTGAACATAGAATAAATAGAAACAAAAATATTAGAATCTTTTTTAATATCATTGTTCATAACAGCCATATTATTCTCCTCCTTTTAGGACAAAACTTCCATTATGTTATCCTCACTAGGAATAAAATCATCTTCCAGCTTATCGCTAGAGGGAAGCAGTTCCACTTGATCCACATAGATCAATACATTATAATTCACGATAAGAACATTTTTTTTTTCAGTGGATCTAGCCTTCCCACTATATGAAACAACCATTTTTTTTTAAATCCGGATGCAACTTAAAACATTCAATTTGAGCATGGCCATGGACTTTACAGTGAGAACAAAAATCAGGTACTTATCATATTCAACTTTTTGAAAATAACTGAAAGCTTTTAATCAAACCCATATTTCCTTGGCATGCTTCTTGGTGATATCGACCACAACTAGAACTCTAGCCATAGACGACTGAGTCCTAGATGCAATTGCCTGATCAGTCTAGAGAGAGCTCTCAAAAATAGAACGTAGAGTGTGTAAAACTTTTGGATTGAATAAGTGAAGATGAAAATAAGGAAAAGAAATTCATATATGAATAATAGGTGATTCTTCCTTAATATCGAAAAAAGGGGTTCATTTCAGAATACGCATTTGACAGTTATAGATGAAATAAGAACGTCTAGCAAAAATTATACTGTAATCAAGATCATTGGAGAGCTGTATAGCTACATGCCGAGAATCCAGAAATCCAATCGAATAAAAGCCCATAAGTTTTAGATTAGCGCAAAACTGGTGGATATAATCAAGATTAGGTCTACATAAACCAAATTTATCAACCAACGTAAATTGAAAAGGGGATGCTAGTTTAATAACATCATCATCAGATAACATAACAGCCGGAACCCCACTAAAAACTAATTGGGTTAAGGTTGAAAGAACATCACCTGCGGAAGAGCTACTCGTGAGTACCTCTTTGAACGAACCCGATCGAGAAGGCAATTTCAGACCATCGGCATCCAAATTAAAGAAACATTTATTCTTATTCAACACAGGCTCAGTAGCATTTCCCCACGGAGTGGAGGATGATGCTACCGCTATTAGAGGCTTGCCCGAAAAGGGGCAAGAAACCTACAGAGGGAACCCAAAAAGCTAAATCTGCAAGTTGAACCAGCGAAATCGACAGGAAAATGGCAAAATGTTGCCGGAGACAAAGGGGGGGAAGGAAACCCTAAATCGCCCAGGACGGCGCATTAGTGCCATATAAAAAAGGAACTTGGATTTTTGAAGTGTGATTTATACTTAATGCTATACAAATTAGATTAACTTTAGTCATTATTGACGTCATTTGATACTAACGTAGTTCTGACAAACATTATTCAAAAAGTATGAGTTGAGATGAGAATAAGTACTCTTAAATCACACATCAAAACAGTGTTATCTAATCAATAAAAAAATCATATAAATTAATAAAACTTAAGTATATATAAAGACTATCAGAATCCATAACAATGTAATATTATCAGGTAATCGTATAATAGTATATACATAATGTTTATTTATTCTATATCAATATTAAATTAGTATCTAACATCTTATGCTTAGTAATTGGACTTATATGCTCAATAACACTAAAATAATATATTGATAATAAATTAGTACATCAACATGCATTCTAATAATCATGTTAAATAAATATGGAGTTCTAGCTTTCATGGTGTTTTTTCAATAATCAGTAAATTGGTAACTATTAGCTATGTAAATAGAGTCGTTACCTTTTAGCCTTTGGCATAGTGATCATCTCTTTATAACTCTCAATCAGAGAATCATGTGAATTGGTAGAGGATAACACCAAACCATAATATTTAAATGAAAGCTCATTGGCCCGCCATTCTATACAGGTCAGTTAGTCTCCAACCAACCTTAGTAAATAATTAGATGTTACTTTTTTCATACATATTATTACACTAATAATGGAAACCATATATTACAAGTTACATGTCCATATTTATTTGAAATGATTATATTAAAAGTATGTTTGCATTAAAAAGACAAAATTATTATTTTGTATAAATTATAAAAAATGCAATAATTATCATTTTACTTAATGAAATGACAAAATTAACCAATCAAAATTTCTGAAATAATCAGTACTACAATACATAAAAATTTATGTAGTAGAAGTTTATAAAATCCAAAGAAAATGAAATAAAATGATTTTGGATGAAATGAAATAGTCAAAATCAAAATCTTTTAAAACAAAATAGGATGGAAGTTGATTTGAGCAATTTTTATGAAAGCGATAAAATATATCAATGACCAAAATCTTGACTTCTCTCTCAAAATTATTGTATAATAGAACCTTCAATGCCATAACGATAATTTATGGCATCATTGCACCCACTTGCATAACGCCGTAGAACTCAAGTTCAAACAAAAAATTATATTCTAATTTTAAAATTATTTTAATAATTAGTAAATTATTAAATGTTTTATTTATTTAATATGGCTCTACTTGGTTCTATCAAGGTTTTATTATTTCTCTCTACTATGCGATTATATTAGGGCATCCTAAGTGTTAAAAAATTGTGTTATATCCTAACTTCTTAACCATGCAAAAGATTCAAATTTATCATTTTTAACTATTGCTCTATAGTCACTATGGATGGTGGCAATAATGCATCTTAGCTTTCTTTGAATTCAATTTGAAAATATTAAAACTCCTCAAATGAGCCACTTTAATAACTAGGAACTTAACCTATGTCAACCTCATATAGTCATCTAAAATGAAAAACCCATATGTTTTTCGAACTAAACTTATAATTTTGATGGATCTAAATAGATCCATATGTAAAATCTCAAGGGGTGTACTAGTGTTGATCTCCTTAAGTGAGTGAAATAGGACTTGACTTGCTTACCTAACTAATAAACATCACACAGATACTCCTTAGTGAATTCTAGCTTGGGTACTCCTCTAACTAGGTCTCGATGTACGATCATTTTAAGTGTTCAAATGCTTGCATGATACAGTCACCTATGCCATAACCAAGCCTCATCTATGATGGTTTTTAAATAGTGCATCTTTCTGGACTCATTCACCTTCTAGATCAAGCATAAACTATTATTTACTTGAAAATAATACAAAATAGGCTTATAATTAAGCAAAATCAAATATTTATTAGAAAATACTTTTACATCAAAGTCTTTATCACATAGTTGACTTAAGTTAAGTAGGTTATGATTAAAGTATTCTACTAACAAAAGTTCATTAATAGTAATTTCACTAAGTTTACCTACGGTGCCTAGTCAAATAGCCTTCCTTGAAGTATTATCAAACAATATTACTATACTTCTACTTCTAGATTATAGTGATGTTTTTTTATGTCTCCATTCATATGGCATAAACATTTGTTATCCATGTATCACATGCCTTCACTGAATTTCTTGTGAAGGCATATGAACAACATAGATTAAGGTGAGTATTTTGGAACCTAAATCTGCTAGGGTTCGAGAAGATGAGAAAATGAAACATTTCATGTTATGATAATGAAGCGTTAAGCCTCTAAATATATCATGTGCTATAGTGGACTCAACATGGATAAACTCATGCAATATTTCCTACCATGCAATAAGAGAAATGCCTAACACTTGGAAATGAATGAGCAAACCTACACAATGATGATTTTCTATATGATGAATATGTATGTGATGCTCTCCTAGGTGGTGTGTGCATAAATCTCAATGCATTATCCCTTTGCTCTTTAATTTCTTTTTATAAAATTTCATTTATACTTTTATGCATTCCTAATTGTACCAATTCCTCGTGCTCCCTACTATCTATTTTTAGAGCTAATTCTTCTAGTTCTTTAAATATAACTTCTAATTTAACATGCTCTTATGATTTATCTTCAAGGTTATTTTTAGTTCCTCTGATTCTTTTTCAAGATAAGAATGCAACTTCTCTAATGCAATATTTTCATTTACAAGGATGGAAACTTTTTTACTAGATATGTATGATCTTATACCAATGTATTATGTTCATGTTTTAGTATTGAAGATTTTCTTTTCTATTTCTTGCAGCTAGCTTGCAGTTTTTTTAAAAATGAAAGCAATACATCATACATAAAATCATATATCTAATCACTATATGAGTCATATGTTCTATTTTTAGCCATTAAACATAGGTTGGTGACATCTTCTTTAGCTTTTGTCTTAGATGATTTTGAGTTTGAATTAGCTCATAAGGCTCTCTAAGGTTTTCTTCTATTGTTCTTATTTTCATCTTTATCTTCATACCTCTTTTCTGAGGGACCAGCTATCCATCTTTCAAATTAGGGCTATCCAAATGTATATGACTTGATTTTTTGCATGCAAAACAAATAAGGTAAGAAGTAATTTTATTTGATTTTTGACATTTCTTCCACTTCTTAGGGTGCCTCCTTTACTTTTTTTAGGAAGCTTTTGAATTTTCTTGTCATAAAGGCTATATCATCCTCTCCACCTCCTATAAAGTTGCTACTATTTGTATTATCATCTATCAAGCCAATAGTTTTCTCCTTTCTTCTTTCTCTTGTATATGTAGTTCTTTAGAAAATTCTCTGTTCATATGCAATTAGTGAATCAAATAAATTGTCAATAGAATATGAATTTAAATCCTTAAATTAAAAGAATGCTATCACCTTAACATCACAAGATTTTGGCAGACATCTAAGAATCTTATACGCTTTATCAGGATTTGAAATATCTTTACCAAGTGCATGCAAGTATGTTATAATTTTCATGAAACATGTATATAAATCATTAATAGTTTCACTTAGTTGTATGCTAAATAATTCACAATCCTGTTATAGAATATTAAATAGACATTTCTTAACTTAATTAGAACTTTCTTATATAATATAAAGTCTATCCTAAATTTCATTTGTAGTGATGCAAGTGGATATGTGCATTTAATTTTTCATCTTTAAGTGTATAAAAGAAATAGTTTAAATATTTGGCATTTAATTGTGCAAGATAACAATCCTCTAAACTCCATTCAGTAAAAATAAGTTCAACTTTAATTCTATTTATAATTTTATATGACAAAGACTAACTAGTTTGAACAATATGCCACATTCAAAAAATTTTTGATTGAAAAAATATAGACATTTTGTTTTCTTAGAAATCAAATGGGATATTATCAAAAAGTGAATGTCGGGTAATAAAATACCCTGCTAAAGTGTTTGTATTTCCATACTATGCCATGTGGAACTACTCGGGTGATTAAACCAAAAAGTGAGAACCCGTCTCTTATACTAATTGAAAGTACTATGACACACTAAAAGAGAGGAGGGGGATAAATTTGTATTTAAAAAATTCTTAGAAATAAAGTACTATGAGTAAGTAAATAAATGTTTTCAAATAATATATTTAAAACATTCTGAAGAAAAATATTTTTTGTTCTTACATTTTTAAGATTTTTATTTTTAAAACTTTTATGCAAAAGAGTAACCAAATCAATTCCACAAATGATGTTATCACAAAAATATGTGAAGTAAACTAAAAGTAGGAAATTAAACTGTAGGAAATGTAAAATAATGCAAACCATCAATTTTTATAATTGTTCGGCCAATAGACCATGGCCTACTCCCCAAAGTCTTCCTTCTTGAGAATTTTACTAAGTAGAAAACTCCTTTAGCACTTAACTGGGAAGTGAAACCCCTCTCTCTTACTAGGTGGAGAATAACCTTTACAGACTTCTCTATCCCTGAATGGTCTCCCTCCTTCACCCTCCCAGCATGATAGAGATGTCGCTCCCTCCTTCTGCTCCTTTGAATGGTGGAGATACTGCTCCCTTAGCTATCCTAAACTAGTACCAATCTTCATCCATGACTCCTAAAGATACCCTTTCTAAAATAACTTCATACAAGATTCATGAGGACAGGTGTAGGTGGACAAGACTATCATGTGAATCCCTTCACAATCCTTGAATACCCTTAAAGGCTCTCTTAAACTCACCTCCACTCCCGAAGCTTGCTCAAGCTTTATCACAAACAAGAGAACCCCTTTCTCTACCCAAGAGCTCTCACATAAATCCCATGTTGAAACTCTCTCAAAAGTCTTATTAGAATGAATTAAATTGGGAAATTTAAGTGAAAATCCTAATTTTAAAATTTAATGCTCTTATTGTATAGTACTATATTAGGTTCAAATTGTTTGATTAGTTATACTCACATTTATGATCAGACTATATGATATTCATTCGTGCAATGAAAATAGCTTTGTCGAATCAAGGATCATCTAGGACGAATCATATGTCATCCTCTGAAGTTTATATTTAATCAAACTATACAACTTGTATTGTATATACGTTATCCAATCATGAATTATTGATCCTTATTTGATTCGTTGATCAATTGATAAAATTAGGCAACATTCATTTAATAATTATACATAACAATTTTATATAAAAATTCAATTTTTGAATTTACCTTATTTTGGTAATGACGATTCGATGATGGGTTTTATTAAAATACCGAATCATCCTATATGATTGTAAGTCACACAATTAATATGATTAGTTATATAACTAAGTAATTTAGCTAAACACATAATTTAATTTATAAAATAGCTAATTGCATAGTTTGATCTAATAGAGAATAAAGTGTTCAATTTTCTCGCCCCCATTTGTGTCTATGCTTAGTCACCCTTGTCAACATAAACCAAATACAAACTGACTCAAAAAAAAAAAAAATTACAAACCCTTTTATTATAACTTTTGACTAGACTCACTACTATACTTATTGAGTTTTTTTCTTCGGCTAAGCGCAATGTATACTGTACCTAAATTGGAACAATTATTACGTCCTCCGACCGAATGAGAGAAACATTCAGTTCGCAGGCAAAAATCCCGCGGTACCTAGGTGTACCGAGTTTTTTGAAAAACTCGGTACACCTCGGTAACGCGGGATTTTTGCCTGCGACCGAATGTTTCTCTCATTCGGTCGACCGAACCAAATAAAACTTCACCTAAATTGTTTGTATCACATGAAAGAAAATAGTACTGCAGAGCATTTGTAATCTCTAAAACACGAATTCACTTCTCAGCTTTCTGGATAAACTTTAAGGTATGTTCGGGCTTAGTATTGCAAGATTTCTATTATTTTTTCTCGACACACACCCAACCAAGCTGCTCTTGCATTTGTGATGCTTCTAAATAAAGTTGTTCTTTTCTTTGCATATATGTCCAATCCTATAGCTTCTAGGATGGATCATATTGCTGATATTCAAGCTTTTTTTATCTGAAGTTGCTTCATTGTTGGAGGGCTCAAAAGCAAATACCCTCTACTATGCGAGCAGACTTCAATATATTCGTTTGACCATATGGAACTCAATTGTATATTGGATTAGATGTTCTATCATGCCTAAATCCTATTTTGAACATTCAAACAAGTCATCTGCTAGATTTTTCTTTCACAGAGATTTTAATTCAAAAAAAAAAAACAGTTAGTTTCCTGGAAGAACACTTGCAAGCGTTAAAGGTCATCTCCAACCGAACGTCAAACATGAGTTTGGCATCGTTCAGTCGCTCCAGCCGAACGTCAAATTTTCCTCTATTTACTTGTTGGTGAACAGTGCGACACCAATATTGACATTGCACTGTTCACCTAGGCGATTTTTCTGTCTCAACCGGATTCGTCAAAGAAACGAGCCAAATAAGAGAAAGACCGATACCTTCGCAAAAGCCCGCAAAATGGAGTTCCATTAGAGATGAATCACAACATTTTTTAGTTTCACTGTATTTTGAAGTGAAAATTGGGATTTTCGGTTGGAGTTGCCCTTATGGTGGTCTTGGTACTCCTGCTGTGTTGGTTATAAATCATGCTTATACATGCTCTATTATATGGTACTTTTTAAAAAATAATAGCCTTATTGCTATATGGTGGAAACAAAACTATATTTCACTTTGGAATCCAACAATTACCCACACTTCTCATGCTGGAAGAGGTTAAAACTTGTGGCTAATTCAAATAAAACTTCTTTGGAGTTCCAAATTTGCACCAAGAGCAATCTTTCATTTTACAGAGATCCTTGGTTGGATGGAAAGGCAGTTTATAATTTCATCTTCTATTTGAATGCAACTTGTCATACTACAGGTTATGCAGAATCATTCCTACTTCCTCTTTCATGCTTTAACCACACCTTATCTAAGCATTTGATTACATATCTGATCTTCGATCCATTACTATGAAGGAAGAAATGCACAGCGTCTGGTTTATCATTTATGGTTCGGAAGAACCAGAAGGAAATTTAGGAATACGATAAAAATCCATACAACTATTTACTTTCGAATAAAAGATGCAAATCATCTACAAACTTTAAAGCAAGAATAAATATGAGGATATTTCGTTGGTCTTTTTAAGAATTTAGAGATTTCTGTTATTAAGCTAGACAATGATGATGTGTTTTGACAACCTCCTTCAACTCTTTGGGTATTATCATCCTTTGGATGGCCATTGCTTTTTGCTATGGAAAACAGGACAACTATTTTTGGCCGGATCTTTAGTTTTTCTGCATTAATGGGTGATCATTTTTGTGCTGTCTGAGTCCAATTTAACTATGATTTAATCTGTCTTTTCTTTATATTTTTTAGATGTCATTTATTTTGAACATTACAAAGTTTTTGTCTGCAGCTCTCAAAATAATGGTGTATCCTTCTCGAGCTGTATTTGATCTTTGTTCCTCTGTGTTTAAACATTACAACAATTTCATTTCATGTAAAAGAAGTTACAAATAATAATATACAATTCAATTAGTATTTCAATAACTGTAGAGTTGTAGGCAAAACTGAAAATCCCAAAAACTTATAAAAGAAATGAAGCAAAGAGAACAAGGACTGGTATGAAAAGAGCTACAGACCGAAAGGCAAAATAAGAAACGCTGGACTCAGACGATTGCCAAAACCTGCCCAATCACAGAAGAATCATGAAAACAAATACTCCCGGTTGCCTAAGAAAAAATGAAGACCATTCAGGGAGCAAAACAAAGGCAAAAAAAAAAAAAAAACTATTCATCCTTGTCCAGAAGATGAGAAAACGAAGTCCTCCAAGTTGCCAGAATAATAGGAGATGCTGTTGAGTTAATATTGAATGTAATACAAGAATTCCCAATTTTTTCAGTTTTGAAGCTTGAGATGTGTAGCTTTTTTGGCATATATAAGCATAGTGGAAGAGCTACAAGTGTGCTTTCCAAACTTCCTGCCATTGCGTTCTTTCCATGAGTAATAAACTAAAACCCAAATCATAAAGAAAATCTTAATGTCCTGAGATAAATCCACACGATCATCAACAAAGTTTAATATTTATCGCAAGCTTGGGTGGAACAAAAAAGATGATAGACAATGCAAAAGGCTACTTAACATGTGGAACGTAAAATCACATTTGAAATAAAGGTGGTTAGTGAAAGACCTTAGCTGGCGTGACAATAAGAAGAGGAAGAAGAACAAAAACCAGACAGAGAAAGATAAACCGAGAGAGAGGAAAATTAATTGTATTCAATATGAATTAACTGTACAGGTGCGAATAGACATATAGATGAGAAGAAGATAAGATAGTGCGGAGGAACAAAATTAGTAAAATAGAGCTGATGACTTGTCCGTAAGGAATAATTATTAGGTGCAGAGTGTAGACGGGGAGAGCACTGTCTGCACAGACACAGGGTACCAAGCAGTACCCAGCGGTACCGAACGGTACCTAGCTAGATTTTATACTAGTGTGCAGACGGTTCTCCCCGTCTGCACTCCGCACCTAATAATCTCTCGTCTGTAAGAGACTCCCTGACAGGCCCCCCTAAAATTAATCATTCACCGGTTGAATGGTTAATTTGTGACATAGAGTATTAAATCGATTGGGAGATAAAGCTTTAGTTAGAATGGCCGCGAGCTAGTCGGTAGAGTTGAGATGATTCATTTTGATGGCCAGAGTTAAGATGCTCCCGGATGAAGTGATAGTCTATTTCGATATGCTTCGTTAATGGGTGGAAAACTAGGTTGTGAGCAAGGGCTATGGCAGAAGTGTTGTCGCAATGGATGATTGTGGGATAGCTTTGAGGGATCTGAAATTCTGCTACGGTGCGACGAAGCCAAAGAATGTCTACTTTGGTGGCGGATAATGAACGATATTCGGCTTTGGTTGATGATTTGGTGAGGGTAGCTTGTTTTTTTATTGACCAAGAAATGAGGCTTTGCTCCAAAAATGTATAGAAGTTGGAGATAGATTTCTGGTCAGTGGAGTCTGCTGCCCAGTTAGCATCCACATATGTTCACAGTTGTAGGTCGGTGAGGGTGAGGAGAAGACCGAAATGGGATGTGCCTTTGATGTAGTGAAGTAGCCATTTGAGAGCTTTAAAGTTTTGAACGGTTGGAGCATGCATATGTTGACATATGAAATTTGTGGCCAAGGCAGTGTCTGACCTCGTGATGGACAAGTATTGGAGTGAGCCAGCTAGTTGGCGGTAAAGCTTGGGGTCAGGATAGGGCTGATCGGAGGTGTTGCGATGATTGTATTTGAGAGTAATGGGGGTAAGTGTTGGTTTACAGTCGGCGAACCTAGACTTTTTGAGTATAGTATTAGCACAGTGTTTCTGTTGCAATAGGAAGTCGTTAGATGTCTTTTGCACTTGAATTCCAAGGAACAAAGAGACATCTCCCAATTATTTGAGTTGGAAGTTCGATTGAAGTTGATGAAGAAGTAGGTTGATGGTGTCCTTGTTGTTTCCTGTAAGAAGAATATCTTCAACATATATTAATAGATAAACTTGAATGTCTTTGTGATTGAATAGGAGGGAGGGATTAGAACTACTAAACCGAAATTTGAATTGTAGGAGAAAGTTTGTAAATTTTTTAAACCATTGTCGCGGAGTTTGTTTAAGACCATAGAGGGACTTGCGGAGTTTGCAAACGTTGTTGGGATATTGTGTGTCAATGAAGCCTAGTGGTTGTTACTTGTAAACTTCATCGTTGAGATCACCCTAGAGAAAGGCGTTGGAGACATCTAGTTAAAGAACGGGTCCACTTGCTGTGGAGAGCCAGTGTGAGGAGAATCTGAATGGTTGGCATTTTGGCAACATGTCTGAATGTTTCATTGCAGTTAATGCCAAATTATTGCATAAAGCCTTGTGCGACAAGTCAGACTTTGTATTATGTCCACCTGTCTTGTTGGTAGAAGTTTTATTTTACATGTCCATTTACAGCCTAAGACATGATTGTTGGTGGGAGGGATGAGGGACCAGGTTCCTTGATGTTGTAGTGCGAGAAATTCTGAGGACATAGCCAAGTGCCAGTGTTGGTGTTTGGCGGCTTGAGTGTAGGTAGTCAGGTAATTAGAAGGTGGGGAGATGTTGGCTAATAGATCGAATATTTGTTTGGGATTGGTGATACTAGATCTCAGTCTTGTTTGCATAGGATGTGTAGGAAAGATTGAGTGATTTTGGGCTGAAGGAGTGGGTTCATGGTTTGCGGTTGGGGATACATGTTGAGACGAACACTACAAGAAAATTACATATTTTCGGCAGATTTTTCGGTGGAAAATTCCGAATTTTCCGGTGGATTTCAAAAATTTTCGGTGAATTTCTACGAAAATGATTTTGATGGTAAATCGAGCGTCGAAAAACTGTTTCGTTGAAAAAAAAAGTTGGAAAAACTTTCCGGCGGACTTATTTCGCCTGAAAAATTTTCCGGCAGCTATCCCGCAGAAAAACTCCACCTGAATAAAAAAAAATGATTTAAAAATTTTAAAATTCACGCCCCAGGACGCTTCCCCCGCCCGCAGGTGCGTCTGGCCCACTCGCGCGATGCTTCTGCCCGCGCCCAGCTCGCACGGGTCGAACTGCTTCTTCCCGCTCGCTGCCATCGCACGCCAAGCCCCGCCCTTCTCACTCCCAGCCCGCACGGGTCCGCCTGCGCCAAGCCCGCACGGGGCTTCTACTTCCTCCCTGCTTGGCGCGGCACGCTCGGGCCAGCCAGCGCCAACCCCCGCCCGTTCGAGTTCTCCAGCCAGCCTGCGCCTGTTGCCCACCTGTCCGCGTTGGGGATCGAACTCTGGACCACTGCCTTCGCTTTTAGTGTCAAGTGTCTGACAGTAACTTTTTTTTATTTAAATAAGCTAAAACAGAAAAAAAAAATACAACATCATGAAAATACTAAATAATTAAAAGAATTTATTAATATTAGTATAAAATTTGTCAATAAATATAATAAGTTAAAATTAGTAATAAACAAGTTAAGATTATTATTAATAATATTAATATTAAAGTTATTAATAGAAAATAATTTAAAGTTATTAATATTAATGTTAAAGTTATTAATTGAATGATAAGTTAAAGTTATTAATAAATAATTAAATTAATTATTTAAAGTTATATTAAATTTATTAAATTTTAATCAGTTAAAGTTATATTAAATTTATTAATTTATTAATGAATTACAATAGACTATAAAGTTATTAATTAATGAATTTACACATATCTAATCTTTTTTCAGAAATTATTAAAATCCGTCAAAAAATTCGTCAGAAAATCCGTCGGAAACAAATCCACCGAAAAGCTGCCGGAAATCCGCTGGAAAAGCTTCCTAAAAATATGTCGGGAATATTTCATTTGTATCCGTCGGAAAGCCGCCGGAAAATAGTGAGCCGGAAATTCCGCCGGTAAAGGACGATTTTCCTGCAGTGGAAGTTGGCGTTGGGGAGGGAGTAGAAGTATTGTGCTGGGTGTTGATGTTGGATGGATGGATGGTGGGACTTGTGGAAGTCGCTGAGACATGAATTAGGAGAAGTGACGGAGATTGGTGTTTTAGGGGGAAAAAGAAATTGGATTGGATGTGTATTTGTAAGGAAATTGTTGTTCGTAGAAAACGACGTGGCGAGAGATGTATATTTTGTTGGTGTGTATGTTTATGCAGTGATATTCTTTGTGAGCAGAAGAATATCCTAAAAAGACACATTCTTCCGATCGAGGAACAAGTTTATTTGAGGCAAGATGTTTTAGCCAAGGAAAGCATAGGCAGTTGAGCATCCGAAGATGATTATATGGAAGAATGATACCGTGAAGCTGGTGAGTGCAGTGAAAGAGATTTGGATGGAAGTCTGATGATTAGGTAATTTGTCGTTTAAAGTGCTTCTGCCCAGAAACTTGTGGGTAGATTCGCTGCATGAAGGAGAGTACAAGTTAGGTCCAAAAGGTGTCGATGCTTGCGTACAGCTAGACCGTTTTGCTCGGGGGTATGTGGAAAGGTAATTTGATGTCTTATTTCATTTTCTGCTAGAAAGGATTTGAAAAAATTACTTGTAAATTCACTTCCTCTGCGGAGCGAAAGAATTGTTGTTGTGTTTGAAAATGATTTTTAATCATTGCACAAAAGTTTTTCAATTTATGAAATGTTTCTTGCTTGAAGTGCATGAGGTAGAGACAAAAAAATCTTGTAAAATCATCAATGAAAAGCACATAGTATTTGAATCCATTAAAAGATTGTTGAGGAGCGGGGCTTAAAACATCTGAGTGCATGAGAGAAAAGGGTTTGGAGGAGACATTGATACTTTTATGAAACGACAATTTGTGACTTTTAGCCACATTACAAGAAATGAAAACTAAAGAAAATGAAATATAGATATCCGGTATATGTCTAGCTAGGGAAGGAAGAAGCCTATGATGAGGGGTGTCTGAGATGAGCATGCCATAATCTTGTGGATGGTGGTGGCTTGAAGACTGATGCGAGGAGTGCTTCTTTGTGTCTATAATTGATAGAGGCCATTTTCATACCGCCTTTTAAACTCCGCATCTTGAGGGCATATCATCTTCTCTAAGAATTCAACGTTCTCCTCCAAACACCATTATTCATCTTCATCAACTCTTCCTCTCTCTTTTTTTTCTAAACAGTACCACTATTTTTATTCTGTAAAAACACTAAATATTTGAGAGCTTTCGTGAGTTTCTTTTTTAAAAATATAAAAAATAAACTGTTGCAATTTTAAAATTTTTGATAAATGGATTGTGTCGAGTCAACTTATAAAAAATCTACATATCTTAATTTAATTAGAGTCTGAACATAAATCCGGAGTCCACGTAGAATATTATACAATTAATTAGAGTCTGAATAATAATCCGGAGTCCATGTATAATACAAATACAGAGCTTCTCGATTCAATCATAGCTTCTTTGCTTAACATTGCTACACTCTTAATAGTTATATATGCTTTGCTTAACATTGATACGCTTTTAATAGTTATATATTATGCAATTACAAATGCTATTGATTAATTGTCCAAATAATTATAATGTGTTAAATTATTGAGATTAAAGAATAATGAGAGAAAATTAGAATTATTAAAACTCTAATTAATAAAAAATCAGTTTAATAAATAGTAAATTAAAATTATTTTAACTGATTATTAAATTAATCCATAACCTATTTGTAATCGTCAAAACTAAATATTTGATATTATGATAAAAATTAGAAAATCCAGTGATCTTAATTATGATAATAAGTAACTATTAAATTTATTATTACATATGTATGTATATCGAATAATTAAAATATAATTAGCCTAATTAATTAAACAGTGAACTAAGTACATTCTAACTAATCAAGTGAAAATAAATTCATAGACTTTCATAATAAAAAATAAAAAAACTTTGTATATTCGATAGAGGCCAAGAAATAAATGCATTGGTTATCTTCTTCTTAAAATAAACGATTAGTGCTTTTTTTATATCTTGTGGATAGCATAGCCGTAGGTTTTTTTCTCTCTAAACTGTGTGGTTACAGCTTTGTTTATTGTTCTATACTAGAAGCTGCATATTTATTCACTCTCATTTCATCTGTAAAATGAGTCAAATAGCTTATTACTTGTTAAAAAAAAAATAAAAAAAAAAAGCTTATTACTTGTATTGAAGTTTATTCAGAAAAATATACATAGTAGTTTTATTGATTGTTTAATAGATTTTATTATAATTTAGGCTTAATTTGTGGCGGTTTTTTTACTATTTCTTAAAGCAGCTTTTTAATATGTCAAGAATATGTTATTTACGAAATTTCATAGACATTCAAAGCATGATTAGAGTTAAATTTATTTACGAAATTTCATAGATGCCAAGAGTATGTTATTTTGATTTATAAAAATGTGGTATATATATAAATTATTTCTATAAATGTATGTATATACTTAGATTGTATCTTGATATTAAATCTCTCCAATTAGCATGTAATTAAACATATCATTATTTGTATTATAGAAAGTCACCTTAAACACAACTTCACTTAGTGATTGAATGAGTTTTAAAATAATACATGTTAATAGTGATATCCTTTAATTTCTCATGTGTTATTCATATGTATGATTTTTCTTAATTATCATTCATGTGTTTCACATACAAATTAATTTAGAAATTAAAAATAGGAAATTCTAACACCCACTTCTCTCTTTATGTTATTTGTGATGTACATTTGAGATGATTTGGATAACAAAACTATGGAACATTCAGTCCCATTTCTTCTAGATGGGGGTACTGCTACGGCCGGTTGTATAGTCGACTTGCTTCGATGAGGTAAATTCTAAAACTTAGAGCCCCTAGATCTTCTAAGCCCCTTATATGTGAATTGGATCTGCTAAACTTTATATCCTTGTAGAAACCCTATATTTAATTTTATAAACCCAATAATCCGTTAGTGAGTAAGATTTCACTAGTTAGTGACAAGCTTAGGGATGCAAAGTATTGATTTATTATATACCCACATCTATAATTTTTTCTCTTTGACTTTCATAAATCATAATTAGTATAATAAAATAAATATGCTAATAAAAATAAAATAAGATAACTAAACATAAACAAACTCAATTTATCACACTATAATAAATAAAAATTATTAATGGATTTAAATTCTAAATGAGTTAAATCAAATAGGCAATAAAATAATTAATGAAATTAAATAATCAAACTTAGATAATTAAATAACATTAATTAAAAAATTATTAAAACTTAAATGAATATTTAAATATTTAAATAATTTAAATTAAAACCATCAAACAATAAATAAATTTCAATTAACTTGAACTAATATTTGACTATTAATTCAATTAAACTTGATTTAATTAAAGTAATTCATTAATTAAATATTATACTATTAATTAAAGGACCTTTCGTATTTTCTGTTTGATTCTTTTGGAGGGCTTATTACCATTGGATTCAAAAGGTACTTAATCAATGTTAAATTACAAAAGACTTTTATGCATTGTATTCAACTCAATTTGAAAGATACATATGCATTGGATTTGGGGGGTCTTCAGTAAATTTTAAATAACTAAAAAAATACTTGTACAAAATAGTAAAATCCATAAAGCAAGGGAAAATAAAATAGCCCTACCAATGCAGCAGACGACCAACCCCAAAGTGAACCGGAAAAACAAAAGGCAAAACAAGGCAAAAAAGAAAATTAGCACAATTAACCTCCACAAGAATAAATGCCAAATCCTAAACAAAGACAACCAAAGGCACCAATAAGGCACAAAGCTCCCAGCATAGTCCAATAAACTAGGGTTGAGTAATAAAGAGAGCAGCCGGCGGGGCTAGAAACTCAAGGCAATCACAAAACCGAAACAAGAAACAAGAACAAATGCAAAGAAGACCTCCCGGAATCCAAACCAATCAACAACACCAAGGATCCAAAAAAAATGCAGCCCAACACCAGCAAGGGACCAACCACCCAGGCAGGCCAACAACCATCAAAACCAACATGATAAGAAGGCAAACCAAGCAGAAGCATGATTCTAAAGCATACCAGATAAATGCAAAACACAAAGGGAGGCAGCAGAACAGAAAAACCTCCAGGAAACCCGCACAAAAAGCATTACGAAAACCACACAAGGAAAACATAAACAAAAGTTCTAATATAAGGAGTACCAATAACATTATGATAAATAATCCCTCTTAACTGCATAGGGACGTTATTAACACTATAATCCGTAAAATGAACCAAACTACAGCCCCAATTAGCCGACCAATTAGCATAAGAATTACATTCCCGATGAACATGAGTGAAATTGCGTTAATAGAAACCAAAAACTGCTTAATAGCCCTCACCAAATAGAAAATATTTGCATTGAAAACCGAGTCATCCATACTGTTAAAAAATTGACTGCTGTAACGTGAATCAACCTCAATGATGAAGGTACTAATGTCCAAAGAAATACAAAGTTTAATACCATAAAGCATAGCAGAAAGATCAGCAGAAGTCTTATCCCACCCGTTTAAGGGTCCAGCAAAAGCCATAATAATATTGCCAAGATTATCTCTAAGGATACCACCACAACCAGCATAATTACCACTCACATTCAGCTTGAAGGAATTAATAGGAGACATGATTCAGTGAGCCAGTCTAGAACCAGGAGGATGGAAAATGCCATCAATCCTAATGCCAAGCTCATTAGCAACAAACCTACAATTTTTAAAGTTCTTAACATAAAGAAGGTTAACATATAATAAATTCAAGACCTTGTCTTTCACATTATTAATGATTCTGTTATGGTTCATGCCCACACCATTAAAATAAGAGTTGTTCCGATCTAACCATAAATACCAAAGAATAAGTGATGGAATGATGTTCCTAATATGCCCTTTGGACTTGACAAACGAAGATCCCAAAAAGGTATAAATGGAAAGCTTAGTATTAAAACAATTGATCTTAAAAACATCGTCAAAATAAATCAATTTTTTAACGGCAAGAGGACCAGACAAAAAAACATGATGCATATTCTCAACGTGGTAACAACATTGACATTTGGAAGGTAAAATGATACCTCTTTTAATTAAGTTACCCTCCATATGGATGAGGTTATGCAAAATCCTCCACATGAAAACAACGATAGAAGAAGGAATGCTTTTATCCCAAATAAAAGAGAAAATATAAGAACAATCTTTCTTAGATCTAAAAGAATTCCAAGCATCCTGAAGCTTAAAAGTGCCATTATTAGACCAGTTACACAACAGACGATCATCAAAAATAGTATTCAGGGGAATGTTCAAAATTTGATTAGCAATAGAATCAAGGACCACCATCTTCAACTTTTCATGAATCCAACAGTTATCAGTAATGAAATCACTCACCTTAACCGACTCAATAGAAGAGGTATTGGTGATAGAGTCGCGCCGCTTTCTCTGGAGTGTTGTCACACATCTGCCCGACTAGAAGAGCGAGTGAATGTTGGCCCATACAATTATCCTGCCAAAAGAAAAGATTACCACAACCAAGACCCCAAGAAAGATGGGGTTCAACCCTCCATTTGAATTTACAAAGCCTCTTCCAAACATTGGAATCCCCTTGTTTAAAATAACAAAAAGAAGGGTGCTTACCCACCCAGTATTTAGCCATCATAAAATTAGACCACAAACTTTGATTAGCACGTAAAGAAAACCACAATTTGAAATAGAACGCATAGGCAAGATCACACATGGTTTTACAACCTAGAGCACCCTCTTTTAAAACGCCACAACACTTATCCCAAGAGGCCCATATAATTTTGGTATTATAAATGTCCCCTTTCCAGAAGAATTTATTGATAATCTTATCAATTCTATTGCAAACCATATTCGTAGGTTAAATAGTTTGGAAACTATAAATCGGAAGCGAGCAAAGAACACTACGAATAAGTGTAATCCTAGCATCAAAACTCAAGAAATTAGATCCCAAGATAAAAGTTTATTTTGAATGGTGGAAATTAAATCATTAAACAAGAAAGACTTCTTACGACCCTTGAAGAGGGGAACCCCAAGGTATTTAATAGGTAAATAAGAGTGCGTAAAACCAGATAAAGTTTGGATAGCCCCAATACGATCATTGGACATTATCGAGGAGGCAATAAAACAACATTTACTCTTATTTAAAGAAAGCCCACTATTAGATTCAAAGTAATTAAAATAATCTAACAGTTTATTAATCCAGTTTAAAGTACCAATGGAGAAAATGATAAAATCATCGGTAAAACATAAATGCGAAATAGGGAAACCACCCATAGTTCTAAAGTAGAGGCTAGGATTATGCTGAAAGAGGTGTGAACTGCCTCTAAAAAAGTAATCCACCGCAATAATAAAAAGAGCAAGGGATAAAGGATCCCCCTGCCTGAGCCCATGAGAGGATTTAAAGAAACCATTGCTCTTGTCATTAATAATAATAGAGAAAAAACAACCTTCAATGCAATTCTTAATAAGGTTAATAAAAACAGTGTTAAAACCAAACAACTGGAGAATCTTGTATAGAAAATTCCAGTCAATGTTATCATAAGCCATAGTAATATCGAGCTTCCAGATAATGTTATTGCCTCTCACCCTAACTTCCAGATCATGACATAATTCTTGCGCCAAAAGAATATTATCAACAAGGGTCCGGCCTTTCACAAACCCCATTTGGAAAGGGGAAATAATCTTAGGTAACATGGAGTTTAACCTACTTATGAAAATTTTAGAAATCAACTTGCTGAAAAAAGTACAAAGGCTAATAGGTCTAAAATCATTTCAAGTGGAAACAGCCATAGTTTTGGGAATAAGGACCAAAGTCGTGGAAGTAAAAAACTAAGGTATCGAGTTGCCCTCAAAGAAATCCAAAGCAGCCAAGAAAAGATCATTACAAATGATATTCTAAGTAAATTGAAAAAACTTAGTAGTAAAACCATCATGCCCCGCTACCGAATCACCATTCATGTCACAAACAATATTCTTTAATTCATCCAAAGAGGGAGGGTTCACAAGAAACTCATTATCCTCCTAAGTAATAATGTTAGGAATAAGACTCTGATCAATCATATTATAAGAAGTAAAAACTTTATTAAGCCTTTTTTGAACATGTTGAACAGCAAGAGTAGCAATTTCCTCCCTCTCTTCAGTGAAAGAACCATCATCCTGCCTAATTTTAGAAATAGAATTTTTGGCCCTTTTTCTATTAACCAACGCATGGAAATATTTGGTATTATTATCCCACTCAACCAAGTTTAGTTGAAGCTTTTTTCTTCCAGAAGGCTTCCTCTTGCGCTTGAAGCTTAAACAAAATAGCTTTAGCCTCTTGAAGATGGTTAAAATTAGAATTATTAGGACAGAGTTGACAGACATTCTCCAAAGACCTAAACTTATCCTCATTAATAAGGATATTGGTAAAGAGTTTTTTGAAAACTTTATGATTCCACCAATTGAGGACTTGTTTTAAACATTTAATCTTGAGCCAAAACCATTTCATGTCGTTCACATCATTATTCAGAAAAACTGGAGCTTTCCAGTTATCCTTCACGACTCTCATACAAGAATCATAAAGCAGCCACATATTTTGAAATCTAAATTGAGGCAGAGAATTCAAAATTCTATCTTTAATAGTAATAATTAAATGGGAATGATCAAAGAGGGTTCTACTAAGATGCTCAACCGATATATTACCAAAGGAATTGAGCCAATTGTCATTAAACAAAACTCGATCCAAACGTTGCCATAAATGAGCACAATTCCAAGTAAATTGATTACCAATAAAACTAATGTCAACCATATTGCAATCAAAATCCATATTATTAAATTCCTCCATATCAATAGAATTGGGAGGAGAACCCCCAAAATGCTCAGAAGAATTAGATATCGTGTTGAAATCACCACCAACAAGCCAATCCAGATTACAAATACTATTAAAATCATTTAATTGTTCCCATAAAATCTGTCTGGTAGTACGGGAAGAAGCAGCATAAATGAAAGAGGCACAACAATTCAAATTCATAAATTCTATACTATAGTGCAAAACCTGGGTGAAATCACCAATAACATTAATTCTAACATGATCCTTCCAAAAAACCCAAATTTTCTTAGCATAATTAGACACATAATGCTTGAAACCCAGAAATCTAGCAGTAGAAGGTAATTTAGAGCTATTAATAAGAGGCTCAAGTAAAATATGAATAGAAACATTATAGATACGACAAAGATTCTTAACTCTAATTCTATAGGAGGGACAACCAATACCCCTCACATTCCAAATAATTGTTTTAAACATAAGCAAAAGGTTAAGAAGAAGTATTCGAGTGACGGGTATTTCTAGTAGGTTGAATGATAATTTTTTTTTCTACTCTTGCCCTTCATGTTCTTAGGTTTGGAATTGCTAGTGCCAAAATCATCTTTGGCATAGGATTTAGCAACAATGTCCATATCATCAATGTCAGCATCACTATTATAATTAGAGGTAGAGGGGCACTTACAATCAATTTTGGAATCCAGTTGAGGACATTCACCCCCCATAAGATCTTCCATAAATTAAACAAGCTTACCATCATCAACCATATTTCAGTAATTTTCCTCCTCTCTAGCCAATTCACCTTCTTCTAGATGAATCCCAATCACATCAGCATTACTTTTGTCAGGCACTTCATTTTCCATCTGGTTAACTTGAAAATTTTCCTCCTCATTCAAAATAGAAGCGTTAATATAAGCATTAGCTAAAATAAATTCATTATTTTCAGGACGAATATTGTTAACTAAAACAATATCAAAGATCCTCTCTAGATTTATTATGGGAAGTTTCATCCACCACAACCGAAACAGCCATAATATCATCCTCAGGATTATCAACCTGAACTGCCATAGTTTCATCCATCGTAATAGTTCCAGCTGAAAGTTTAAGAGGGACATCCTGCACACTAGGAATATCACCCACAATAGAAACCATAGGTTCCACACAACCCTCACAGTTATCAACCAGTTTTACAACAGCTCCCTCTACATGTACAGGAATTTCCAAAGGAATCATAACCGCCTCAGAAACCGAAGGAAGAAAAAGATTTTGATCAATGGTAGCTTCATAATTTTCATTAGTTTTCAAAATATATTACTCCAAATTAATAGGTTTTTCAACATGAATTAAATCCCCATTAGACCTTTGCGCTGTGTTTGAAGGATCCTTCTCCTTACAAAGATGAGGATGCTTCTTAAAGCATTCAGAGATACCATGGCCATGCATTTTGCAATAAGAACAAAAAATAGGAAAATTCTCAAATTCAACTTTTTGGAAATAACCCTTCAATTCTGATCCAATCCAAATATTAGTGGGATGTTTTTTGGAGATATCCATCTCAATCAATACCCGAGCTATAGATGGCCGAGAAATAGCCGCAGTAGCTTGGTCTGTTTGTAATGGTTTTCCAAAAATCAACACAAACCCTTATAACACTTGAGAATTAAAGAAATGAAGCCGGAGATTCAGGAAAGAAATCCAAACAGGCGCTATAGGGGATTCTTCCCTAACATCAAAATCAGGTGTCTTCTTTAGCAACCTCATTTGGCAAGCCTAGATATAATAAGATATTCTAGAAAAAATTCAATTATAATCAAGGTCATTATAGAGTTGAATCACAACATTCCTTGAATCCAATAAACCAACGTGGAAATCACCCGAAAATCTTAAATTAGCAAAAAGTTTCTGAATAATGTCGAGATTAGGACGCTTCAGCAAGAACTTACCAACCAACGTCAATGTGTAAGGAGCAGCCAGTTGAGAAACCACAGCATCCTCAAATAGAAGAGCCGGACACCCCTTAAAAGACTAATGCACAAATTTAAGTTTCGAAGAAGATGAAGACAAACCAGAAACAACATCCTTGAAAGATCTCGAGATCCCCTCAACATGAGAATGAGCCAAAGGAGGGGGTGACGACGAAGTCGTCATAGCCCCAAACCCAAAAACCCCAAAAAGACCTCAAAACTAAAAAACAAATGACGAGCAAAGAAAAACAATAAAGAAAATAGAAAAGCGGAAGAGAGGAACCCACTCTAGGAAAGCGAGCCAAAGAGCATGCTGGAGAAATCCTAGATCGCCTCTAATTCGCCAGAGCAGAACTGAAGCTGTATAATCTTATAATGGATAAAAATCAATATCAAACAAACATATTTAACCAAGATAATTGTTGGGTAACTCGGGATTACGAGACTATTAAGTTAGCCTCAAGAATGGTGAAATAAATCTCATAGCCCTGCTTAATAAACATGATTACTATTCAATTTAAATAAACATTCATTCAAATCAATAAAATATACTTGGATATTTGAGGCTTTCATGCATTATGCTTGATTTCTTTTGGAGAGCATGTATATATTGGATTCATAAGGCTTTTCTCTTAAGTCACTTAATAAATTATTGATAAATCTCAAAGACATGATAAAATTTTAAAATATTAAATGTTAAATTTAAATTAAAACCTCACTTGGCCTATAACCAACAAATAAAGTCAATATTAAATAAATTGAGCATCAAATCTTCGAGGATATATTAAAGACACACTACATTTTTCACACACTATAATTTTTTTTGTAGGACCATTGATTCTAGGTTTAGGCTAGGTTATAGTATGTTTGGTCTGATATGAGTATCTTTACTTGGAAGACATCCTTGCTATGTGTGTTTTAATTTATGCACTCTGGAAGTCATACTCATATATTTTTTACACCTTATTTCACAACGAACTATGATTTCATACACACATCAGATCATTAATTTATGCTCAAGTAAAATTTAAAAGTAGAATGTATATAAGATGCTTATAAAAATAAAGATCTTAGTAGAATGTACCTATGTTATATGTATTTGTAATAGTCAAATATAAATGTAAAGTGTCTAGATTATATATTTAGATTGAGTTGTACAAATTCAAAGAGTTATAAAATGTTAAAGGTAGTTTCTTATACATATACGAAGAACTCCAAAAGATAATTCCTTCTTCTTGGGAAGGTATTCTCTTTTAGAATTCTATAGTAGAATTGGGGCCAAAAGATAATAAGCAATTATATTTAAATATATTTTATTCAAAGGTACAAAAATCCAAATATGTTGTCGTGGAACATGGCCACCTTACTTTCTTGCAAATCCTGAATTGTATTTATTTTATAAATAAATGAATAAAATATTTAATTTATGCATTCATTTCATGCATCATACGTGAAAATAGATAGATGCAACATATTTTATATATCCCTAATTTAAACTTCTAAATTAAAATTATCGATTCTTTAGGGTAAAGCCTTCATATCTTGCATACATAAGGTGATTGATTATGTTTAGGATATTAGCTAGCAGCTCACTCCAAGCAAGCATATGCCCAAATTATTCCTAACTCCCGATAAGTTCTAAATTCATAATTTTTCTTAAATTAATAAATTAGTATGTGATCTTCTAAACTCAAATTTTTAGTCAAATATTCATATATTTAAAAAATGCCAATCCTCACTAAAGTTAAAGAGAAGAGCTTATCTCCTTCAGAATAGAAGAACTTAGGATCCCCACTACGCCCCAAACTAAAAAGAGAATAAAATAACATATATAATCTAGAGTATTCTTAGGTTGATGCCTAAGATGTGATTAATCATAGGGACATGTGCCCATGGAAAACCAACACCCACATAAAATAAACCTCATTCAAGCTAATGTATATAATGGGAAAAATCTTGTGACTATGAAATTATACATATTATTATATATCGAGATGTGAAGGTGAAAGCCACTACTTTCAATGAACAATCTTATGTATAATTCCATCTACTCTTCCATTTGTTTGCTTGTATACATTGTAAAGGTGTACGACCATTTTGTCCTATGGGATAGTGCGATTGTATCATTTGAATTATAACCTCACTTGCAGTATCCTTTCGAAGACCTATAAAAATCAACCAGGAAAGGATTATAGGCTTTAAGCCTATTAGCACATTGTTTAAAAATAATTTATAGAATGTTTTTTAAAGGGATAGAGGTGTATAATCTTTAATGTGTCCAACCAAGGTAGATTTCAGAATAAGAAAGATCCTAGTGGCTTTGACTTTCTTAGGTAAGTAGCTTCTCTTGAAGATATAAAGAACAACATGAAAAATGGCCTTACTATCCAAGTTAAAGAGTAAAATTCAAAAGAAAAACAACCAGACCCAACATGTGAGGACTTAGGAGAACTATAAGACCACTTGCTTTATCTTCTCAATAGAGGAATGAGCAACTAAGGAAGGGATGAGAGAATAGGGGATAAGTCTTTCAGAGGGAAGAGGGGAGTTAGATGAAGGGGAGCTAGTGTTAAGGAGGTTCTATTAGTGGAAAATAGTGGTAGAAGCAATGTTAGTATGACTAGTAAAAGTTTGAAGGTTAATGGTTAATTATTTGATGTTGTTGTGATCATTCCTTCATTAATTTTGGCATATAGGAAATACATATCATCTTTCCCATGAAAGAGCTAATGAGATTTCTCACTCTGGATAACCCATGAATACCATGCAACATAATTATAAGACAACTTCTTAGAAAGATCCTTAGCCTTATAGGTGAGCTACTGGTTAGGAGAACTAGAATTAATTAGCTAAAAGAAAATCCTTTGTTGATCTATCAAAGACTTGATAGTTATAGACAGGAAATTAGAGAAGTGTCATCTTTGGGATTTCATTCTTGTCTTAAGATTCTTGAGCTTATGGCAGAGGGAAGAAATATAATTCATATAATGAGGTTCAAAAAAAGTATTAATAACAATGTCCTATAAATGAGGTATCTTGCTCCAGTAATTTTGATATTGAAATCTAGTGTTCTTAGGTGTTGTAGGAACCAAGTAGGTAATAAGGGCTAAGTGATCAGAGGTATAGGGACTACCAACCTTATACTAAAAAGTAGGAAAATTCAACAGCCATTTCTCATTAACATGCATCATATCAAGCTTTATGTAGATAGGGTTATATAGTTAGTTGAACAAGGTATAATGTAACTCAACAGAGGCAAGATCAAGAAGACCATTATAAAATATCATGATGTTAATCTCATAGAGTTTGTAAGTGGGAGTAGGAGTTCCCCCTTTCTTATCAAGAGAAGATATTAGTTAAAGTTACCCATAACCACCTAAGGCATGCCAGAAGAGGCAATGTGCATACCATTTAACTTCAAATGAACAAAAAATACTCCTCTCAAAGGGAGTGTTATAGGAATTAATGACTATAAAAGAAATTTTTAGCAAATATCCTACATCTACCATCCCATGATTCATTTGAGAACTTATAAAGGGGGGATGAGAGTTTAGAGGAGTTCTAATTTATCTAGATGCAAACAGAATGAGAAAAATGGAAGTTGTTGAAGTTCCCTTCCAAAGGAAAAAAGAGAATGAAAGGAAGTGAACCAATAATTAAAAATAAGATGAGAGCTAATTTTAGCTTCAAGGATGGAAATAATGTCAAGGTTAAAGGATTTAATACGCTTCCTACAGTTTAGAATCCTGTCAAAACTATGATAATCTCCAATGTTCCATGATGGAAAGTAAAGACTTATCATTTAGTTTTGGGTTTGGATTAGGAGGGGAGTGTGGCTTTATGAATTGTGGAGTGTCATTTGGTTTAGACGAGGAGGCTTCATAGGCTTGTAGAACTTTTTGTAATTAACTCTAAATTTTTTCCATGGCAGAAGAAAAATCCTCCAAGCAAGAGATAACCGCCAAGAAGTTGTTAAGATAAGACTATCTACTGCTAAGGGAGATCCAGCCATACTTGTAAATTTAGAAATTCAAATAGGATTCCAACAAGAGAGAGAGAGAGAGAGAGAGAGAGAGAGAGAGAGAGAGAGAGAGGTTGTAAATCTTTATCCAAAGAGGTGGAAATACAAATTGATACTTCATAGGAATGAAATCAAGGGACCCATTTTTGAAGGAAAATGACTTACCAAAAAAGAACCAAGGTCCACTGGATCAAACCATACCAAAATTGTCATGATAAGAGAATTTGAAGAGGAAAAAGCCATCCTTAAGGGTCCAAAAAATTTAAAATTAGCTATAGTCATAAAATTAGTCGGTGATGGCTTCCCCAATCACCCCTGTAAATAGAAATTAAATTTAGGATGGTAGCATGACATTGATTAAGAGCAAAAGTAAAGTAGAGAATGACTATATGAATCTACAAGAAAATGGAATATGAAATATAGGATATATAAAGATGGAATATAACAGGATATTTAATAAGTATATATGTAACAAATACAAAGGAAGACTTAGAAATGTTAGTGTGGGTTCCAAAAATTCAGCCTCGGCCTCCCCCGCTGCTTTATTGGGGGAGTTTTAATGGATTGAGTTTCGGGGTAAATTTTGGGAAGGCAGATAGGTTTGTGATAAGACACTACCCAAATATTTCACCCTCATTTTGTTATGACTTTAAGATCTGAGTTTTGGTTTCCTATAGGCGCAAGCCCCTATAGTTAATTACTCCTCTTAATAATGAGAGAGAAATTTCAATTAAGGCTAGTCGTCAATCAGATATGTAGAAAATATGCGTTATCAAGCATATGGTAACAACATGGATATGGGAATTTTGAAATTTAAAGATTTTATATTTAAAATTGCAAATTTTACCACTTGCACTTAAAGCGAATGGTGGGGCAATAGGTGATGGACTCGATCAAGATCCCATGGTTTCTTCCTCTTGGGCCATCGTGGTCCCTAGTCTACTTAGTAAGAGGAGGTAGTCGATCAAACCTGACAGAAGGATCCTTGTCGACAGCCATGGGTTACTTAGTCTAAGGGAACCTTATAGATTTGGAATGAATATTATCTAAAGGGAAAAATTTGAATCCACCTTAGCTAATAGAGGACGTTATGTCCTATCAATTATATCCTGTTGATTCATATCTCAAGGATTTGATGCCACTAAAGAATATATTGGCTCTAGACATAATTGTTATCTCATGGTTCCATTTGGTGGTAAAACTATTCAGTTCAGAGGGCCCTGAGTCATAACTGTTTATTTGGCGGTGCCATTTGGAGTAAAAACTATCGGTAAGAGCATACGTACCAGGTCCTTACTAATAGGAGATTATTTGAGAATGGATCCTAGTACTATTTTTGACTAGGCATTAGCTCTATGAGAGATGAAGTAAATTTTAATTTGTCCACCCCGATAAACTATTATGAATGATGGATGTATTTTTCTTTAAGTGTTTTATGGTTGGATTTTAGTTTTAAAATTTTAAATTTGATATTTTGTGGAGTTTTGAATTTTATGGGTATTTGGGTGGAAGTTTAATATTTGGAATTAACCCCTCTAGTTGAGATTTTCATTTAACACATCCATCATCAAGGTGTTTGGGATCATTTTCATTTTATGAGTTAAACCTTGTCGACTCTGTCCAGCTATCGATAGATGATCGAGCTCGTAGGCTTTATACCTTTATTAATGAATTTATATGTTCATAGACCTTGAAGGCCTTATATAAATGTATAGAATAGATATTCTAGTTGACACTCTAACCTTATATTTATTTAATAGTTCAAGTCGTGTTGACTTCTATCTATCCACGTAGAAGGATCGGGGTAAAATTTGAGTTCATTTATTGACCCGCGTAGCATTCGTAGATGTCACGTGTGTATCCAAAACACGTTTGTTGGGACCCATGCGAGTGTTTGGGGGTATTTAATAATCATTTGTTGAACATCATCGACTTTTATTTATCTACTTAGGAGGATCGGGTTTAAATTTATTAACATGTGTAGTGTCCCTAGATATCACATATATTCCTACAATATGCTCATAGAGGCCCATACGATTATTTGATTGCATGTACTCTTCTATGTACCTATGTGTAATATATTATAGTCCATATGTGGGTGCATTTTGAGATATTTTAGTTGTACAGGTAACTGCCATTTCAATGTATACAATATTTCATTTGAGAACTCATATATATTTTTTGTCTGCTAATATGAGTGTTGAGGATCCGGTGGTGAGGCATTGTAGTCTTATGGATGCCTTTTATCTAGTTCTATAATTATTGCATATATGGTGGTTTGGCGTAACACTACGGTTATTTGCCCTTTTCATACATATAGACTGTTGTATATAACTTGTATGATTTATGAAGTAGGTTGTAGTGCACTAACTAATCTCTTACTATTTGTTCGTATGAATTTGCATTTGTCAAATTCTTTATACATTTTGATGTGGTCTTTGGTCCCAACAATACATCTATTATTGTTGCCTGTTGAGATATTTTAGTTGTACAGGTAACTGCCATTTCAATGTATACAATATTTCATTTGAGAACTCATATATATTTTTTGTCTGCTAATATGAGTGTTGAGGATCCGGTGGTGAGGCATTGTAGTCTTATGGATGCCTTTTATCTAGTTCTATAATTATTGCATATATGGTGGTTTGGCGTAACACTACGGTTATTTGCCCTTTTCATACATATAGACTGTTGTATATAACTTGTATGATTTATGAAGTAGGTTGTAGTGCACTAACTAATCTCTTACTATTTGTTCGTATGAATTTGCATTTGTCAAATTCTTTATACATTTTGATGTGGTCTTTGGTCCCAACAATACATCTATTATTGTTGCCTTGGTGGAATTTTGAAAACATGTATTTAAAAAATATTAGTTTTCTTTGGTGACTTTTCAAAATTGATGTTTATATTTGATCTTGAGATCAAACATCTCATTAAAAAACTTATACCACTTTAAGAAGTGGAGATAAAATTTCAAAATAGGGTTCAAATCCAAAATTACAAATCCTGCTTTAAATATCATAACTAGATCCAGGATAGAACCACATATGATCGCGAAAGACCAAAATGGAGTTCGATCTAATTTCTAGCTATGGTATTCTAAGTAGATTATCGTTGATCTCATGCCCAAAATATTATGAACAAGTGATGTATCACCCCTAAGAAAAAAGTTACCACTGTTTGATAATTATTCGGGCATGATGACAACAATCGTCGTTGGTTGAATTTTTCTAAAGAATACTAATTTGAGCTTTGAAATTTTATTTTGGGAGATTTGGAATTAAGTTTAATTTTTAATTCTGAATTCAAATAGACCATTAGAGATGATATGCCCCCTTGAAAGGTGGAGATAAATTCTCCTAACAATTTCATATTCAGGATTATAATTTTCCTCTTGGCTATCGTAGTCTGATTTAAGGGAGAACCACATATATACCCGGGAGGATCAAGATAGGGTTCAATCTAAAATCGAAAAATGATAATCAAGAGAAGAATATCGTTAATTTTATATTCGAATTGATGTTAACATATGATAAATCTCTTTGGAGAAAGAGAATATCATCTGTTAGCAATTACATGATTATGATAATAACGATCGTTATAAACTAGATTTCCTAAAAGAAATTTCAAGTGAGTTTTGAAAATCAATTTTGAAAATTAGATGTGTGGTTCTAAATCTCCTACGAGCTCAAACCCTCATAGTTAATTACATCATATGATGACAGAGCCCCCTATGAAAACTCTCGATTAAAATAGTAGCAAAATTTTGTTAAGGAATTTCTATGAGTAATACAAAAGGAAGTGAATTTTGGAATTTTAAAAGTGAATGGATCAAAATTGAGCACTTATTAATGGAGTTAATGGAAGAAAAGTAGGGGCCACTTTGACATTTTGAATCGATCCAGAAGTGTCCCAACTTAATCTAAAAGTTGAGCTTTACATTTTGGATTGAAAGAAAATTTAGTTAAAGTTGAGCATTTTATTGAAAATTTGGAATTATATTCCCTGAGGTTAGGGTCCTATAACCCAAGATATACCTCAGATTTTAAATATAAATTTGGATACTAGACCACAGTAGTCCAAACCTAACTAATGTAGCTCAAAATCTAGATTTACCCCGGCCTGGATTGGGGAGTCAGCTAACCATCTAGTTGATTTTAAATATATGAGTCATGTCATTTTTATGAAAGAGTGGTAGGAATATTTTTATTAAAGTTTTGGAGAGTTGGGACCGACATCTAGAGATTGTCCTAGTGGCCCCTTTGACTTATGCTGGGTGAAAATGTTAAATACTGATGCAATTAAAGTTTAGACTCTTTTAAATATATTTCTAATGTAATGTATGCTAGTCGATACATCCAAATCATGTATGTTTGAAGTTTTAAAATTCTTAAAAATATTTTTTTTAGAAAATTAGGCTTCCCGAGGTCCGGTACCTCATCGTCATAGGACAGATTATCCGGACTATACCCGTAGGCGGGGAAGTGTCTAAAGTAAGGAAAGAAGAAGTGTAGTAATATGCATGCGACCCCGAGGGCAATCCCTGACTAATTACCTAGATTTGTTATCTTTTTATGTTATTTAACTCCTAAAATTTTAAACTTTTAATTATGAATATAAAACTTTCACACCCTCACGAGCCTCACACATCCAAGCTAAAATAAAAAGTGGCACACAAATACAAAAAAAAAATTAAGAAAACCAGGTAATTATATATGCAATCACATTAACACAGAAAATATAATTAAATTAATTAATAAATATCTATATGCAAATTATCTTGCTTATTATAATCCAGGGTATGTAGAAAGTAAAGTGGTTGGGCACCACTAACAACAACCCGTATTCTAGTCCTAATAAAAATGCAACTGACATTGTGTGGGATACTCTATGTCTTCAATTCTTCAATTTTCATTCCTTTAGACTCCTTGGATTCTTCATAGCAAGCTACCCAAATGGAAAAGAGAGCTCTTCCTTTAAGGGGAAGGCCACCCTTTCCGCTTTGGGTATGAAAAAATGATCCAAATTTGGACTTTCAAATAGAAAAGGACTATCTCCCTAAGGGTTATCCTTTTCTCTTTGGAATCCAACTTTTGGATCTATGTATCCCGACTCAAAGTTCAACTTTCACAACACTTAACATCTCACATGAATTACATTTGATACAAAAATTCTAGACTCTCCTGTAAGGTTATCCTAAGCATTTAAATATTAAAGAACATCCCCAAGCAGTTATATATATGTGTAGAAAAAGAAATAAGCATACTGGTCATGCTCCTTTTATTATTTAGGGGCTTAGCAGCTGAAGCACCTATAGCAAGCATATTTATAATCAATTTATCCCCCTTCTTTTATTGTTCTGCATGAGCATGGCCACCTACAAAAAATTTGATGAACATCCAGATCGTTCCTATCATAAGGGTAATCTAGTCATCAAACACATCAATCATCCACAGAGTATAGTAAAAGTCAGTAAATACAACGTGTATAATCATCCACAACTTGTAGTAAAATCATGAAAAATTTGGCATACAGTAGAAAAGTAAACACCAGCCTAGCCTAGATCTAGAGTCGGTTGTCATAGCAGACCATATAAAGTGTGTGTAGAAGGTCGTGTAGTTGGAGTAAATCCTAGGTTTGGTAGTTAGTTAGAGTTGTCTAAGGATTGAATTCGTTAAGGCTTAAGGGGAATTTTATGTTAGAGTTTAACTATTAACATATTAAGAATTAGTTTAGCTATATTTTAAAGGTTAAATGATTACTACCTTTGTTTCACACTGAGGATGTAAAGTTTATTTCACCTTCCTTGGGGCTAAGCTAATAGCCTCGTAGGCCTGGGTTTCCTAGTAGTAATATGGGTTAATTAAGTTGATTTAGTTGGTTAAAATTTAAGGTGGATTAATATTAAATATTTTAATTAGTGGCTGATTTTAAGAATTTTGTTGAGTGTTTTATTAATCAAATAACGAAATTCTAGAATTTTAATATATTATTGGATTTTTATGAATTATCTTAATGTGTTAATTAAGGGGTTAAAATTTGACTTTTAAAACTAAAGTTAATATTGAAGGTTTCATATTTTTAACAAAACTTAGACCTTATTATGAGTAATTATACTATTATCATGCTCAATTTGGAAATTTTTATGAAAAGTTATGAATTTTAGAAGATTAAGCCAAGATTTAAACCCGGGTTTGACCAAAGTGTTGACTTTTTTGACTTTGACCAGATTTTGAAGGTTTGAACTTTTTAACAAAACTTAGACCTTATTACATGTAATTAGACTATTAGCACGCTCAATTTGAAGTTTTTTATAAAAAAATTATGAATTTTCAAAGATTAAGCCAAGATTTATACCCGGGTTTGACCAAAGTGTTGACTTTTTTACTTTGACTAGATTTCGAAGGTTTGAACTTTTTAAAAAATAGTAGGTTTTATTTTAAGTCATTAGCCTTTGAGTTTGACTAATTTGAGATTTTCTATAATTAGTTATGAATTTTAAAAATTTGTATTTAATGGATTTTTTTAATTATTTTAATTATTTTAATTAAAGGGGACCTTTTAATGATTTGAACCCAAACAAGTCCTAAACTCCTTGGAATCACCTCCAAAGATTAGAAATGATCTAAGAAGGGATTGACAAGTGTTTAACAAATTTTTTGGATTTTTAATTATTTTTAATTAATTAAATTGATTAAATATTGATTTTTGATAAAAAATAAATTAAATTAATTTGATATCAAATTAAAAGGGATTCAATTTTTACTAATTGGGGGTTTGGTTACGATTAATTAAAGTCCTTATATAGATCATTTTGGATTTAATAAGAATTTTTAATGAATTAATTAGAGCTCTAGGTCAATTCTAGGGAGGAATTTTTTGAAGCTCATAGTTTGTCTACCAAATGGACATAAAATCCAGTGGGATTTGGGCCATGAGATCACCTGATCTCAAGGCTTAAACACACTAAATTTGGAACCAAATGGAGCTCTCAAAGGTGGCTAACCAAGCCACCTATGGTGATCTCTAAGTCATATTAGAAAAATCATAGGGTCAGATTGAGGCAAAATCAATGGCCCTAAACTCCTTATGCTAAACATCACCATCACATCAAAAATCAATTCCTAATTTTCATTGAAGAGATCATGGCTCCAATTTGAATTTAAGGGTCAAACCATGACCCTCAAACTTCAATTGGCATGAAACTGCCCTTAAACACCTTAAACAGGGGAGGGAAAATTTAAACATGTCAAGGACATGTCCAAATTCACTCTCCCAGAGTCCTAAGCCCTGATGACTTCAAATTAACAAATAAATGAAATACTAGATATAATTTTCAAACTGAAATTAAACTCTATATAGATGCAATTAGGTTCTGCAACCATAGTGCTTTTGTAGATCTCCCTGAGATCTTTCCAACGAGTCTAAGAACACCTAATTTGGCCAAATGTGTAAGGCGATATGATTTTTTGAAGATTTCCATGATTTCGTGTGAAATTAAGTCCTGAATTACCCAGTCAGTCGGCGCTTTACACGCGCCGCTCTCCGATTGGCGAGCAAATGATTAGCTACTGTCTGGATAACGGTCGGATTAATCGCAAGGATCAAACAACCTCCAAAAACTACGTGGTTTAATCCTAACCGTTGATTGAAATCAATGTCTAGGATTATATCTTCAACCTCCCACGCGTGCCTGAAGCCCTGAAGCTATTCCAGCATAATCCGAGCGATCTCGCCGGCAGACTCTGATGAAATTTCACAGGGAGGATCATAAAGGTGAAAACCTTTAATCTAATGGTGGATATTTGTTGGGGTGAAGGTTTTCTTCACACTTGCCTGGACTACCAATCTAGGGAGCTCGGGATCAAAATATTACCGCATTGAAGGTCTCAATATATGAGCTTCTCTATCAAAAAGCTTCAGGGGATGAAGGCGAGCGGATCTCCTTCAAATGCCCAGACCAGAGGATGGCCGGAGGTACGACTTCGAGTGCAGAGCGAGACGCTTTTGCCAGAGTTCGCTTAAACGGATGGACGGGAGATTTTGGGAGACTAGGAAATGAAAGAGGAATCTCAAGGGAGCTCTGGGGAGTGCTTTCAAAAGCTTGGATGCGAATGATTTCCCCTAGAACGAGCTCCCCTATTTAGCTCAATCCTGTAAGCTTGGATGGTTGGGATCTACTGAGCTAGGCTTCGTATGGGCGTCAGGTCGGAGGGGACATCCTCCCAGGGAGATCGTGAGCTTGAAGCTAGCGAGTTCAACCTTTGGAAGGCTTTGAGTCATGCACGAAATGGGGGGGGGGAGACCACTGGAGTTCAAACTCCATTTGTTCCGACCTCTGTCGGCCAGGGTCTGGGTCAGGTTGACTAGGAAAGGGTGATGGCGACATCTCAAGAGTGAGCTTAATTGGACATGGGGGAGGCCAATTCAAACAGGTGGCTCAGGTTGACCCAAACCTGCTCGATTTGGGTCAAATTGGGCTAAACCTAGGTCAGGCCAAACCTTGGGTTTGATATGGGAAGTGGGTCTGGGTCTGGTGCACCCAATACAAGTGACAATTGGGTTTGAATTGGCCTGAGATAGGAAATGGCTCGGGTCAATGTGGGTTTTGACACTTTGGGCTAGCCCAAAAGTTGACCCAAGTCAACCCGAGACTTGGGATAGCTGGGGGAGGTGTGTTGGACCTAGGGCCAACTAATGGAGGTGTTGGCTAGGTTCAATTGAGCTTAAGTTGAGAGTTGGCTCAATCCCAAGTGGTTTTGGCCACTTTGGGTTAGCCTAAATCTTGACCCAAGTTAACTGAATGGTTGGGTTGGCTAAGGAAGATGTATTAGGTTAAGGGAGACCCAATGACACAATGGGTTGGATTCAATTTGGCTAGGATTGAAAGATAACTCAAGGGGAACCTCTCTTTGGGCATTTAAGTCAAGTCAAATGGCCAACCCAAATGAACTCAAAGCTTAGGTCTTCGAAAGGGGTCTCTTGAAGGCCTAAGGGATCACTCCGTGGATCTAAATGGGATTGAAATGGTCTTAATCAAAGGGTTTGAATGAATGGAGGTGTATGGAAAGTTTGGTCAAACTTGGTTGACTTGGTCAACCAAGTTGACCTAGGACCAAGAGTTGGGTCCATTGAATTCAATTTGATCATATAAACTCAATGGGAGGGGTCTCATGCAAAAAAAGGGTATTTGGTTTGAAATGGGCATTTGATCCCTAAGGGGGCACCTTAGTCAACCATGGTTAACTTGGTCAACCAGGTTGACCCAGGGGTTATGAATGGGCTTGATAGGTCTCAAATGATTTTTGAAATTGATTGAAAAGGGTTTCAAAGGTTGGTGAGGTTGAGTGACACTGAACTTTGGTCAAAAGTCTAAAAATCCCCTTAAATGACATTTTGGTCATTTTGACCTCATGTCTTTTTCGGGTCAAAGTGAATCCAGAAAAATATAGATTAATGTTCAACATGTCAATATCAAAGGACTGGGAGGGATCAAAGGGTTTGGAAAGAGCTCCAAGGTCAAATTCTACTAGGTGATAGGTCTAGTGGCATGGGTCGTAAATATTTGAAGGTTTTATAACCTTTGGAATTGAGTTTAGTTTTTGGGCTTAGAAACATCGAATTGAGCTTAAACTTGGAGGGCTGACTCCATATACATATCTTATTAATACGCAATTGATAGATTTTGAATCAGGAGTCAATTAACTGGATTTTGAAGTATTTAAACAAACACTAGGAAAGGCTTTCAGGACCTAAACCCTTAGCCTTAGATTTTGGACTGGATTGATCTAAGATCTAAATTGATCCTAGAATCTAGAGCCTAGAAGGAACCTAGGGTCTAGAAATTCCTATGGTCTAGAGTTCATGAGAGATCAGAGTGACCTCATACAAAAGTGAGGTCAACATGTTTACAGGTAGGCAAGTAAATATATTAATTCATAGATTGAAATTGACTTTAGGATATTTCATTGACTGAAGTTCTTATGCATCTATCCACAAGTGGCATGTGGTGCATACATCTGTATTCATAGAGAACCCGTATGTATTATAGATCTTCTACCCTTGATTTGATTCTGTAAGTGTGTTTATTTGTATTTTGATGTTGATTGTCATCATTTTAGATGTGTATATTTGTTGCACATCTGTCCTCCCATTTTTTTAGGAGATCGATGCATTTGCTTGCATAATGTTATTGAATGTTGGTTGAACTGCATTCGCCACCAATCTTTTCATGCAATCCTAGCAATTGTCATTTGCAACGAACTATTATATTCTTCCATGAGTAGATTGACATTAATTGTAGGAGTGTTATATTCCTCATAACTCCTCTAATGTCACTTATAGGGTCATTATATGCACTGCAAATGTAGGAAACTTCTCTTTTACAAGATCTGATGCATGCATTGCAACTTATTGCATTCGTTGTATGTCGACCTCCTTCATTCACTTGTGTTTATCACTTGTATGCTTTGAAAGTTCCTTCAATGTTCATTTGAATTGGGTCTTGATCATTGATGCTCACCACACATTGATTTTTCAGTGGTTATAAAGGAGTCAAACATGTTTGCTTGTATGTCGCTTATATCAGAAATTATTCCACCACAAGTCCTTTATTTTCCTTAAATGTTAGTGTTTATTTGAGATTTTTTGAATCATAACTTATAACTTTCACATTTTAATCTCATAGTGTATTTATTCATTGAAGTCTAGTTCCCTGTAGTCCGTATTGAGTTCAAGTCTAGTTCAGTGTGCAACTTCAAGTTCTATGTACCCATTTGAGTTTGAATCCATAAATCTTCTGTTTGTCCAAATAGCAAGTTCACTCTTAATCAAATTTGATTTAAGTTTGATTTATGTTCAGTTCAAGTCCACAGTGTAGGTTTAGATTAAAATTCAGACTGTCGATCGGCAGCAGTGGGTTTGAAAGAGACGAATGGCTCAGAGGAAGTAAAATTCAGATGGAGGTTTGTGGCTATTTGGATCGGAGCAGAAGCAAGTGTCGGCAGGTTTGGAGGTTGATAAGGTCTCGATAAATAGAGCTGGTAGGTTTGGTAGCTTTACGGGATTTGGCCAAAGAAGCGTGCAAATGGAATGAAGATGGCTACGTTCACTACGAGCAAGCTCTAGTTGCTACCTCCAATCCAAATGTCATGACTTATGGACCGACAAGAAAGGGACGTCCTCGAAGGAGTGAAGTCGGTCGGCTACATGTAAGAGAGGTGGCACCTTGAGGTAAGAGGAAGTTGGGATCGCATATGGGAAGGTTGGTAGATGGATTTGACTAGTTCAGGTAGTAGATATGGCTCAATAATGGGATGCGTTCGGTTGACAGGATGATGTGGTCGGAAATCTTTCGAAGCTTGCAAAAGGGAGGTTGGAGTTTAGGAGTTCTGCATGTGGAAGAAAGAAAATGAAGCCTTACGCTTTATTTTATCAACATGAATGGGTGTGATCAAGGTGTTGTCGCGTGAGAGGATTGCTTCGGTGTCATTCACAGGGTATGAGCGACAGGATTGCAGTGACAAAAGCAGCGATTTGAGCAAGATTTGGCTACATGTACTCATTCATGCACATTTTTTATTCCTTTTTTTTTAATGATAGAGGTCAAAAAATGCCCCCTAACAAATGTGATACGCGTCTAGAATGAATCACATTTATTTTATGCAGATTCATCATGTGGATCTCTAGATATTTGCTTTGGATATCACACAAGGGGTTTATTTAAAAGATTTCCTAAAACTTATTTTGATGTCACACTGAGCACTTTATTTTTTAGATCTCTAATTGTCTGCCTCCATGCCTTTATAGATCTTTAGATGCACATGTTAATCATCAATATAATTGACATGTTGGTTCTTGTCGAGTTGAGATCTATATGAGAATGATAGAGTATTTAATACTTAGGTTCTTAGAATATCACTTTATAGATTGATGGTAGTATATAGTATCACCACTTTATGTTCTTTTTTTATAACAGTTATCATCTTGGTTTTTAGTATTTTTGTAACTGCTTGCATCATTCTTTACCAAAATCATGTATAGATGTAATAATTATTCTATATTGTCGATATCATTTAAGATTTATCTAAAATCTATAGATTCATTAGCTGATGGAACTTTGTTGTCTCTGGTACTGATTGTATCTTCCTCAAATAATATTTTTATTAATAGCACATTCAATTTATGGAGGATCTTTCATTCTTCCCTCCTTTAGCTGCATTTTGATAGAAAACTTTAAATATTTATTTGGAGATCTCAGCACGCAGGGCGATGTCAACTCAAATAAATATTTAAAATATTCACTAGGGACACTTGTATATGTCATTCAAGATGCTTCTTTTTGTAGCTTTAACTTGAGTCCTGAGATTTTGGTTTCTTCAATCATGTGCTTTGTGTAGTGAATATTGATGGAGAATTACTTGATTTGTCTTTACTAACTTGTCATGTGATTTTTGTACAGTCTGCCTTATGCTTCTTGTTTTAGCGGGCTTGATAAAATAGTAGATGCTGATGACCTAAACCCTTTAAATTTGTAATAGGTTGATAGAGAGAAGTCATATGTCCAAAGCTTAGTGCATAATGGGCTTATTGATGATAATAAAAATCCTCTTAGTTCAGCTTTAAGCTTTATGTGAACTTTAGGATGTTTTTTTAGTCCCTTGCTCTATGCTTTGGTGGACTTGTTGAAAAAAATTCATTCGATCATCGCTTGATGCTTTATGTATTTGTTGAAGCATTTGCAAGTTTCATATTTAATCGATATTACCAAATGTAGATAATATATTGATCCTTAACTATTTGAGGAGACATTAATCTGGGTCACTTGAGTTCATTGGATTGGACGAGCTAAGATTTGATAGCTCTTCATTCTCTAGTTACTGAAATGGAGGTTCCTCTACTGCGGCCTTTTTTATGGTGTGTTGAGTAAATAAAGCTGCTAACAATTCTGTCATATTTGGGCTTGTCGGATCCGATCTTTTACAATTATTCAGGCTTCAGACTTGAGTTATGGGAAATATGCATCCCAATGCTAAATCTACTGAAGTTTGTAGATTTGGAGTCATTCTTTATGATTTAAGATTTAGAGTCTACGTACATTCAATAGTTGTTCAGGACTCATCCCTTTCACTTGAACTTTAATTCTCCGATCAATTAGGAGAATTCTATGGACTACTACTACTTAAAATTGTCAAGTCAAATTATCCTTCGTACTTCTTAGAGTCCCTACTAAAGGGTTGATGAAGTGGTAGTTCTGTTATTATAGCCTTTCTTATGGCGTGTTGAGTAGACGGAGCTGCCAGTGATTCGGTCATATTTAGGCATATTGGATCCAGCCTTTTTACACCCATTCGAACCTTAAGCTTCAGATTATTGAAAGGCTTTAAGCTATTTTGGCTCGATTAGTTAGAGTGCATTGTCACAAAAGTCTCTTTCTTGATTTTTAAATCTTGGTATGTAAGAGAATATGGTGTCCAGAACTTCTGAAAGATCATGTACATATATTTTAAAAAAAAATTGTTGTATTTTTCAACATAAAAGAATATTTGTATTGATAATTTTAAATATTTATTCGATGATCTCGGCATGCAACTCAACGTCAACTCGAATAAATATTAAAATGCCCCCTGTCTAGTAAGGAGATTTTAGAATATAATAAATTTAGAATTTTGAGATTTTAAATATTTATTTGGGGGTCTTGACACATAGCACAATGTTGACCCAAATAAATATTTAAAATCCCTCTTATCTCATTGGGAGATTTTGAATAGGCTTTGTATTATGATATTTCAAATATTTATTCGGGTGTCTCGACACGTAGAATAATATTGACCAGAATAATTATTTAAAATGCTTTTAGTCTTATGCGGGAATTTTAAAATACATTATTTCTACACAAGAGAATTTTAAAATATAAATATAAGCATGCATTGACAAATATGCAAATAACACTTTGATCAGTGTATATTACATTGGATATGAAATTTTCATGCATTATATTTCTTTAAATATCAGTCATTGATTGGCGGCATAGGCCTCTGACATTCCGGATCGATTAACTGTTAAGCTCATCCTTGAAACACCTTCTCGATGACAAATGGGCCTTACAAGTTGGATACGAATTTGTCACCAATTTTTTGGTGTGTGATGATTTGTCTTCTCAGCATCAAGACTCATTCCCCTTCTTTAAATGATCGATGGCGCACCACTCGATCAAATGATTTCATCATTCTTGCTCGGTAGATTTTCAGGTTTTGTTGAGCTTGTAGTCTAACTTCATCGAGTGTGTCGAGCTCTTCCATTTCCAGGCGAACATTTTGCTCTTGAGTGAGATCGTTCTAGATTTCTACCCGAAGGGACGGTAGTTCAACTTCCAGTGGCAATATTGCTTTAACTCTGAACACCAGTGAATAAGGAGTGACTTTGGTTGGCCTTTTGTAAGTTGTACTATATGTCTATAGTGCCTCTGTCATTTTAGTAAGTCATTCTCTTTTATCCTTGGTGAGAATTTTCTTCAATAGTTTCACCTACGTCTTATTGAAGTCATCTACCAAGTCATTTGCTCTTGAGTTGTATATTGACGAATGTCACAATCAATTTTATGCTGATAATCAAATTTGTAAATTTTTGTACTCTTGAATGCGGTGCCATTATTTGAGAATATGCGGAGTGGCACATCAAATCTGTAGACAATGTTATGGTAAGGTCTCGGCAAATGGAGAGGGTAGGTTTGGTAGCTTTACGGGATTTGACTGAAGAAGCATGCGAATGGAATGAAGATGGCTACCTTCACTGCGAGCAAGCTCTAGTTGCTGCCTCTGATCAAAATGTCGCGACTTCTAGACCAACAAGAAAGGGTCATCCTCGAAGGAGCGAAGTCGGTCTGCTACAGGTAAAAGATGCGGCGTCTTGAGGTAAGAGGAAGTTGGGATCGCATATGGGAAGGTCGGTAGGTGTATTCGACTAGTGCAGGCAGTGGATATGGTTTGACAGCGGGATTAGTTTGGTTGACGGGATGATGAGGTCGGAAAGCTTCTGAAGCTTGCGAAAGTGAGGTTGGAGCTCAGGAGTTCTGCGTGTGGAAGATAGAAAACGAAGCCTTGATCTTCGTTTTATCAACATGAATGGGTGCAATCGAGGTGTTGTCGCATGAGGGGATTGCTTCGGCGCCGTTCGCAGGGCATGGGCGATGGGACTGTAGCGATCAGAGCAACGTTTTGAGCAGGATTTGGCTACAAGTAAACATTCATGCACATTTTTTATTCTCTTTTTATTAAATGAGAGAGGTCAACAATTTGGAAATTAAAAAAAATTATTTATATGCTTAGAAGAATATTAAAAAGATAATAAATGAAAGGTTAGAATTTTGTTTGTGAAGAAACTCAAAAGAGTTATATAATAGTAGTATAGATAATTACAAATTTATAAAATGACAAGATTCTTTAATGGAATAATTAATTGAGATATATACTTAAATTTTTTTATTTTTAAATTATGGATTATTAAAATTATAGAATTATAACAATTATTTATAATTAATTAAAAAATAGTTATTACTTTAAATATATGAATTTTCAAATTATGAATTATTAAAATTACTTTAAATATCTGAATTTTAACAGTTATTAAAAATTAATTAAAAATAGTTATTACATTAAATATGTGAATTGTCATGCATTTAATTAAATAAAGGAAATTAAAAAACAAATTAAATGTATAAATAAAATGAATGATTTGAATTTATTTTTCATAAATAAAATGAAAGATTAGGATTGCATTTGGGTGAAAAATCAAGCTTATAGATTTTCATTTATTGTTATAATAAGAGAGCATTAATGAAGGAAAAGAAAATAATATAAGCAGCTCTAATGAAAATTTCCAATTTTATTCTGCCAGAGTAAAAGTAAAGCTAAAGTTTTTTTTTTTTTTTTTTTTTTTGGGTTTATATATTGGGCAAAGTTAATCGTGCAGAGCGTAGACAAAAAGCCATTTTGGTTTCATTCTTATATGCCGACTAAATCATTCTCTTCTTTTTTTGGGGTTTAATGAGGTCAAAGCCTGAATTCTATTCACTATAGAAAATAATTACAAACTATGAAGCGAAACCAAATAACAAGAAGTATACTCAAGTAGGAAGAAACATAACAAGCAAAAGAAAGTATACCCATATGTATATCAAAACCGAGAGGAGCCAAAAAGAAAAAAACTGAATGAAGTAAAGGCTACAAGATGGCCTAAACCCCAAAAGACTCAAACTTTGACAATATAGAGCTTCCTTAGCCACCCAAAGAACACCCATGAATGTAATAAAGACTGGTTGTCAAGAAGGCCACCCAAAGGATGGAGCAAAGATGAGATACCCAACATTCATCAAAGTGCACCAGCCTCGAGAACACCTAGAGATAACGGTCGGACAACCAAAAAATAAAGGGAGCAGACAGAGAACAAATCGAGCCCAAGAAGAAGAGGGCACCAAAAAGGAAAACATGAACCACCAAAACAACCAAAGCAACCAAAATTAACCAGCGAAATAGAGAATCTACAAACCACGCCAAAACCAACAGCCATCAACACAACCACCAAGCACCAAAGCCAACCCCACAAACCCACCCAGCGCGACCAACCGAACAACAACGAGAAACTAGCTAATAGAGAGGGACCAAGCCCACACCAGTCAAAAGCAACAAACCCTCCAAGCTCCCAACAGAGACCCAAAAGGAACCACCACCGAGCCACCCAAAAAGCAAAAGCCTCCACCCAACCCGACAACACATAAGACTGAGAATGCTCCGTCAATGGATTTTATATGAGAGCTTTCATTTTTATACGAATAAAATTTTTGTATTTACTTATATAACAATATAATATCTTAATAATAATATAATATATGTATTAAAAGATGTTTTCCATTTTAAAAATATTAAAGTTAGAATTATTCTTAATGTTATTTCAAGATTTGTGTTTGAAATGGAAATAACTTCAAGAATAAATAATAATATAGGTTTACATAGATACTACTGAATTTTTATGCATTTACAATCTCACCTATATTATCCCAACTAGTTCAGATGACTCACATGTGGGCTTAGTTGAACCTAGATTAATCCCTAGACACTCATTAATATAAGATATATAGAATCTTAATAGTCATACCAAACTATTTACCACAATAGAAAGAAGGGTGCTATTTACAACCTATGATATATAATAGTGAAATCATTTTCAAGCGAGCTAGGCCCTTTATATTTCTTACATTTTGATTTTATTTTTAATGTCTATTGCAACTTTCTTTAGCATGTTTATGCTAAATTTTTGCATACAGTTAATGCGTTAAATTTTATTTCTCTATTGTGGTAAATATTCATTTTTAACATAATCAATATATCAAAAATTATGAACTATTATTTCATTATTAGTTTTTCTAATATATATAAATAATTTATAATTTCTGGTATTATTCATTACATTTTATAGGTGATTGGAGTTTTTAAATCTCAAACAATTTTGGCTGTCAAAGCCATATTTATCAGAAGCAAGCAAAAACCATATAAACGATCAAGATTTAAAATGAGAGCAAGATTGTAAATAAAATGGAATTTAAAAACCTAGCCTTCAATCCATTGCAGTGATCTCTAAACATTTTTTTTTTCTTTTGAAGAGAATCCAGGAACAACAAACCAAGATGGCAATATGTACAGTAACTATTCTGTAACTTATAATGCATAAAAATTCATAATACTACATGCCTGAGTAAATACAAGTTGTACATGAACTCTACGCTCATAATAATTCCCATGGAAGAGAAGGCTTAATTAACGAGTTAATAAGGCTTTATTTATCTTGGTGGATTGTGGGTCACTTGTGGGCCAAGTCACGGTAAAAAATACATCAACATTAACCTGAACTACATGGATCAGTAAAACTAACATAATACATAAAACAAACAATACAAAAATCTAAAGACACAAAAATGAGATTGAGAACAAACAATCACAAATACCAAAAGGTACAAATGAGAATTAAGCAAATGTAGAAAAAAAATATACTAAAAAGTAAATGCAACAAAACCAAAATAACCAAAAACATATAAACTAGAACATAAGCACAGGATCGAGAACAACACAACAAAAAAACAAACAAACAAACAAAAACAAGCATGCGACTATTCAATTTCCTAAGCATTGATATCATTGATTCCTAATCTAGTTATAATTGCACTGAACCTTTCATAATTTAGAAGTTTGATAAAAATATCTGATAACTAATTCTATGTGTCCACAAATTATAAACTTACATTTTATCTTGCCACATGATTCATAATAAAGTGGTGTCTCACGTCAATGTGTTTAGTGCAAGAGTTTTTGAATAAGATTATTAGTGATGCAAATCATACTTGTGTTGTTACATATGACAGAGATAATATATGCTTGTAATATAAAATCAAGAAGCTATTGTTTTAGTCAAAGGACTTGGGTAACACAACTTCTTGTAGCTTGGAGCTCGCCCAGAGTGAACAAGAGGAACTACATGGATCAGTAAAACTAACATAATACATAAAACAAACAATACAAAAATCTAAAGACACAAAAATGAGATTGAGAACAAACAATCACAAATACCAAAAGGTACAAATGAGAATTAAGCAAATGTATAAAGCAAATCTACTAAAAAGTAAATGCAACAAAACCATAATAGCACTACTTTGCCTAACCAACCAGATGCTTTCCCTCTCCAAGGCAAAAGGAATTCCTTATCAGGCTATAACCTTGCCACAGACCTGGACCAAAACCTTAGTCACTCGCTCCCTCTCAGAAAAATGTCATACACTCGATCTCTCATAAAGCCACCATGCTCACCAAACTCAACTAAAGGAGAGTGTCTACTCATGAGACCCTCAATGTACCTTGGTGCGACCATCGAACTCGGAGCTCTGCATTACCAAGACAACATCTCACTCACAACTCTCTACTCGGGTGGTTTGAAATTTCACACATACAAGTCACAGGCAAAGTCAGCAACCACACAAAACGTTGGTCCCCTTTCATCTAAGTATATGCCTGCAAACCACTCGAGCACGGTAGACCTAGTCTACTTGGCAATACTAGATTTTCTCATAAGCAACTCGCCAAAGCCTTTAAACCTCACTTTCCTTCAACAAATCATGAGACGACACATGTCGAGGAAACTTTGTAGCATTGTTTTTTTTTTCTTTTTCTATTTATAGTCTTTCCTATAGCCCTCAAAACCCTATAAATGAGGGGTGATGAGAAAAAATTTGGGAGATCTTTTTAAAACATTTTTTTTACTGATAGTGGATATTTTGCCAGTTTGAGACCTATAGCTTTTCTAGCATTGTGTAGCACACTTTCGTCCATTCTCTCCACTCTCCATTCTCATAAGTTCTAGTTTATTAGGTAGGCTTACAAGTATGGTTGGATGTCATCCATAGATAAATTTGGATCCATAAGTGCAAAATTTTACTAACATCGTATACTCATCTATTTATTTGCACTATATATATTCTGCATTTGCTTGCTACCAGTGCTACACACTCAAATGTTAACGCTTTATGAGAAGTAGAAGCGGGCATCATGTATGCCTCATAGGAAGATCTGATAGATGCATCATGTTATCGTAGTACAAGTCATATGTATATGAAGCATGGACATCTAATCAAGAAATAGATCCTTTCCAACAGTTCCAGCTCAATATATTATGCCCCAGATAAAACAGATAAGAAAAACAAAATTTATTTGTAGCATTCCTTATTAAATTTTGTACTTTTGTTTTCTCTGTAAATAATGACCGACAAGCTGTAAGAGGTCCAATGAAGGTTTAATTCAGAAAAATAAAAGAAAAGGCTGTAAGGAAGTTGGCATTCACAGCTTTGGATAAATCAAGGAATTCTTTTTAAGTTGAAATGCAATTGAATGCCTACTTTTCTAGCATTTTTGACCTAGACATGGAGCTTAAAAGTTAAGAAACATGTCAATGTTCCCATTTTCTGGATTTATTCACTTCTGCATTAATCATTCAGTGAAAACAACAATTAAACAAATAATTAGTAACTTCCTTAGATGAAGAACCATGCGCATAGCTTCAAATGTTGGTACAGAACAATAAAGCTCTTAATTGCAGAAAGCCTTCAAGAAGAAAAACAAAAACTAACCTGGTAAATGCACAAGACTTAGGAGAAACCTTCTACCAATTCAAACTTAAGAAGAAACTTCTTATGTTTACATTCCAGCATCTCAGACAAGCTACATTCTATTTTCTTAAGCTTGAGCAATCTCTGTCTAGGTTCAAGGCTCTTCTTCAAACCATGCCGAAAGAACTCTGGATAATCTGTGACTTCGCCAATCTCTCTCCCCATCTCTGCTACCAGGAATTTGATTCTTGGTTGCAGAGAATGTCTAATACTCTTGATCAAAATTGGAGGATATCCCGTGACCAATAGCCTAATCTGCTCATTGTTGAATCCGCTTTGTTTTAAGAACTCTAGATTGGGCCTCAAAATCTTCTCCACATTCCTACACAAAACCTCGGGGAAGTTGACTACGACCTTTTGAATATCTATCATGGTAAGACCAATTGATTTCAAGAAATCTGCAGTTGGCCGAAGCCGCTTCTCCACACTGTAACCCATTATCCATGAATTCTTCACCAGAATTTTACCGATAACACCTTCACCATTAAGCCCCATACTTGAAAGAAAATCAATCATCTCAGCATACTTCTTGTCAATGCTGTAACTGATAAGCCTTGGATTAACCAAAAGCAGCTTACCCATTTGCTTTTCAGAAATACCAACCGCTTCGAAGAAAGCAAGGAGCGGGCAGAGCTTCTCTTCCACATTGTGGAATAGAATGTGGGGGAATTTAGTGATGGCCACCCCAAGTTCACCAGACTTTGTTCCTAGGGTGGAGAGGCATTGTACTACTGGCAGAAGCTTCTCATTTAAGTTCAACGTGAGAACCTTGGGGCACTTGGAAATGACATTGAGCATCTTCCTTTCTTGAATCCCAATAGTTCTCAGGTAATCCCAAACCTCACTGGCTTTGTCTCTCTCCACACAATCCAGATATTTGCATCTCCTAAACATTCTTTCAATACTTTCATCGTCAAATCCTTTACTTTTTAAGAACCCTAGCATATCACTCTGATGGTTCCCAACTCGCTGCATGACGCCTAAATTAAAATAGGGAAAAGGGTTCAATTCGCCCCGGAGAAAAAACGCACTGAAAGAATGTAAAATTTCGAAGTTGTAAATCCACCTTTTCCCCCCTTTTGCCGTAAACCCCAGATTTACTAAATCCTGGAGTTCGGTGGATTTACGGGTTTTGGCGGAAGAAGCGCGCGAAAGGGAGAAAGATAGTTACCTTCACAGCGAGCGAGCTCCCGTTGCAACTTCCGATACAACAGGAAGAACGGAGAACTGGAAGGAAAGTCGTCGAAGGAGGCGAAGGAGGTTTTAAGCGACTCGTTCAAACCCCTGCCACGTCGAACGGCAACGAAGAAATGGAGAAGAAAAATGCAGTAGAGATGACTGAGAGGCTATCCAGAAGATAAGAGGCAAATCGTAGACTGAAAATCTGAAATTAGTTAGTTATTAACCTAAGTAATTTAATAGAAATTAAAATAAAAAAATTAATTAGATAATTAATATTAAAATTTGTAAATAAATAGTTAATATTCTAAATAATAATTAGATTTCACTCTAAAGTCTATTTTCATATCAAACTAATCGAAACAACTAAATGTGGCATCATAAGTCTAAAAAAATTAAAAAAAAAAATATTTCACAAATAACTTAAGCAAAATTTATAACTAACATAATAAATAGAAAGTATTGCAATTCAAAAAGCATAACGAAACGACACACCTTACGTCTCTAGGTTCCCACAGCTCCTATTTCCTGCATAAGAAGACCAAACGACATTAAATTAGGGAATGAATGCATATCTTTTATCAAGCTCTATTATGCCTTGGGTGTTGAGAAATGTGTACCATTATGAGTTCTCTTTCTCTAGCATATGTAGCATGTTTAAAATGAACAAAAAAAAATTAAAATATATGACAAAAATAGACAATTAAGAAATATATAATTAGTGCAATATATATATATATATTATTTTTTAAAATTAAAGATATTAAGTAATGAGTAACATATCTCCTCATAATTTCTCCTCTTTTTTTTTTTTCTTTTTTTTTTTGAAATATTCATTTTCTTTTCTCTAGTAGATATTTTCTAAATGAAATTAAAAGAGATGCAATACAAATAGTATATTAATGTTATAAAAAAAATGTTTAAAATAAATAGAAATCCATATATAATCATTCACTCAAAAAACCTAATAATTTAATAATCTCCTAGATTTGTATCATCCAATGATACATTCCCAAATACTTCATAAACTTCCTTCACAAACAGTTAAAAAAACTTACAAAAAAGAAAAAAAAAAACTTACATCTATTCACATGAAAGTAGAGAGGTTCGTGGAGTCCTAACGATCAAATGAATAATGACAAAATAGAAGATTAGAATGCTGAAGAAGAATTATGGTGCTCGTCAAGTCCAATTCACAAGATCATATGCCATGATCGAGAAGTTTCATCTGCTCGCACGAACGCATAGAGGGCAGAGGAGACGAGAGCAAATGGGATTAGCGAACAGGATAGGGAATAGAATTAGGTTTTGATTCTTCACTTCGCTCAGATACGCCCGATTCTAATCCTACGGTTTAGGATGCATTAGACCAGTTTTTTAAAACAGGCACCAGATTCCCGGTTAGAAAGCCGGGCAAACCTGTTCAACATCGGTTTTGTGCAATACCAGTTTTAGGAAGTGATGGACTGACCGGTTTGCCGTTTCACGATTCAACCAGTTGATCCGGCTGGTCCGATTTTAAAAACCTTGGAACTGACAGCCTTAAATTCCAGATTACTTTGTCAAACAGTTTTACATGATTTAACACTTATATTGTTAAACGATTTTTAAGATTTAATTTTAATAGGATTTACTAAATTTACTAAATTATACTAAAGTTAAATCCTACTTGTTGCCAGACAGCCTCTTCAGTAACAATTGTTATATTTGATATAAAGGAAAGCTTGCGTCATTTTTTGTGAAACTTTATTCTTAAACTTCCACGATAAAAGTCAATTGAAATAAAAATTACATCTTTTTATTATCATAATATATTGTGCAGAAGAAAATATCTAAGAAAATGACATGTTTGAAATATTAATCGAGCTAAAATAGAAAGAAAGTTTCATACTTTCACCCAAAAAAAAAAACAAATGAACTTTCATGCACTCATTTACCAAAAGAAATGAGTTTTGATAAATTACATGCATACCACTCTATATTATTTTAATATCAAATATATCACTTATATTTCTTTCCTGCCACTAAGAGTTATTTATTTTCTTGGGTAGGGTTAGGGTTAAGGTTAAGGTTAAGGTTAGTTAGATAAACAACACATGGACCAAAAATTAGTGTACTTTTTTATTTTAAAATAGTGAAATAGTGAATGATAAATTATAAAATAAGTTATTTAAATTTATAAACAATATCAGCTACAGTAGTAGTTATGGATGTTCTAGGGGTGTCAATTCGAGTCAACAGTCAGGTTCAGGTCCATCCCACCTTGAATCGGGTGTAAATAGGTTGATCAAAGCCCAACCCGTTTAGCTAGATGGGCCAGGATATACAACTCGGATCCGACCCGCATGGGTTACCGAGTTGACCGACCTGACCCGTGAACCCAAACAGATTATGATTTCCTTCCTCGACGTTGAGTAGCGTCGTGCAGGCCTTGGGCATGGGCGAAGAACCGGTGACCAGTGAGGCCGCATCCGCATGTGCGGCGCAGCGGCGGACTGTCGTAAGGTGTAGGCCGGACTTTGGAGGAGGCGAGAGCCGGGATGCAGTCATGCGGGGCAGTGAATCGGTGAGGCCGCACTCTGCAGGTGAGGCCGGAGGTGGAGAAGCTAGGGCGGCTAGGCGGGCTCGTATAGGTTGACTGGAGGAGATGCCAAGATAGGGTCAAGGCTCCTGGTCGAACGCTTGGCAGGCTTCACGCGACTCACGAGTTAGCCGGGTTGACCAGCATGTTTTTGGGCAACCTCGAACCCAACCCATTTTTCATACGGGTCAAAAATCCAAACCAGGACTGACTCGTTTTACAAACGGGTTGACTTGAACCAAGATTTTTCTGGATCAGGTTTCGGACCATGTCAAGTTTTGACACCCCTAGAATGTTCCAACTTGATTCTATTTAGCTCTTATTTATAAAAGTTGCCGTCAAGATTTTTAATAAAAATATTTGATGAATCATGAAGGGACTAAGAAGACTAGAGCTTTTCAAGGAGCTGATTCAGACATAAGACAAAAGAGTCATTTTCAAAGAGGAAAACCAGTTTACTCTACTTAATCGTTAGTTCTAACTAGCTTTTGTGTTTTCTTATTTTTTTCGTTATTTATTTTATGACATTACTTACAACTTCCCACTCTTTTCGCTGGCCGCCTGCCGCTCTTGTCCATTTGTAAGCTGCTCGCAAGTCTTGGTGGCCAACTATCACTGGAATATGTGTTGATTGATTGCTACCTCCATTTGCAATCATGATTGCTCCTACTAATTGCTAAAATATTATCAACACTATTCAGTGACTATTGCCCCCACTTGCTTGCGAATAACACCTTCTGTAGTGGGGGCATAGTCATTTTAGACAATCAATATTGGGTTGATTAGATAGATTGTTCCAAGAATTAAAAACCTTAGTACTTAGATATATAGGAGTCCTAGTGGATAGAGCGACTTCTAGCAACAGTAACAGACATTTGAGCATGATAGAGATCAAGTAAAAAAAATGGATATTTTGATTTACAAGATACAGCTTTAACCAAATTCATAATTTGTTTAAAATTCTAAATACAGACTGCCATAAAACCCTTTCACCACCTCCCCAAAGGACATCAGTCAAATTCATCTCTTACTTCATTAAGATCTTGTAAACACTACATCAATGAGTGTGACTAATATCACGGACTAACCATTAGTCTAGGGACTAATCTAGGTTCGACTATTATCACATATGGGTCATCAAAGTTAGTTAGGAAAATATAGGAGAAATAATATCAAGGCTGTGTCAAAGACTAACAAGTATGAATTCGAATAAAGCTACGAATATAGGGCCTATAAAAATAGGAGCATAGGTTCTACAAAGATAAGATTAAGTGTTGGATAACTTTGGTCTATGACAATGTTAGGACTAGGAATGACTAGGATCAAACTCGGAAGTATAAGCTGTCCTAGCCACCAAACGTCAATTGAATATGTTTGAGAATCTCAGGGTCTAGATTATCTCACATGCAATAAAACTTTCTTATTCTCACATACACCTATTAGAGCCACAAATCCTCTTGAAACCTATAATCTTAGAGGATATGAACGAAACTACAAGATCTTTTTATCACATTTTTAACCATAGGCAAAATACCTCCACTTAGTTGGTAGCCTTTTCTATGTGATTCTCACAAAAAATAAAATAAAAATAAAAAATAAAAAATTAAACATACAAATTTAGGACCATAAGCTCCAATTATATTGTAATATAATGTATAAAATGCAATGTCAAAAGCTATTCCCAATACTTGGCATGCATGTAAATACCAAATTTTTTTTTTTTTAATCTCAATCATTATTTATTTTTCATATTCAAATCTAAATTTAATAAATGAGGTTTACATAGATACTATTGAATGTTTATGTATTTACATATCTAATATCTAAATTATTATCTTTTTTTTTTAACACACAAATCCTTAAATAACATCAAGAATAATACTAACATTAATATTTTAAAAATAGAATTCATCTTTTCATACATATATTCTATTATGATTAAGATATTACATTGTTATATAACTAAATATAAAACTTTATGTACATAAAAAAATAATGTGGTATACATGTAAATCCCCCTTTACTAAATCATAGGGTTAATTAATGGAAAATACAAATTGATTCAATTTAATATAAAGTAATCAGTATGAATGCGACCTAATCAATCCATGGATCCTAATGCTCATGAAATGATCATGCAACCTTCATTTTTATGTGGTAGAGCTAGTGGCTATATCTATGTGATCTCTTAGAAGTGTTTGTAGTCCAATCCTAGAGAAGTGTCACATTTTATCCTCTCAACTTGGATTTTGTTCTCTATGAAGAACCAAGACATATCATCTTGTCTCAAGTTTTTTTGATTGCATGAAGAAAATATATATTTATTTGAATCAACCTTGGAGGTGGCAGCAGTAGAATTTCAGCTTTGATAAGCATCATAAACTCTATTTATGCTGGTTTCATCTACTAGCCAATATCTTAGTGAGAGACAATATTCCACCTATATTTGAGAGTTCTTTTGGGCTATCTTATTTGAATAAGCTTTGGTGTATTTGATGTGTGTTTCTCCATAGTGTTTGCTGATTTATGTGTTTTTCAGACCAGACCGTCTCTTTTAAATGATTAGCTTTATTATGAGTAAAAAAGGTTTGGAAATCCCTATAAAAGGATTGGAAAGATTGAGAACTAATGAAGGAGCTTTAGCGGGTTTTGGATTAGTGGAAAAAGAGTTGTAAATTTTTAATTTTTGCCCACAGTCGATATATTAGGGCAAATTATTGGGTCAGGTGACCGAAGCCATCTCTCCGTTCGGTCGCCAATAAAAATGCGCCATCTGTTAGGATTTTTTTTAATTTAATATTAACGCTTTATGTCTTTTCAGAGTTAGCGACCCGACCCGATAACGCTTTTCATTTGAATTTCGGCAAATAAAGAATGGAAACGCCGCGCGACATCTTCACTGTTACTCCAGCTCCAGCTCTGGTAAGCGCTCTCGGATTCCTCCATTTCCTTCGGTTCTGCATTAGCTTATTCCTGCCGGAGGTAGACGACGAACCTGTAGAAGATCATAAATCAGGAAGAGGTATGGTTGCGCCTAACATGCGCTTTACTTGCGCTTTCGTTGCGTTTAAGTTATATGCTAAATTTTAGGGTTTAGGGTTTGGTTATAATTTTTTTCATTATTTGTTTAATGTAATGTTCAAATGTTTATTTTCTGATATTTCACGCTTCTTCTCTTCGTAAATGAATGAAGCAAATGATACGAAAGGTTTACGCTATCTTCTAACTTTTTTGGTTTAGTAATAGTTGTATAACTAGCATATATGTTCAATGAGGTAATAAATTTTTGTTTTTTTTTCGGAATTTGAAACTTCTTGAAGCTAAATAATTACGAAATGTAAGGTTGCGCTATGGTTGCGCTATGGTTGCGCTATGGTTGCGCTA